>NW_004524604.1:1808481-1853846 GCF_000260255.1 Octodon degus | reverse complement strand
AGGTGGAGCTCTACAGAGTTTGGACTTATCCAGCTGCCTCTGGCTTAGGTCTGGCTGCTGTGCTCAGCTCCTTCCTGCTGCGGACCTGGGCTAGGACTGGTTCTGGGGGTTCCTGGAACTTGGCAGAAATTCCTACTTGGCGGTAGGGGTGGGGCAGGTACAGCGGAGTGGTGGAGGGCGGCCTGAGGGTGTGGGAGAGGGTCCGGCCCACGCTGCGCCTGGGCTGGGACTGGTCCCACCAGTGCAGGGTAGCAGGAATCTCTCCACACACTCACTGGACCTGGGCTAGAACTGGGTCTTGGGGTTCCCGGAATGTGGCAGAAATTCCTACTCGGAGGGAGGGGTGGGGAGGTACGGCAGAGTGGTGGGGGGTGGCCCGAGGGGGTGGGTGAGGGTCCGGCCCACGCTGTGCCTGGGCTGGGACTGGTCCCGCTGGAGCAGGGTAGCAGGAAGCTCTCCACACACTCACCTGACCTGGGATAGAGGAATGAGATCTTAAATAAGATTTAACATTCAGAAACTATGAAAGAAAAGACTACTTATATAAAGTTAGGGAAAAGAAGCCCTTTATGGGGTACTAGAATGCTATAAGCAAATCAACAAAAAAGAAATAGATTTGGGAAAATCCTCATCATGGAGGACAGGCCAAGAGTTAGAGCTCCGACAGGCTGATAAGAGATGAGTACTGAGGGGAAAACTGGGCAAAGGGTGTTTTTCAGAGACAATTGAGGGAGGAATGAAGATGCTCGAAGTTACCACAGACTGAGGGAATAGCAAATGAAGGTCACAGAGACTTAGCCTGACCTGAACAGACCCCAGGACTCCCATGACCCTGCTGTCTACAGGAATGGGAGTTGGTGTAGTCATTTAGAAAAGGAAGTAGAGATAGCTAATAAAGTGAAAATACAAACATCCCTGGGTCAAGCGAGCCTCACTTCTGAGTGACTGTCTGTCCAAAAGAAGAGCACCAGCTTTCAGCATACCTGCTCCACATTTATTACAACACTAACGAGGAAGCCCTGGGGCCAAAATAGGTGGCTGTCAGTAAGGCAATGGTGAATAAATTACGGGATATTTACCTCGTGAAATATTGTGAAAAATAACAGGCCTTAAACTGGGTAATTAGGATGGATTCTGTGAATTATTGTGTGAGAGAAACAAAATATAGACAAGTCTAAAATATGACCTTATTTTAATAAATATGTATTTTTTTCTCATGTTTGCATGTATATAGATGTTTATATGTAATTACTGTAAATAGGCATAAAACAGACAGAACACTGAACATCCTGGGTAAACAACATGGTTAACAATGGGGGTGGGGAGGGAGGGAAAGAGAACCGAACAAAATAGGGAAGTGCAAAAGGAAGAAATTGCACCAGAAGAACCTTAGGGCAACCATGTCTAAGCATTTTTGTTTTATTTATTTTTATTTTTTTCCATAATTTTATTGACAGACAAATAGCAATGAGACAGTTTCGAATCAAACTGGTAGGTCAGTTTCAATAATTAACACATTGTATACTGTCTTCCTAGTGGCTATTTGCTGTACAAGATACAGACATGATATCTTATTTACAAATACTATTAGAACAAATCCCTCTATTCATTAAGAGAATGTAACTATATATCTATCCTAACCATTTTGAATACACAGATACAAAATGGACATTCAAGTCTAGGCACTTTTAAAAAGCCACATTGGTATCTGTGTCAGAGGAAAAAAAATTAAAAAAAGGTTCTGACTCATGAGAGAGAGAAAGAGAGAGAGAGAGAGAGAGAGAGAGAGAGAGAGACCGAGACAGAGATACACAGATAGAGACAGAGACAGACAGACACAGAGACAGATCAGAGACAGAAAGACATACAGAGAGACAGAAATAGACAGAGACAGAGACACAGAGAGACAGAGATAGTGAGAGACAGAGGTAGACGTACAGAGAGAGATAGAGACAGAGACAGACAGACAGAAAGACAGAGACAGAGAGATCTATATAAATATAATTAAAGGGTGGGTACCCAAAGAAATGTGATGAGTGATTATTGCTGAGAGGAGACACACAGAAGCTGTCTGGCCTCAGAGAGAAGCTGGGGATGTTTGTGGCTGACACCTGCATGAAGCCCTTGCAGCTGTAACTTCAAAGCTTGGCAAACATTTTGATTTGCAGGCTGCCTTCCTCCTCAGTAAGAACAGAGACCCCAGAAACTGACAGAACATAAGTTTTTCCTTAAGCACAGATGTGGAAATCCTGGAGAGATTGGACCAGGAAGGGCTCTGGAAGGGGCTGGGGAAGGCTGGGTTTCTAGTTGGGGAGACTATGGAAAGGGCAGTGCAGTGGACCCTAGAATAAGCTCCTCTATGACAGTGACCTGCCTTGGCTGCTGGCACTTCTGTGGAGATAGCAGGCACATGAGAACAAGACAGTGGAGGAGCTGGATGGAGAGCAAGCCGGGGCGGTGGGTGAGGTGGGCTGGCACCTGTGCCTCTCCCATCATGTGACAGCCCTTAGGACAGATGGCATGGCAAGCTGGCAGTTGTCTGGGTAGAATGGCCCCTGGCTCACTGATTGCAGCTCCTTGGTGCTCATCTTGGTGCGGCTCAGCAGGGCCAGACTGTGAGAAAGCAGGGTTGATCCAGTGGCAGAGAACCACGAAGCCAGTCTGTACATCCTAGTTGTCTTGTTGGAAAGCACTGACCTGGGGATGTACTTCAGTCTGAACAGCCCTGTAAACTGCCCAGCCAGCTTCAAACTTCCAGTCCTCCTGCCTCTGCCTCCTAAGAAGCAAGGATTCTGAGTGTGAATCACCACAGTGAGTGAACAAGAGGTTGTGCATGTCTAAAGACAGAACGAGGAGTCAGGAAATCACTGAATGGACAGAGATGCAATGGGATGCACAGATACTGAAAGAAGCTGCAGTTTCACTAGGACTGCAGAGGAAGGGAACGGGGAAGGCCTTAGGGGTACAGGCATAGCTGGCTTTTCCTGCAGTGGGACCGAGCAGCCAGGCCTCGTGTCTGATGAAGAGGGGTGCGAGCTGCCCTCATTGATGCCCATGTGGCACTGAGCTCTTCTTCTAGGTGGCCCTGTCTGTTTCTCATGTATAGCTCTACAGGGCCACCATTACCACTGGTGCCAAGGATTTTAAACCAATAAAGCATGCACATTTAACCCATTTTTGGGACCTGGCTGTGTTGATTTCTCGGTCAGCAGCTGGCCCTTCGTTGTGAGAGGTGTGGGAGAGAGGAGTCCATACTGGTTCTGCAGGAGCAAGCACCTGTGGAGATGTGCTGACTGCATAGGAGGAGCTGGGCGTGGTGCCCACATTGAGCACTGTGGGGCTGGGGGCTTCACAGTGAGCGCTCTGTGAGTCCTTCTGTGTGCCGTCCCTGCCTGTCACCCACAGTCTGTAGTGCTTTCAAGGACCTCGCGTTTGAGTGTCTAGGGTGGAGGGGGGAGAAAGGGGGGGGAGAGAGACAGACAGACAGATAGACAGACAGACAGATGGAGACAGAGAGAGAGAGAGAGGAGGGGAGAGAGAGAGGAAGGGAGAGAGAGGAGAGGAGAGAGAGAGGGAGGGAGGGAGAGGAGAGGGGAGAGACAGAGAGAGAAAGGGAGAAGAGAGAGACAGAGAGAGAGTAGAGGAGAGAGATGAGAGGGGAGAGAGAGGGAGGGAGAGGAGAGAGGAGGGGAGAGAAGACAGGTGAGAGAAGAAGAGAGAAAGGAGGGGAGGGGAGGACAGGGCAGGGGAGAGAAGAGGAGAGGAGAGGAGAGGAGAGGAGAGATTTCAGGCTCTGGACAGAGAGGAATACTCAGGTTCAAAAAGGCAGAGGTGCACTTCTCAGCCACTTCCCTATAAGACAAGGCTGCACCAAGCCCTCTTCCTGCAAGCTCTGAATACCTTGAGGGGAAGTGGGCCAGTTTCTTCACAGCTTGGCTGAGCAGCTCCACTCCATGCCTTTACTTTTCTTGGTTCCTTGGCTGCTGCTGCAGGAGCTAAAGGTAGCTTGGGGACACTGAATCAGCAAGGTGCCCACTGTGGTGGCCTGGGTGTTGCTGCCTGTCTGTCCTCAGGTGTGGAGAGATGGCTCTGAACAAGGTCTTCCTTCCTGGGACCTGCATCCTGGTGCCCTGCAGACTCTACACGGCCAGGGCCGCTCACAGAGCCGCTGAGGGAGCTCACAACTCTTCTGTTTTCCTTTCTGTTGAAATACAGAATCCTCATTTTCTTGTGGAGCTTCCTTAAAATAACACAGCTTTCCTGATTTTAAAAAGCAACACAAACTAGCTGTGGGCTGTCTAAATAGTCAGAAAAATGTCTCAAGCAAGAAACCCTAAAATGTCTGTCATCTTTCACAGGGAGAACGTCTCTCTAGGATGCTTGGTGTGTATGTTGCTGTTGTTTTCTGATCGCCATTCTCATTGCCTTCATCCATTTGGGTGTCTGTTGCCTGTCAAGCATCATGCCTGGATAAAGCATTGAATGATGAAGAGCAGTTTTTGTCCTAATGAAGTGTATGCCTAGCAGTAGTTCAGAAATGTGGTTGTCATACTAAAAATATACTGACTACCCTGCTATCTTCTGTGACATCCATTGCCAGGGCATGGATACCTTGAAGTCCTCAGGGTTTCGCTGCAGGTGCCCCTGTGAGGCTCCTTCCTCTCACCTTGTCTCAAAAGTCCAGTTCTTGGACACTTCTGGTTTCTGAGCCCGGGGATTCAGGCATTTGTTTCTGTCCCATATGTTGCAATCCAAGTGCATTTAGCACCTTGTGCAGGTGTCCCCCCAAATGGGGTTGACCAGCACCCCATTGCCACTGATAGATTAACAAGGCCTGTTTTCTTGGTGCTCACCACTTCTTTGGATGTGAGGTGGAGCTTGGGCAACCATGTGACTTAGCCAGCTGGTCCACACATCACTGGTGTCTGAAGTGCCCGGATCATGTGGAGTTCTGAGCTGTGGAATGTGAGGCTGAGGAGAAAGCATCCCTTGCAAGGAGGGGTGTATGACCGGAGAGGCAGGCCTGCGGGCTGTGGCTACTTGGAGAGCTGCCTTTCTGGTACATAAGGCTGTGGGAAGGGTCGGGGATCTGATCCCACGTGCCCAGGGATGTGCCGCGGTGGCTATGCCATCTGGGCTACTCCAGATGTTGGGGTGCTAGCGAGCTCCTCGTTGGCCTGCAAACATTGGCTTCAGGAAGGAGCAGGGCTGGTTGTTCCTTGCTGACCTCATAAGTAGGCTGCTGCCCTTGGAAAGCGGTTTGGCAGTGTCCTGGAGTGCGCGCTGGGGACCTTCTCAGGGGCCTCAGTGGCCGACTTCCGACTAGTGGGGACTCTGCAGTCTCTTGCGCCCTGCTCACCTGCTCTCAGCTCAGAGGACCATCCTAGTGCCAGCCCTTGCTTTCACTCTGAGCTTCATAGACTCTTCTTTGCTCCCAAACCTCACTGCGGGACCCAGGATCTCTGTTAGAAAGACACCCATTGAAAAGTCCAGCCCTAATTCAGTTTGCTGCAACCAAAAAGTGGGCTTTGTTTTTTTATTTAGTGAAGGGACTGGGGAGACTTTCAATTAGACTAATCCATAGATCAAAATAATGTCACTAAGAAGATAATGCAGAAGGGTTGGGTGCTGGCTGGGGCAAAACACCAGAGGCCTTCAGCATCTCCCGTATGTTACTGAGTGGACACAGTTGTGTGGAGCATAGCAAAGACCCACATGTAGAAAGGGTGGCATGATGGCTGGAAAGATGGGAGCTATGCCATGCTGCAGAGCACGTGGGGCCACCCAGCCCGGTGGAGAGCGGGGGGCCTTGAGATAGAGGGTATGGCGCCGTGAGAGTGGAGAGAGTGAGGAGCACCTTCTTCTCCATGAAACTGCCAGGCCACTAAGAAAGATGAGGTTCTGAGTAAGAAGAAAGGTGCTTTGTATGGTGGGCACAGTCAGAGAGCCTGAGACTAGGCCAGGGCTGCAGGGCTGGCAGCCACCAGCTTCTCCCCACTCCCTACTGGGAAGACAAAAAGCAGGTTCCTTGGTACTCTGGTGAGCTTGACCTTTGTAGGGCCCCCAAGATGCAGCAGGAGAAGCAGGCCTCAGCTCATGGTCTGGAGCTGGCCCCACATAATGGAGGTTGAGGCGCCGCTGCCCAGGGGACATGGGCTGATTACCCCCATGGTAGTCGTGTTCCACATGCAGGTGAGAGATGGCACCATGACTGCTGACTCTGGAGGAGTGAAGTCTTGCGGCATCGCTGCTGCGGCTGCTGTCAAAGACAAGCACAGGCTTCCTTAACCCTTGGAGGCACATGCCAGAGGGAAATGTGGGGTGTGCGCAGAGGTGAGATGTTGTGCGCTCCTGAGAGGTGAGCTCCTGAGAGGCGAGTCCCTGAAAACCCACTAGCTCTGCTGGGCTGCATGAGAGCTGTCTTGTGGGTTTAAAAGGGAGCAGAGGAGAAGTTCTTCTGGTGGAAATGGAGCACTATGAGTTTCGTGCTGCCTTCTGCCATCATAGTGAGGGTTGTGTTGTGATTGCTTTAGGCATAGTTTGTGTGGCTTTGAGGCTTCCAGTCCCTCCTCAGGGCACTGTGGGTGAGATAGTCAGGTTAGGAATTTGGGCTCTACCCTCCTGAAAGGTTGGTGGAAACTGTTGAAGCTGTTGTTAGCTGCTCCTCTGATGAAACAGATTATCCAATTTTGTTTTGTTTTGAGGCAGGGTCTCACTCTGCAGCTGAGCTGGCCTTGTGCTCATTCTGTAGCCCAGGCTGGTCTTGAATTCATAATGCTCCTCCTGCCTCAGCTTCCTGAGTCCTGGGATTACAGGTGTGTACCACCAAGCCTGGCTGTCCAATTCTTAAAATATATTTTTAACTGACACAATAATTACACATATTTACAGGGTACAATTTTATGATTTGCTAAATGACTATGGTATTTAGTGGTCACAACGTAATAAGCATTTTTTTTTTTTTTTTTGTGTTGGGAACCTTCTAATCATTGGTATGCTTCACTTTTCAACCATAATTTTGAGTCACGTATAAATTCTCAGGCTGAAATTTGTCATTGCACTAGCTCAAATTTAACATTGATTAACCTGATGGTTTTAGGCAAGAACGCTAAGGACTAAAATTCCTTTCCTTATCCATTCTTACGTTCAAAGAATTGAGAATTGAGTATTTAGTTTTGCAAAACCAAACACAAATGCCTTGCACATCAAGGGTCCCTGAGGAGCAGGCCACAGCGCAGGCATTCTGCCACCTATGACCATCCTGGGGACATTCTTCAGACAGACACATTGATGGTCAATAAATTCAAATGTTCTCTTTTTTAAATTTTAATTTTTTAAAGAGAATAACACTAAAAAAAATTAGAAATGATACAGAATTTCACTAGACAAAATCATAGGAATCGAACCATGCTTGTTATATTGCAGATCGTTGCCTTCAAATTAGTTGTTCAGATTGCCAGATATAAGCGTGCAAGATTGGTCAAAATGTTATAAAAATTAAAAAGGGGAGAAAAATAATTTAATCATTAACTACTCTTTTCAATAGACCAGCAGAAATCAGCAGTACAACTACCTAAACTATTCTGTATATATACATAAATATGTCTGTTCTCTGTCTCTGTGTCTCTGTCTCTCTCTCTCTCTCTCTCTCTCTCTCTCTCTCTCTCTCTCTCTGTCTCTCTCTGTCTCTCTCTCGTTCTTTCCCTCATCCCTGTTGTTCCTTCCCTTTGAACACATTTCTTTCCTTACACAGTATCTATTGTACCTTTCAGATTTTATTTAGTTTTTTAGGTTCTTACACTAGTGAGACAATACAGTGTTTGCACACATGGGTCTGATTTATTTCGCTTATGAGCGTGGTCTCTATAGAGGTAACTGACCTCTTCCGCTCTCCTGTCTGGAGTGGAAGCTAGTCTATAGCTGCCCCTTCTTTATTAACTCGTACAGTTTCCTTTGAGATTAACAAAGCCCTGCTTCTGAAGACAATTAACCTCCTTTCACTCTAAAGAAAAACTATACCTAATTTTTCATAAGCTGAATATGTAAAAAAAGGGATTTTGTTCTTTTCTGTTCTTCTGAGTGACAGTAGTGTTGAATGGGGAAGGAAGAGATAACAGTGGAAAGAGTCGCTGCAAAGGTTGTATCAAAAGCTTTCTACCCCAGGGTCTTCCACCCTGGGTGATACAACCCAGCAAGTCCATAGCAGAAAGCTGGATGTTGCCACCTACTTCTGAAGATTTTTTAAAAGAGAAACTTCCTTTGTTCCTAGTGTGCATTTATGCTGTTAGCCAAAGTTGTCATGAGGCCTTCCTGGGAAGCAGCAGGTTCTTGTTTAATGTTTATCCCCGAGGGTTGGTTTGCCGTGTTTCCTAAGCTACAGCCCCTCCTCACCTCATGACTGGTTTTTTCGTCTGATGCGCCTATCTTTGTAGCACAGACACTGCTTTGGTGTCCGGGCATACCAGCTTCCCCGTAAGCAGCTCCCATAACTTGATGTATTCAGAGGAGCATCTAGCAAATGCTCTACAAGAGCTGAACCACCAATATATTACACACTGGCTGAAGTCACAAAGCTTTGGAAGGGAGCAGAGGTGGAATACGCATACACGCAGGCACCCTGTTTGTCACCGAGTGCTACCACCCAGCCCAAGATGCTAGTGACTGCCACATGCTTTAGATGCCAGGGTTGATGTAAACGCTATTTTTCTCAGTTTGGAGCACCTAGTGAATCCCTTGAATACTCATATTTAGAGTGACCGCACCTGGCTTCAGCCTTCAGCCTTGTTCTGAGCAGGCTTTTGCTGCTGCTTTATCCAATGTCACTGTAGGATCACTGGGCTCACCACTGATTGACAGAGCAATTTCTGTGTCCTAGAGAAGTCAGAAGGACTTAAAATATTGTATTTAGCCCCTGCTGCAAGTATCTGAAGTACACATTACTATCTCCATTCTAGAGGTGAGAACACGGAGTCTTAAGCAGGTTAGGCCATTTGTCACCAGACATTGCCTAGGAAACAGCAGAGCTGGAATTTGAGCTACACCTCACAGTCCCCACTGCTCAACAGTAGCAGCATCAGGAAGGTGTCAGAGCCCCTCGCCAGGCTGCCTCAATGCCCTTCAGTGGTGAGATGCGGGCTAGAACTTTCCATCAGGACCAGGCAAATGTCCCTGTGATGCTCATTAGCATGAGGTTGTCATATTTGCTCTTCTAAAAGTGACTTCTAGAAAGAAACTGAATATGTTACCCAAGGAAGCTCACAGCAAGCTCTCTGCAAGAGAAAGGTGGTGCTTGTGTGAATGTTTCTGAACCCTAAACAAACACTTAATGCCCTCAATCCTCCTAACGCTGAGACATTGCTCACAACAGAACACAGAGGGAGCGATTTGCACTGACAGTCAAAGCACATGGGGGTATGCACAGAAAGTTAATGGCATTCCTCTTTCAAAGGCTGGGCTGGAAATTAATTTCACCAAACATTACAGTTCAGCCAGATGCTGGGAGCTTCACATTTACTGATATATAAACTTGATGGATTTGCTTTAAATTGACACTAGTCCATATTCTTTTATGAGCACTTCTTTTTCCTGTTCTTTATCTGTCACTTGACATTGGCTACTTTCTAAGTAATTCAGTTTGCTTTCTGAAACAGCTCAACTTTTAAAGTGCAGCACAGTCATCTGTCTTGTATTCCTATATATCTTGCAATAGGAGAAAATGCTATGGGAAAAATACCTCGTAAATATGCACGTATCTGCATTAATATGACAGTGTTTAAAGGAATATACATCAAGCTATTAATTTTAGTGGACTTTGTCTCAGAGTGCTGTAATTTAGGTCATCTAGTGTTTGCTTGTTAGTATTTTCTGATTTTCTACAATGAATGTAGGTTAACTTAAATACAAAACAAGCTCATGACATGGAGTTGGGAATAGTCATATGATAAGCGAAGCAATGGATTGGAGAGAGATGGGAGTGGAGGGAGAGCTTAGAGCAAAGATGTGTTTGTCCCCACAGCTAGATTTGTGCCCCTTCTGAAATCCACAGACCTAGGCAAGGGAGCCAGACCTGCTTCTTGGCTCTAGGTGGGAAGCACTCACTCCCTCTTTTCCATTTTCTGCCCTCTACTGGGAGAGACACAGGACTGTGCTGACAATGCCCTCTTCTGCTTATGTAGGCTGAGAATTCCATGCTTGTTTCCTGAGCTGGACACTTGAGAACGTTCAGGACTTTGTCAGTAGTCCCTGAGGATGATGTCTGGGAAAGTCACCAGAGAGAAACTTCTGGGAAAGACTTTTCTCCTGATAAATTGATGGGCAGAAAATATTTGCTTATTTTGGGCCTTTAGATGTAATTGTCATGTTGCAATCTCCTTCAACCACGACAAGACAGGCTTGACATCAGATGGCAGTGAACTGAGCCGAAGAGTCCAGAATGATTAAAACTAGACCTTGACTCTGTCCTTGGGCTAATGACCCATACTTTTTGCTTTCTTGCCTCTGGACTTACTGTTTAAGGTACTTCTGGTACTGTCCCACATTCCCCCCCCCCCCTTTTTTTTGTACTTTAGGGAAGGGTCTACAAGGTCTCACTACTAGATCAGACTCATAGTGGTCCGCCCATTTATAGCCTCCTAAAAGCTGGGATTACAGGTATGCACCACCACGCCCATTCTTAATTGCCATTTCTGCAAGCCCTGGGAGTGGGGCTGGCATGGCAGACCCAGGGATTAACCCCCCGGCCCCTGTGCCTACTTGTATGCACTTTAATCTGCTGAGCTGCTTGGCTGGCCCCACTTTACCCTTTCCTCCTCTCTCTCCTGAAGTACTAAGGCGGGGGCCTCCACTGTGTTCACACCTGCAACTGTATGCCCCAGCAGCTGGGTCATTGGCTGTGCCTTCCTGGGATTTCCTGAGACTCAGATTGAATGTTGTGCTAAGACACTGATGAGGCCAGGGCAGGGTATGAGGTTTCTCTCAGCTCTGCCAGATAGGGCACATTTGGATGAAGCTGCTCAAAGATTTTCCCTCTGAAAGCATTCAAATTACTTGGCATTTTAGGTATCATGGTGGGTCTAGTCCAAGGCCATAATGGAGTTTTTATAAAACAAGAATTTTAAGATTTATAACATACTAAAAAGATTTCTAACTTCCTCCATCATTATATCTCAAGGCTTCAAGGACACCACCTGTACAACCGGTTATGGGTAGATTTTTATGCATTATTAATTTGAGGAATATACAGTGATGCAAAGTGACTATTGGTATGGTAACACTTTATATTAGCTTCATGTTATCAATCACAGCAGCACTTCTGTTCACTAGACATCAATGAAGAGGAGTAAGAGGCCCACTGCACACCCAGTCTTTGCACAAGGACTTGATGATCATGATTTTGCTTAATTAATTAAGACCATGACATAAATTAAGAACATATAATAATCCTCCTGTTTTTTAAAGCTTGAAGTTTAAGTAAGTATCTTACTAGAGCATGCCAAAGCGGGGTTTTAAATTCAGCACATGCTCCCTGGAGTGTGCGGGCCCAGGGTGTGGCTTGTTTTGGGCAGGAGGAGCCTTTCTTATATGGGTATCCGATAGTTATGTATCTTTGGTCCCCATTGCTTCTGCATAGAAGGACAGTTATTATTAATTCGTCGGTTTCCTGCTTCACTATCTTTTGATCTATGTGTCTTGGTTGGGGCTCAGATATGAACAGCTCTGATGTTTTCCTCCTTTCTCTTTTGGAAGCCCAGCTACCTCCAGAGCCTGGTCCAATCTCCTCTGGCCTCCTGTCACGGGTGGGTGTGGGGTCACCCCCATGGCAATTGCACAGGCTCTGCCTGTGGCTGACCTGCGTCTGTCCAGCAGGGCTTTGGTTTGGGGAGGCCCCTTCTTTTATGTAGCTGTGTTTCATTTTTTTGCTCTTAGCTTTATCACTGTAAAGGTGATGTCTGGCTCTCACCTCTCCAATTTGCTCAGAACTCATCTGGAAAGACAGTATGAATTTCCTGCTACTGCTGTAAGAAGCCATCCTAAGTGGGGTGGCTTTGAAAACATATAAATGTGTTACTTTACAATTTTAAAGCTCAGAATCCAAAGTGAACCTCAAGGGGCTAAAGTCAATGTGTTTTCTGGCTGTGTCCTTCCAGAGGCCTGGCAGGAGGGGGTTCTTTTCCTGTTTTTTTTTTTTTTTTTCTAGCTTTTTGAGGTTATTGATATCTCTTGGCTCATGGCTTCATTCTTTACTTCTGAGCCAATCATTGTGACCTCTTGAATTCTCTGTGACTCTGAGCTTCTGCCACCCTTTAAAGATGCCCACTTGACTCTCCCAGGCCAATCCACTCATCTTAAGATCCCATCCTTTCCCAGTAATTGGGATGCTGAGGCAGTTCAAGGCCAACCCGAGCTGCACAATGCAACCTTGTCTTAAAAAAGCACACATAGTGTGCATGTGTGCACATGCGCGTGTACACACACACACACACACACACACACCCACACACCCACATACCATTCTTAACAAAATCCTTTTTCTGTGTTAGGTAATATATTTGTGGTTTCTAGAAACTGGAATGCAGATGTCCTCATGGGGGGCATGACTCTGTATCGCTGGGTCTTGCTAGTGACTGCTCCTTTTTAGTCACTGCTCCCGCTGCTGTTACGGAGTGCCCAGGATGAGTGAGTGAATCTTCAGGGGTTTGTTTATTACAGCTCTGGTGGCTGGGGCTGAGCTCCCACTCATAGTAAACTGCTCCTGTGATGATGGCCTCCTCCACAGTAACGAGCTGGGCATAGATCCCTACCACAGGAATTAGGGTGGGTGCATCCAACCATAGTGCTTCAACTCTATGATTGCTCTTTTTTACAGAGTGCCACCAATAAATAGACTTGTGGACAATTAGTTTATGCTGGGTTCATGTGTTTTGTAAAAACAAGATATATTCAGAGGTAATCCAGCATGACCCAGGCCTGACGCTGAGTCTGGCCACTGGTCTTGCTTGTATTGTTCAGCTGATGTCTTCCCTGCTATGGCACTAGGCCACACGCTGTGCACTGAAGACACAGAGACTCCCAAGGACTCAGGAGGGCTCCTGGGTGGAGTTGCCACCCTGTGTACTCCCAGGCAGGCTATGGTTTTTCTTTATTTTGCTTCCTCCCCCAGATGCTGAGGTGGGAGTGGTATACATTCCTCATACTGCTCTGCCTGGCTTGTCATGCTGTGATCCATGAATTCAGGGTTTCTACTTCTGAGGAGTCACCTGAGTCAGGCTGCTCACCAGGGAAAGTCCCAGCTGGCAGGTTGGAGTTGTGGCCAGCACAGTGGAGTAACAGCTCTGTCCTAAGAACAGGGCAGTAACAGCCTAAGAAGGTGAAGGAGTGGGCCCTAAAGAGCAGCAGGGGCAGGGCTGCCCCAAGTCTTGCCTCCAGGCCAGGGCAAGCCAGGAAGACTGGGTCACTGAAAAGAGCTGTCTACACAGCACAGAAGAGGGCTGCGAGTGACAACAATGCAAGGATGGTGGCTGAGGTGAGGAGGCAGGAAGGTGCTTGGGAGGGTGAATGTGGGCAGATGCGTGAAACACTGTTAGTTGGGGAGCCCACACCATGATCACGTGTGACCTGACTGTGAACACAACTGGCCATGGTTGGTCCATATACCTTAGAAGCGCAGACAAGGCCACAGGGCTGGATGGGTGGGAGAGGGGAGCAAAGACCTGGAGCAAAGGTGCCTGATGGAGAGGTCCAGCAGCTCGCATCTGGTGCTGTGCTAGCTTTCAGTAAAGAAGGTGGGAACCCATGCTTGGGGACAGGAGACCGGGGATGGCAGCACTGGCTCGGGTGGTACAAGAGAAGATGGCCTTGGAGGAGACCCACTCTCACTCTCTCCTGCTCCAAACCATTGAGAATATTGAAGATGGTGCTTGATTTCCTACAGTTTTGTGGGTTGGAAGCTCAAGTTATTTTATCTGAATAACAAGAAAGTCGATTATAGAAGGTAGAGTTCAAGGTCCATTTGCTAAGGTAAGGTACTGGATGTTAAAATTATTTTATATCATATACCTTCTTACCTATAATAAGTTATAATATATAAAATGTAGTAAAACTGCAAATTTTATTAGCATTATCTGGGTTCTCTTGACCACATTTTCAAAAATATGAGCACCAGAAAAGGTAACAACAAGCATGGATTATTGCACATTGATTCTGAAAGAACCGTGAAACTCCACAGTTGTTTGTTCAAATGGTGGTGGTGGTTGGGAGTGAAGGAGAAGTGGTCTTTTCCAGAAGAATTCCAGCAAATACATGTAAAAGAAATGGTTACATTTGAAAATTGCCTTTTGGCATCAACACTGTAATAAGCACCATCAACAAGAGTCTTAGAGGATATATAGACCAGTGGCTGAAGTGTTGTCAGGGAGATGGGTGTGTTGGCTTGCACCTCTGATCCCAGCCACTCTTGGGGCAGGAGGATTGTAAGTTTGAGGCCAGTGAGACCCTGCTTCCAAATAAGGTAGAAAAGGGTCAGGAATATAGCTTAGTGGTAAAGAGCTATATCCTAGTGTGCATGCACCTCTGGGTTCAATCCCTACTACAAAAAAAAAAAAAAAAATCAGGGGAAATAAAACTCATGTCCCATCAAAAAATCATGCATTTATTATAAAGAGAAAAATACCTTTACAATGAAGGAAATTGTCAGGTTCCACTTTAATCAAAAGATCAAAATTAGGATCATCAAAAACTAGATATCATCTGCTTCCTGATGAAATATAAAGGGAGCAACACTGTACACTGTTGCCCAGATCTTGCCACATATTTATCCAAATCAGAGCAGAGGAAGCTGGCCGGTGTTACGGCTGGAGCTAGATGTCCCTCTAAGGCCTCATATGGTCATAAGTGGAGCTTTTGGAGGTAGCTGGATCTAGGTTTGTGGATCTAGGGTGTGTGGTGCTGGGGTTGATTCATGATGCGATGCTAAGATTAAGGATGTGCGTATAGACTGGATAACATATAAGACACAGAAAGAGGGCTGCTTGCTGCCTTGCTGCCTTCTGCCTGCTGTGAGCTGGTTTTCCTCTGTGATGCTGCGCTACCATACCTCCCTGCTTTAGAGCCAGCCAACTATGGACTGAAACCTCTATAAACTGGGAGCCAAATAAACTGTCTTTCTTTAACTTTGGGTGTCAGGTACTTTGTCTCAGCACTGTAAAAAAAAATATTTTTTATTTTTAGGACAGGGTGTACAGGGTATACAGTGTCTCACTGCATACATTGGGCTCATAGTCATCTTCCTGTTTATAGCCTCCCAAGTGCTGGGATTACAGGTGTGTGCCAGCACGCCCAGTCTCAATTGCTGTCTTGGGGGTGGGGCTGGCACAGCAGACCCAGAGATTGAACTCCCTGCCCCTGTGTCTGCCTAAGCAGGTGCTTTAATCCGCTGAGCTAAATGGCTGGCCCTACTAAATGAAAACTATTTCTGTTCTCTTTTCTTTTTTTCTTTTCTTTTCTTTTCTTTTCTTTTCTTTTCTTTTCTTTTCTTTTCTTTTTTTCTTTCTTTCTTTCTTTCTTTCTTTCTTTCTTTCTTTCTTTCTTTCTTTCTTTCTTTCTTTCTTTCTTTCTTTCTTTCTTTCTTTTTTTGAGACAGGGCCTTGCTGTGCAGATTGGGCCAGTCTTGTGCTCACTTTTTCAGCCCCCAAGCCAGTCTTGAACTCTCAGTGATCCTTGAGTTATTTCTGTTCATATTTTAACGTGGCCTTTTTTTTTTTTTACTTCAAACTCAAAACAATTCATTTGTTTTAGGAAATGAAGTATTTCAATATTTGATGAATAAAGTATTTGAATAAAGTAAAGAAAAAAAAAAAGAAATGCCTATGTGATTAAAGGTCACAGAAGCTGAGGATGAGCAGGGTTAACATGGAGAACTGTTCATATAAACTAGGAAGGAATGTGACAAAAGGTAACACGTTCTCCTCAGCTGGATCCTAGACTTAAAACAAACAAACAGTTTTGAGGATTTCATTGGGCTAGCCAGGGAAGTTCAAGCTTGGATGGTGTACTTGATGTTGTGTCGGAGTTGAATTCTCTGAGTGTAGTAATGGCCTTGTGCTTATGCAAGGGCATGTCCTTGTATGCAAAGGTGAGGGCTGACCTAATTGGAGTCAAAAGGCTGTGGTAGCCGAGATTCATTCTACATGCATGTACACACACACATCAAAGGAGTGAGACATAGCTGATGTTTGAAGCTATAGAATCCAGAGGAAAGACGCAAGTATATGGATGGCCCTTGTCTTAGCTCTCCAATTCTTCTGTAGATTTGAACATCTTGACAAGAATACAGTTAGATATGACCCAGAGTAGGATATATGAAGCCAGGTGGTTTCAATAAATTATCAAGACACTGAATGAGTGTCCTGTCAGAAGTGTCCCTGCAGCTCCCATTCTGCCAGTGTCCTGACAGGCATTCTAGGGCTCATCAGGGCCCCAAAAGGGAAGGGTAGCAAATGGATTAGTTCATGTCTGTAGGCACTTGCTGTTATGGCTGGTGTGCAAATGCCAGGATTAAAGGGCTAGACAAAAAATAAATAAGTGAAACTTAGTGAGTTTAACTTAGCCCTGATAATTGACAGCTGCAGCTGCTGAAGGCTTAACCCTAAGGAGATGTAGAAGAGGCCACACTGGCACCAGCAGCTGGTTCTCAAGGTCCTGTGCACAGCAAGGAGAGGGGTTTCGTGCCTGGAGGGGGCTGTGAGCTACATGATACCATACAGCAGGCACAACAGAGAACTGAATAGAAATCAATGAGCTGGAATAGTCTCCCTCGTAGTAGGTCAATTATATGTATACTTTTTTATATTTATTTTTTTATTGAGAAATAAATATGAATGAGACAGCTTCACAGCTTATTAATAGAAAAGTTTTGATAGTTAATACACTGTACATTGTTATCTTCTTAGTGGTTATCCATAGTACAAGAAGCAGACACGATATTCTGTCCAAACACTGTTAGTACACCTCTTTCTTCTCATTGAATTAAGCGAAAGTAGCTGTAAATTTATCCTAACTATTTCGTATATATAAATACAAAATAATCTTTCCTTTGTATCCTTTTTTTTTTCTGTCCTGTCAGAGGTGAATATTCTATTGGCATCTAAATACTATAGGTGTTTGAATTCAACTAAACAATCTAACACTGTCTAGCAGTCTATAATATTAGTGGGTTATCCTCAGAGGTTATTGACTTGAGCCTTTTACAGCTCATCATATTAATATGGATTTACTTTATATACCTCGTTTTTATACTTTTCTGCTGGATGGTTAAGACCAAGATATAGCAAGACTTATATAACAAGAAATGTAACTTTTGTATCTGATAAGGTCAGCCAAGTACTCTCAGGATTTATCCTGTAGCCCTCTACCACCTTTTGTACATCCTTTTGTCAATGTCTGACATGAGGATGAGTCACAGTCATTACTTGACCAATTTGCTCTCTGTGAAAGCTTGAGAAAATGTTTTTTCTCTCCATGTGACTCTCCCCAGGCTCACTTTACATCATCAATTATATGTATACTTGGCAGAAATCTATATTCTTTCTATCAGAGAGGGTCTAAGTACAAGCAGTTTAAAGAATAGGTTTTTTTCTTTTACCTTTCCCTTTGGAAAGGGTTTGTCTGAAATAACTGATGATTCTTATTAGTTTAATTTTATGTAATCAGCCATCCTGTACAAATGTTCCGTGAGATCTAGTGCAATCCAGGGAAACATCACTTTCAGTGAGTTTTAATGACATTATAGGAATCTGGGCCAGCCTGTGTGACCCTTAATCCTGATAGGTCAATTTCATTGCATTAAGAAACCCTGAGATTGGGCGGGGGAGATGGCTCAGTGGAATAAGCGCTTCCCTGGCAAGTGCAAGGGCCTGAGTTCAATCCCTGGTTCTGCCAAAAATAAATAAAATAGAAACCCTGAGATCAGTATAGAGTGTGACCCTGGGACTGTAGCTTGTCCCTGGCCCCTTTCTCTGTGGTGCTGCTCCCCTGCTCTGCTTCTTGGCAGTCCTGAACTGAGCTACTTTGCCCCACGGCATCCTTCCTCTGTGATGTTCCTGCCCTGGCGCAGCTGACCGTGGACTGACTGCTCTGAAGAAGCCATGAGCTAAATAAACCCTTCACCTGTGTGTGTCAGGTGTGGAGTCTCAGTGCCTGGAAAGTTGACTCATGCAGCCAAGGAGGGCAGGAGCAGCTGCACATCATGGCTGGATGTGGGCTCTGGACTGCTGGGAGAGGAGGTGGTGCTTGTGCTTCTACTGCTCATCTCTTGAATGTGTCCTTACCCAATTCTTGGATCCCAATTTTCTTGTACAGTTTTTGCCATAGATTGGAGACTGTCTTTGTTCTGAGGAGATGCTGGTGGGATGTTGTGTTTGCTGATGTGATTATTAATTGTGGTGTCAGTTTGCATGGACTGAGAAACGCCAAGCTGATTTGTAAACTCTGGGTATGTCTGTGGATGAAAGACGTAGAACACTGAGGAGGGAAGATCTATTCCAGATGAGGCGGCACCAACCATAGGCTTATCACCTGGCTGGAGTAAAAAGGGAAGGGAAGAGAAAGTCTTCCTTCTGCACCTTTGGAGGAACTCTGGTCTTCACCATTGGCTTTGAGTGTTGGTTTCCGGGTCCTTCAGGCCTCCAAACAGACTCTCAGCTTTCTGTCACAGACTTACATGGTCTCTGCAGTGAGCTCCAGGTTTTTGACTTTTGACCGGTTCCTTCAGCACTGCAATGCACGGGCGGCCATTCCGCACTCTTCTGTCCCTAACGTTGCAGGTGGCCATCATCAGCCTTCTGTGTGAATTCTTCTATACCATGTATGTACATATTTTATATGAAGTATGTTCCTCTAGTGCACCCTGACTGCACAGCTGGATCGAAAGAGTCATGTCAGCCAATTCATAATCTGGAGCTGTTGCCTGGGCTCCCCAGTGCCACAGCTACGCTACAGGAGGCCTGGGCAGTGTTCCTGAGGAGAATCCAGGGAAGTAGAATGTGTAGACATGACTCTATAAAGAGGTCCACTCATGTGAAAAGGAACTGTGCTCTGTTCTGAATGGCCAAGTGCGGCATTTGCGGAGCTCCCTGTGCCTTCTCACACCATGTGACCCTCACCTTGCTCTGAGCTTCCCTTGTTCCACACCGCAGTGGAGTGAGGATGCTCAACCCATGTTACTTGGTGATATTTTAAGGACTGAAGTTTTAATGCCTGTCTTTTAATTCATGTTAAATGACTACATCAAAAGATGGGTCAGCTGTGTTTCCCATAGCTCTTGATAGTTCTTTTTCTTTCTTGTAAATTGGTCTTGGATTGGGGGACCTCCCTTTCTTGGCTCCCCAGCTCACGGCTCTTTTCTGTCTGCTTACATGGCCTTTTCTGGCAGTAGGATGTAGCCCTGAACACCAGATTGGCACCTACTGGTCCCCCTTGAGCGGGATCCCCCATCCTAAACTTCCCTCCTGTCCTGGACCCCACATCTTCTGACGGGACCCTGCCATGTCTGATGGATGTGCAGAAGCTGCCAGCAGTAGCCAGCACCCTGTGCTGTGAGACTCTGGGGTGCTGAGTCCTGCCCACTGGTTTGGGTCTCTTTTGCTAGATCAGTTGACTGATCTGTTGCTGGGATTTTAACAACTCACTTAGCTGAAGTTGACCCCTAAGAATGACCTCTCAGGTATTCATTCCTTCCTCCTGATTTTTTTTTCCAATTTGAGACCCTGAATAGGGGGAATCCATGTTAGGATTAACTTTCAATGTTAGGCTAACTTCTAAGACTTTGAGGAAGTCTTTAAAGTCCAGTAGGAAAAGCCATGTGTAATATAGAAAAAGAGAGTTGATCACCTCATTTGCCCCTCAACTTATGACTGACTTCCTTAGCAATAACAAAAATAAAAAGTAAACAACAAAGGGAGAAAGTACAAAGGAAGGCAGAGAGAGAAGAAAGTGAAGAAGACAACACAAGAACACAATGTTAGTGGATGCTCTAGTTACTGATGCATGAACTGAAGTTAGAACTTCAAAAAATGTTCTATCAGCATCCAGTTGAGCTGTGTGTCTCCCGCTCAAGCATTTAACAGAAAATTTGATAAAGTTTAGGATGCTGCACTGACACCAGAGGTAGACATGACCCAACTTCACTTCTCTCCCACTATCTCTTTTTTTTTTTCCTGAAATTCACACTTACATGTGTTTTTTTGTTTTATTTTGTCAGATTATCTAAAAACCAAAGATTTTTGTAACTATTGGTAACAAAAGGCAACCTAAATTGTATGAGGCTATTCATAGCCTTTACTTCACTCTGTGTGACTATTTACATATATCACAATAGAAATAGTAATCTGTTCTACTATGAATATTACTCCATATCTCATCAAAAATCTTATGTAGTATTTGATACTTGTACTATATTACTCATATAAAAATATTGCGTTCCAAAATATTACTGACTCAAAAATTGTAGACCAATAATTTTTTTTCTTGTATTTTAGGGAAGGCTCTACAGGGTGTTCAGTGTCTCTCTACTAGATCAGGTTCTAGTGATCTGCCTGTTTACAGCCTCCCAAGAGCTGGGATTACAGGCACGCACCACCACGCCCAGTTTCAATCGCCATTTCAGTGTGCCATGGAGGTGGGACCAGCATGGAAAGCCCAGGAATTGAACCCTGGCCCCTTTCCCTCTGTCTCTAGAAGGATAGATTAGGGAGTCAAAGGAGACATGTGGCAAAACTAAAAATGTGACCATTTATGAGAAAATTTGAAATAAAAGCTTGTTGCCTCCGGTGATCATATACCTAGATCATAAACCCAGTCATTGCGCCCCAGCCAGGGGGAAGCAAAAAAGAATATTTGAATCCATTTCTAGGTGTTTACTCAAAAGGTCACTTTGAGGTCAGTTTGTTGAAGAGTTGCCTGACTCCCATGCTTGGTGTTCATAAGAACAAAGTCATATAGTCATCTTAGCTGCATGTCAACAGAGGAATGGAAAAACACAACGTAGAATATATTGTGTGGTTATTATTCAGCCTTAAGATGCAAATTTCCCCTGGGTTTAGGAAACACGGGTGAGAGTAACTGAGCTGAAAGGAAAAAAATGAGGTTTTCTGACTAAGGTTAAGTTTTATTTTCCTAAGTTTCTATTTCTCTGAAATGGCAGCACGTGGTCAAGGATGAGTTAACTTTTCCTTCCCTAAGTGAGGTTTTATTTGTAAAAAATGATGTGGTCCACCTGCCTGGAAAAGGTTGCTGCACTCCCTCCCCATGTGGACAGCTGGGGTAAAATCCAGCTCCTCTCTACCAGGACTTCAAGCACCAGTATGGAGATAGGTGCATGGAGAAACTCTCTGGCTTCCTGGAGAGATGAATTTTTCTTCATTGTTTTAAATTTTAGTGTATCAGTATAATGTTTATCTTTCCAGCAGAGATAATGAATAGAAGACAGGGTTTTATTGTAAATTGAGGATTTATAATCCTACATGTTTGGTACATGTACATAACACAAGATATGCCATTTAAACTACTACAACAGGTATCAACAGAAACTTGCTCTAGTGGATTCCAGGAGAAAGAGGAGCTATTAACAGGAGAAGGCAGATGCCCTTCAACAAGTAAAGATGATAATCCTCTCTTATCAGGTAAATGAAGTTTGAAACTATACTAAAATATACCAGCTTAGCAAAAGCCCTAAGGCTGGATGACATACTCTGTTGGCAAGGCTATGGGGAAATAGGAACACAGACACTGATGGTTTAAATGAAAAATGATGGAACTCTTAGAGGGAAATTTCATCATATTTATCAATATTATAAATATGTGCATCCTTTGGCCTTATAATCCTATTTCTGGGAATTTTTTTAAAAAACATACCTGGGTACATGAAACACCACAGATAGTGTTTCTTCTAGTGACAAACAAAGTCAAGAAAAAGCTGAGTGAATATCAATAGGCACTGGATAGACTACATTACAGTGCAATCCTACACGTACTCACATGGGCATTTTGTGAAGATCAAAAAGCCAAGGTGCAAAATAGCACATATACACAAGCATGGTGGGTGTATAGCATTGTCTTTTGTGTAATAAAGGGAAATAAAGAGAATATTTCAATCCATTTCCAGCTGTTTACTCAACAGATCAGCTTGAGGTCAGTTTGTTGAAGAGTTGCCTGACTCCCATGCTTGGTGTTCATAAGAGCAAAGCCGTACAGTCAACTTAGCTGTATGCCAACAGATGAATGGAAAAACACAACGTGGAATATATTCAGTATGGTATTCAGTCTTAAGATGCAAATAAATTGTGTTGTTTTTAATTTTTTAGAATTACTTATTTGGTACAGGGTTTCACTATGCAGTTTGGACTCATAATGATCCTCTTGTCTCAGCCTCCCCAGCACAGGGATTATAGGCATGCACCACCATGCTGGCATGCCATGCCAGGGCTTCCAGGGCCTGCATGGCATGTGGTACCAGGGATTAGACCCGGGTCCTTGCCAGGAAGGCAATTAGATCCATCAAGCTATCTCCTAGACCAATTTTGTTGTTTTGACAACAAGGATGGCACTTCACAACAATATGCTGAGTGAAATACAACCAGACACAGAAAGGTAAACACCACACATTTTCACTTAGACATGGAAGCAGAAATAAATCCTCAGAGGCACAGGAGAAAGGTGGTGGTAGAGGAAGGGATGTGGGAAGTGGAGGGATCATGGGCAAAGGGCATGAAATGCCAGGCAGGAAGAACATGGGTTGGTTCTGAGGCCTATTGCACATTAGCAGAGCACTGTACATCTCAAGATTGTGAATAAAGCAAAATTGAACTGCTCTTTTCATAAGAAACTTAAGCATTTGAGGTGATGGATATGTTAACTAGTTTGGTTTAGTTGTTACACATTTTGTTTGTAAGTCGTAATGTCACTCATGGATGTATATGTGTATATGTATTTATAAATCCTCAATTTACAACAACACCCTGCTTCTATTCATTGTATCTGCAAAGAGAAATGCTGGGAAGATGCCTGGGAGCCCTTGGTGCAAACAATGCTTCTTCATGTTTACCTAGCACATTTGCAAATGCCTTGTGTTGACTTGAATCTAGAGTATTGTGAGTAATTGTAGACCACTAGGTAAAAACACAGTGTGTTTCCTAGGGAACCAAGACTCAGGCTTATAGCTACTCACTGGGAAGTAACAAACCAAGTCTCTCTGCTGCTCTGTGTAGTAAAGCACACACCACTCATGCTGGAAATGCAGCAGGGGTGGCCACAAAGGCATCCGAATTCCAGAGGTAAGGAGGTCACGGTTTCAGAGCATTGGTGGCATCTGGAGTTAGAGATACAGGAGTTTGTTTCCTAGCATGTGTGTTCAAGGCCAGTGTCTTTGCTCTGCCCTGCAAATGGAGTCTAACCTCTGAGCTCTTGAGGTGCAGTAGACACCGGGCTGGCACCCCCAAGTTGGCTGTCTTTATTGGCAAAATCCGCAAGCATTTACTATACTGTGTTTTAGAAATAGTGTCATCTAAATATGCTGCCTTTACAAAGTTTTGAGAAGTAACAGATTAGATAACAAAGCTTTGAAAAGAAAGGATCTTCAGCCTGTCTCCTGGGAGGATAATAAGCTGCTGGGATCAAAGCATTAAGATTTGTTAACTGTGAAGGTGTTCATTTGTTCTGAGTGCTTAGAGCGGATCTACTGCTGTGGAATTCATGTACTCAGGGCTTTGCACCGAGGCCGGTTTCCAAGGAGATGAAGGCACTCTGCTGTCTGCATTCACAGAGGTGAGGGCATTCAGCTGAGGGCTCATGGTTAGGGAGTCATGCCCAGATATGAAGGAAACTTGGGGAAGGGTGATAGCTACTCCTACATCTCCTGAAAGAATATACAGGAAAAAAGATCTGATAGAGAAGAAGGGGGAGAACCAAGCTATGGTGTCACAGAGGGTCCTGACTCAGTGTTCTTGAAGTCTCTGAGGTAGGTGATCTAGGTCAGCCTCCAGGGGCAACAGGTTGGGGAGAGGGATAGATATTTAATCTGGAGGTCAAATTGAAACTACCTACCACAGTCTTGAAACACACAGGAAAGTGTTTTTTCTTTTTCTTTTTCCTTTTTTTTTTGGTGCTGATGTGTGGTCTTTATTTTATTTTATTTATTTATTTTTAATTTTATTGAGAACAAATAGCAAAGAGACAATTTCAAAACTGATTAGTAGGATAGTTTCAATAATTAATACATTGCATATTGTTGTCTTGGTAATAGTTATTCTTAGTACAAGATGCAGACATGATATCTTGTCCAAACACTATTAGTACAAATCTTTCTTCTCATTGAATTAAGAGAAAGTAGTTGTATTTCTATCATAACTATTTTGTATATAGAGATACAAAATGGTCTTTCATTTGTATCCCCTTTTTTGTTTAGTTTTGTCAGAGATGGGTATTCCATTGCCATTTAAATATTGTAGGTACATGAATTCAGCCAAATAATCCAATATAGTCCAGTAGTCCATAATTGTAGTGGGTTGTCCATAGGACTGTCTATGTCAGAAGTTGTTGACCTGAGCCTTTTACAGCTCAAGCAATAAGGAATGAAAAGGGTATAATCACCACAGACCCAGTGGAACTTCAGAAGGTCATCAATAGCTACTGTGAGAATCTTTACTCTCACAGAACAGAAGACACAGAAGAAATGAACAGATTACTAGAAAGGTACAAATTACCAAAACTGAATCAAGGAAAGTGTTAGTGATTTAAAATTATGTTGGCTTACTGAGTGAGGATTGCTATCCTTAACAAAAGTATCCCCTTGCTGTCCTGACTTTTGTTCTCTTCTCTCACTAATAAGCAGAAAAGAATAAAAATAAACTACACAGGAGAGTTACTGGGTTTTGGGGTGTTGGAGTCTTCCTCTAGAAGGAGATTTCTGGGTCTTTTCTGTATTGAACAAAGAATTGATCAAGACAGGCACAAAAAGTAGTGAACGTTTACACTTACTAAAGGTAGGAATGTAAATATGTTCTTTGGAGTGAGTTCTGGCCTATTAAAGTAGGCCAAAGAACACTTGCAAGCTACAGTGCAGGTGACTGAAGGAGTTCACAGTGGGCCTGGCTGGACAGTGCTTGTCATTTGTCTTCTCATCTCCTCAGGCCTACCTCAGGTCTAGGCTGCCCTATCAAAATCTGCTTGAGTTCTTGCTAGAAGAATAAAAGATAGTGCTCTCTGATTGGCTTCATGTGCAAGGCTTTGGGAACTATTCTGCTCATGTGTCCTGGGCCCCTGTGACCACAAGTCACAAGATATTCCACTGCATGGGATAGTTTGCCATGCTCTAATCTCCTGCCTCAGGAAGAGATGAGATCTATTCCCTGGCTCAAGCCAATTCTCATATTTTTGAGAAATATATCTTGGGTTTGCATAATCTCTCCATCCATCCATCCATCGATCCATGCATCCATCCATCCATCCATCATCCATTCATCCTTCCATCCATCCATCCATCCATCCATCCATCCATCCATCCATCCACCCATCCATCATTCAATAAATTTCAAACATTCACTCAATAAATATGCTTCTCAGGTATTGGTGCAATTTATATTATACCAGGTTATGTGGAAGTAAGTACAAAGAGGGGAATAAGATTGCTCAAGGATCTTGCAGTCTTATGGGAAGACAGGCATAAAAATAAATTGTGACAGAGGGCGGTATGTTAAATTACAAACATACATGTAAAGCTTATGGGGAAAGGAAGGTCTACACCTCTGCTGTGGTGGAGACAGTGCTGGAGCAGAAGCTTCCTATATGCCCGTTTGAATAGAATAGTAAAAGTGCCCATCTGAGAAGAGATAACCATGGATACTCTACCTGGACACACTGAACCAGGTGCCAAGACTAGACAGTGGCACGCAGGCTGCACTTCCTCTCTTTGCCAGGGTCATTGGTGTGCCCTCGGGTCACCCAGCTTGGCTCCTTCTGTGTCCTGTAGGTGTAATTTTCAAAAGGTTGCCATCCTAAGGCTTCCCCTTCTCTGCCTTGGCCTAAGGCTCCCATAAACCTTATATCTTCCCATAAGATTGCAAGATCCTTGAGTAGTCTTATTCCCCTCTTTGTACTTATTTCCACATAACCTGGTATAAAATAAATTGCACCAATGCCTGAAAAGCATGTTTATTGAGTGAATGTTTGAAATTTATTGAATGATGGATGGGTGGATGGATGGATGGAAGGATGGATGGATGGATGGATGGATGGATGGATGGATGGATGGGGAGATTATGCAAACCCAAATCTCTCTCTCAAGAATACATCTCATTTCCCCCTGAGGCAGGAGACTAGAGAGAAGTGGATGTGTAGGTAGGTGGGGGTAGTAATCAGCTCAGTGCCCTCCCTTGCTTAGGAAGATGGAGTTTGACTCAAAACTAGGAGTAAAAACTATTTCAGAATCACATAGTGCTGACTAGTATTGTATTCACCTTACTGCTTTGTGGGTGGGCAGCAGAGCCATCTTCACCCTGCTCCTCACCTTCCCAGATAGGGTAGCACAGCAGCACACATCTGGAAATCACCTTTACCATCGATTCACATCTCAGCCCTCCTGGTATTTATTTATTTATTTGGTGCAGGTTCTTGCTATGCAGCTCAGACTTGTAGTGATCCTTCTGTCTCAGCCTCCCCAGTGCTGGGCTGCCACCACACCCAGTGTTGGTGGCTGGCGTGACATATCTGGGGTTCTGAGGCTGGCATTGAATGTAGTACTAGGGACGGAACCCAGGTCCTCGTGCTTGCTGGGCAGGTGCTTAGACCACCAAGCTATCTCCCCAGCCATACTCCTGGCAGTTTCTCACTTTGGCTCTTTAAAGGCTTGGAAGAACAACTTCCCTTGCATGGAGACAATTTGCTATTTTTACTTTATTTCATTGCTAAAACCAGTAAAGCATTAGACAAGAGGATATAATCTAAGGTAACTTATTGCAAGAAAAATCTGTAGTCTCCATGGAAAAACTCCTATCTGTTGTTTGGAGCACCTGTAGTGGCTTGGAGCATTCTGTCATTTGTTATTTTGCCGGATTTTTTTGTGCCAGTATGGGAAGTGTCAGCTGGAAAAAGTTAGTGGCTCCATTTGGAGACTTTCCTTCTACCTTCCACTATGCTCAGAGTGGCAGGAGACTGAGCCTTATTTACAAAACTCACTTTGGCAGTAATCAGCATACTTTGGGTACAAGTTTCATTCGGATACATCGCCTCTGCCTACACAAGGCCAATGGACATTATTTTCAATTCTTAGTGCTCTCTCTTCCTTCTTTTAACTCAAAGACATTCCAACCTGTTTTCCAGCCTGAGGAGTAGGAGTGGGATGGAGAATTGAGGCCAATGGAAATGTGGGCAGAGGGAACACCTACGGAGCACAGAGCCGTCAAGGTCAAGGCTCAGGTTGCCATGGGCAGCAGATACTTCTTCAAGGGCCGGTCACATGCACTCATAACTTCACTGTCTGAATTCTGCCCCAATGACTGGCCCACTGCTGCCTCATGACTCTGGTTTGATGTCTATGTAATGCATACTTAAGTTATCTATATGGTGAAAGCAAGACATGATGGTAGACGGTGGAGAAATGGACTCAAATCTTGGGCAACAGAATTTCTCTCTCTCTCTCTCTCTCTCTCTCTCTCTCTCTCTCTCTCTCTCTCTTGTTTTTTTTTTTAATTCTTATTCTTATTTTACAAAATGTAGTTTCCAGTGGCAAGCCTGAAGTGGTGTATGTTCTTTCACAGATTTCATGATGGTTTCTGAAGACCCTCATTCCCACCTTAGTTAGCACGCTCCATCCCATATGGGCACTCAGCTTGTCACTGGTCTGTTTGCTTCTTAACAATAAACAGCAGTTGAAATACATCAAAAGGGAAGACAACATGGACCGAATCAGCAGGATACTGGGCAGGACTCCTGCTTCTTCAGGTGGGCTGATGTCTCTCATGGTCTGCAAGCACCAAGCCCCTCTGCCCTTATTGCTTGCTTTTCTCTGTGCCACACCTTGCACAGCCAGGATGGTGCAACTTGTGTGACAAACTCAGCTGGGGAAGGGTTCCTTAGCAGAAGGACAGGAAACTTCATCTTCTCAAATCTGTAATTTCAGACTTGACTTGAAGTTGATAAGCTCTAAATAAAGACAAATTTATTAAAGAAAGTTACTAACCCTGTGTGCAGGTGTGAGAAGATGCTCATGCCACTTGCAATCTATTTTTTTTATTTTTTATTTTTTGCATTTTAGGGAAGGGTCTGCAGGGTGTTCAGGGTCTCACTACTAGATCAGACTTGTAGTGATTGGCCTGTTCACAGCTTCCCAAGAGCTGGGAGTACAGGTGCACACTACCACACCCAGTCTCAATTGCCATCTCAGCATACTCTGGGGTTGGGGCTGGCACAGCAGGCCTGGGGATCTAACTGCTGGCCCTCATGCCTGCTTGTAGGTGCTTTTATCTGCTGAGCTATTTGGCTAGCCCTGCCAC
This sequence comes from Octodon degus, assembly GCF_000260255.1. Classification (NCBI taxonomy): domain Eukaryota; kingdom Metazoa; phylum Chordata; class Mammalia; order Rodentia; family Octodontidae; genus Octodon; species Octodon degus. The sequence continues at coordinate 1,825,308 of NW_004524604.1, read as the reverse complement.
TTGCAATCTAGAGGAAGAAAGTGGGCAATAAATGACTAGAGAAAGAAACAAGGTGATTTGAGATGGTTACCAATACTGTGAGAATGAACAGGGGCTGCTGTGTGGGCAGATGCCCTCTTCCAGTCAATGGTCAGGGCCCGCCTCTCTGAGAAATGGCCTTTGAGGCTGGAAGCTGTGCTTGATCAAATGCTTCTTGTCCAGGCCCAGCCTACCATTCTATTCATACTAACTCACTTAATCCCACCCTAAACCCATGAGAAAGTCTATTAATTCCTTCCCACCAGGGAGAAGTGGAAGGCAGGAGCCTTCAGGCCCACGCCCAGAACCCACTGCTGGTAGCTGTTGGTGCCCCGTGCGAGTCAAAGTGCTTTTATCACCCCAGTGCTGAGACCTGGGGACTCTGGAAACTGCCACCAAAAGCAGAAAGCACTTGTGTTAGGCAGTAGAAGAGCAAGTACAAAGTTCCTGAGGGAAAGATGATTGTGAAGTCCGAGGGGAAGAGCAAAGACCAGTGCTGCTGGGGCAGAGTAGACACGGATTGCACGGTGGGTGGCAAGGGTGGCATGTGTGGCATGTGGCTATGTGGCTCTTTGTAAGGAGTTTGGATTGAACCTGAAGGTAAGCTGCTGAAAGGTCCTGAGGGAAGTGGTTCTGCCTCAAGATCAATCAAGAGGGCCCCTGTGCCAGGCTCTGCACTCAGAGGGGCCTCTCATGTGTTTCTCACACACACGCCACGCCACATAGTACACTCACAGGAGATGTGCACACCTATGCACACGCATCACACAGGGCCGGTTCTTCAGGTTCCAGGCACCGCTTCACAGTGGAAATTGGTAGCAGTGTATGTGAATACATTAAGTATTCTGCAATACTTTCTGTGAAACTATAATTGTAAACAACCTCATTAAAATTTAAATATATATAAAATCAGGTTTATTTAGATTTTTTAAATTTGATTTGAGAAGTTTATGGACAACTCTGCTTGCTACTGTCTCAGGAGGAGAAAATTGCTCCAACTTGATATTAAAAAAAACACAAAGAAGTAGAATAACTCAAGACAGGGAGTGTACTGTGACATAACTGTCACTGAAAAATGAACTATGTGAAAACTGTGATGGGAACAATATAATTATTGATTTTACTGAAATAAAGGCAATAAAATAAATTTTATTCTGTAAACACTTAAGAAATTATGAGCACTGTAAATCTTTAGTTAATTGTTCTAATGCAGGACAACTCACCGATCACTCAGATGTGTACAGTAATAGTGGAATGAAGCCATCTTTGATATGTTGCCAACTTTTAATCATATGCCTATCTTCAGTTTTATTTTCATATGCATGCATCTGGCAAACTAGGAACGTGGGATAGATGTCACATAACAGGTTACTTTTTTGGCCTATTCATTTAAATATTGAAGTGCACAGAGGTACTTCCCATATCCCTCTGCCCAGGCCCTGAAAATGTAGCAAATGGCCTGCAGGAAAGGACATGGTCTGATCCATTTATAAAGGATGAGGAAAAGCAGCAAAGCCGTACCCAATTTTAAAAATGACATCATCTGATTTATATTTTTAAAAGAGGAGAAAACCAATGAATCTGTATCTATGTCTGAAATACAAAAATTTCCAAAAGTCTTTCATTCATGAAGTTGTTTTCCTTAAAAACTCACACTAGCTGTTTTAGTATGAAGACCCAGGGACCTTAAATTCATCTTGACCCCAGTGAACATTCAGCAGCTATTCTTGGATGCTGAAAGCCAGCGCCAGCCCTGCTTATGTCCCCAGCAGAGGCCTTGGTGCTGCCCATTAGAGAGATTTGTGGGGATTTTACAGCTCACTGAGTCTGGTCCCACCCAGAGAGGTGAGTTAATCAGTCAGTGTGGGTTCTTTGGGCTTAGGAGGACTCTTTCCTAATTCTTTTTTCTTTTTCTTTTTCTTATTTTAGTAAGGATCTACAGGGTCCCACTATGTAGATCGGACTCCTAGTGATCCGCCTGTGTTCAGCTGCCCAAGAGCTGGGATTACAGGCATGCCACTGTGACCAATCTCAATTGCCATCTCAGTGGGCCCTGGGGGTGGGGGGCCTGCACCGCATGCGGGGGATCGGACCGGCTGCACTGGGTCTGTCTAAGCAGGCACTTTAATTCACTGAGCTATTTGGCTGGCACCATTCTTCCCATTCTAATGCGAGACCAGGATTGCGAACCTTTCTTTAGTGGCTCCTTGGTCTTGAAATTATTTGCCTTATTTGGTAATTTCAGTAATTTGGTAATTATCCTCACTCCTCCATTTTTTTCTCCATTTTTTCTCCATTTCAACCATAAGCTTTCTGGTTGGCACCATCTTTTTATCATTCCCCTGGAAATTGTCTTTCTTTAATTGAAACACAGGAAATTATTATTATCATTTTATGGGGCCATGTTTGACATACATAGCTTAGAAAAATAAAATCATATGAACACTCATCAGTTAAAATAGAACTGATTCAATCAGGAGGCAACGTCAGAGAGATTTGAACCTGTAACCTTTTGTACTGGTCTCAGGAAATTACATATGAAACAACTATAATATGGAACAGGACAGACACACAGTGTATATTTATATCTGGATTTATGTTACCCACAAGATGCTGTCCGCAGAATTTCAAAACTAAGATGTGGCCACTCCTGCAGGGTTTCTCTGAGTACATTACTTCTGGGTTCAGGACAAAGTGCATTCTACCAGCTCTGCAGCCGACCGGGTGAACTGCGAGCAGCAGCTGAACTCACCAACCAGGTGCGGTCCCGTGAACAGGGAGCTGGCAGGAAGGCCGTTCATGGAAGCGCACCATAAAACTGCTTCCTAGAGACCTTTGGTAAAGTATAGGTGCTGTTAATGTGGCTGCTGCCCAGAGAATTTCAGGCTGAGCAGTGCCCTTTTATGATCGGAGGCAATAAATTCCCTTTATTAACATAAAACAATAAATCTTGAAAGACAGTCAGCAAGCTTCAGAGCACAAACGGTCCTGTGGGTGAGATGACTCTCTTAGAGTCCAGGTCATTATTTCCAGGGTTAAGCTTGTTTCTTATCCCTAAAGCTTTCCTAGCAGTTTCCATTAACTTTTTGACATTTTTCTGTTTCATTGAACTCTTTCATTTTGTTTCTTCACTGTGCATTAATTTTTTTCCTTTCTGAAAGTCTTTCCATCCCATCGTAGTCAAACTACCAGCCTCTGCTACGGCAGTTGCTCTATTCTGTCTTTGATCCTCTTAATCTGTTCTCTGCAGTCCACTGTCATGAGCTCTCTTCGTATATATCTTGGACCTGCTCCACCTAAACATCTCAATTATTTCTCATTGCTCTTAGATTAAAATTTAATCCCCAAGGAAGGTTGGCAAGGTGCTTCACAGCCAGTCCCCTGCCTGTCTACACCTGCTGTGTGCTGCCCGGATCTCTATCCTCTACCTCCTGTCTCCTTTCTAGTTGAAGGTGATCTACTAACACCCTGCAGCAGAATGACTTAATGCTTGTCAAGTCCAGATTTTTTCATCCCATTCACTGCTGACTGGACCAGAGTCCGTGGGAACTCACAGGCCAGTTTCCTAGGTACCATTTTGAGGCCATTAACATTGCTGATGGAGTTGAATGCAAACCCACATAGGTTCTGATGGATGCTCTCATGCCAGGGATGCCAGGTGGGTGGTTTCAAAGACCAGAGGGGACAGGTTGGATAGGGAAACTGCCTGGCATTGCTGGCTGTTATGTCTGACAGTAACACATTTAGAAATCTGAGACGGGTTGGGATGGCCTTGAGCATCTTATTTTAAAATACAATCTTAGAGACGTAGAATGAAAAGCATTTAACTGCAACCTTCGGAGATTTGGTTAAATGAGGATGGGACTTAGAGAGTCAGCAGTGCGGTTTGCATTTGCCTTGCTGATATTTCAATATCGAGCAAGCTATTTTCATCTCCTAAGCTGTGTTTCCCTCATGTGTAAATTGGACTAATAATAATGCTAATGATGTTTCAGTGAAGAGAAGAAATGTTAGGTATTAGCACCCAAGTTGGTGGTCTATCTCCTGTTCGGATATGATTAAAGAAGAAAGCAGTGGATCCAGGAATGGAAAGTGATGAGATGCTTTGTATTCAGAAAGAATTTAGAAGTGAATTTCAGTGAAAACATGATTTGCCAGAATTTGTGGGATAGAGGGAAAGAAACACTTAGAACTAAGTGTTTAGCACTAAAATTGAAAACATTTGCCTTCAAAATTATACTAAGAAAATAATATCTCAAGGCATGAATGGAGAAAAAAACAATCTGTAGAGCTCATATCAGACAAATAACTTGTAGCTGTAATATGTAAAAGAACTCTTTGAACTGAACAGTTGGGAGACAAATAGCCCAGTATAAATGGGGAGAACGTTAGAATAAACTCTTCACAAATGTAGATGTCTGGGTGTCTAATAAGCAATGCAGAAATTCTCAGTATCTTAGTTACTATGGAAATACAGACTGAAACATTGTTACACATAGCTACTAAAGTTGAGAAGATAGACCACACCAAGATTGGAAAGGATGTAAGTCAACTGGAATGCTCATCCACTGATAGTGGGAAGATCAAATAATGCAATCACTTTTGGAAGTTTTTTAAAGTGTTAACCATATACTATACCACCTAGGTGTTCAAGGCTTAGATATTTTTTCAAGAGAAGTGAAAACAAAAGCTTTCACATGAATGTTTGTAGCCATTTTATACCAATGCCTCAAATTTCAAACAACACCAACATGTGAAAAGATAAAAAAATTGTGATCTACTAATATAATGGCATTGTCTCAGTTACTTTTATCTTGTTTCTGGGACAAAATGCCAGACACTCAAAATTAAGAAAGGTTTATTTAGCTCATAGTTTGTGGAGGTTTCAGTCCATACTCAGCTGACTCTAAGGCAGAGTGGCACCTGGAAGAGGACAGCAGTTCATGGTGGCAAAAAACAACAAAGATCAAAGGGAGCAGCAGCAGCAGCAGCAGCAGTTTCTAGCAAGTCTTCCTCCCCTCCTTACATTATAAACAGGTTCTCTGGGGTGGGGGTGTAGAACTCACACTATGTCCATGCCCTCCTCTTGCACAGGATGAGGATGTTTACAAGGTAATAGCCCTGGCTTTCTGCTGAGTCACTTAATTAAACTTCTAAACTTCTCAAGTTGACACAATGTATCAACCAGTACCCATATATACTGGTTAATAAAAAATGAATTATCAAAACATGCAATATAAATGAATCTCACAATAATTATGCTATATGAAAGAGGTAAGATATAGGAAGAACATGCACTGCAGCATTCCATCTAAGTAGGATTCTAGGGCAGTGACAGAAATCAGATCAGTAGGTGCTTGGCCATAGGGTGAAGAGGGAAGGACAGGATGGGTACAGAGCATCTTCTGGGGGTAATAGTTTTATTCACTATCTGGGTCCAGATGATAGTTGGATGAGTGAACATATGTGTCAACTCATCACTGTGTGCTGTGTATATGTAGTTTATGCATAGTATAGGTATATAGTTTATGCCTGTTATACCTCAGTAAAGCTATAAAATTACTTTAAGAGCTTGTATTTTAGAACAGCACTATTTGAATAAGTTTCAACTCTACCACTAATTTGTACTTCATCTTAACTAAGAGACAAGGTTGTTTCTGAAGAAAAGAGATTTGTTTAGCTCACTGTTTTGGTGGCCCAGGAGCATGGTGCTGGCTGGGGCACTGGCAAAGGCCTTCTTTGGTGGCCTCACAGGGTGGAACACAGGTGCAAGAGAGAAGTCACAGGAGGAGAGGCAGCAGGGATCAGAGAGGCACCAGATCTGGTCTGCTATAGCAACTCCCTTTAAACCTCAAGTTCCTCAGGTATAAAATGGGACTTGGGTCATTAGAATTAGAGAAAGGAAAAAAAATTAGAGGAGGCCAAAGTATCTTTTGTTCACCAGTAACTGTCACGGTCATTATGCATGTCCACAACACACTAGAACTTTGTGCGATATCTTATCCTCAAACTGTTAGAAGTGCTGGTCCTTTACTTGCCATTCCAGTATTTATCTTATGTTTTACTCTTAGTACTTCTTTGCTATCATGAAAACTTTTTCTTAGTTCAATTGTTTTGAAACATTTAATTTTTAATTAACTAGCATTTAATTTTCTGAATATTGCTTAATCTTTTGTTCTAAGATTTATACTATATCTTTGACTTACAATTTATTTAAAAGACATTGTATATCTTCTCCTAGTATTAGAAACTTTAAAAAGTATATTTCCATTTAAAAAAATCCAAAAAACAAAAGTATCTTTTGTTAATTGTTAATGGCCACCACCCAAACCAGTGGTTCTTGTCTCTGCCTTGCTTCCTGGTTGTAGGAGAAGAGGGTGGAAAGGGGAGGGCAAAGAACCCTGAAGAAATAGGGGACTTAGGAATCAAGGCTTGTCCACATCCTTTGAGCTTTGTCACTTTAGCTCTCCTTTGGTGGCAAATTAAACTAAACTGAAAGATTCCTTAGGGTTTTATTTTCTCAAAAGGTTCTCAAGGTGAACAACAATGATTCCTAACTTGGGAGAGAGGTTTAAAGGGAATTCTTTTGCTCCAACTCTGTCCAAGTTCACAATCTCTCTCACCCCTCTCAAATTGATTCATTACAGAGAAAACATTTTAACCATCCTGATCTCTGGCCTGTGAGCTGTTACTTCAGATGTTGTGTGTAAGGACTTGTTTCAGTAAATATGGTTTGACTTGTTCTATACTTGAGTGGATGGGACTCTCTATTTCTCTCTATTTTTTAATCTGTCTTGAATTCCAGTGGTCATGCTCATTATCTATTCAAAATTACCCACAAAATTATTGTTTTTTAAAAAGAATGTTGCCGTACTTCCTAGCCTAAAGAAAATTGAATTTAAATTTCTGTTCTATCGCATGACAGATAAGCCTAACTACTCTTGAGATTTTTTTATATTTCTTATATTCAGAAAGAATAAACGAGATCATGTAGAAAGATTTAAAATAATACCTAAGTACTTGGAAATGATGGAAATAAGGCTTCTATGAGAAAGCCTATAAAGTCAGTGGCAAATGGATTATCTGTGCAAAACTGAGATAGACCTGAGACTGGTGAAAACTGACTGTAATTTGATAGAAGGCTCTAACAGATGTATTAAAAAAGGAATTGAATCCCTTATTACTGTGCAACAATATTAGCCACTGAAGAATAAGAGGTAAAAGGTACCAGAGGCAGAGGCTGGCTGTGCCCATTTCAATACTGTCTTGTGGGAAGATTTCTTATTTGGCCAAGGAACAATTTTTTCCTGCTATGGTGAGATAGTTCATACTTTTTTTTTAAAATGAGTTATTTAATGAAGTTCTTGATAAGAAATTTGAAGGACTGATTTGTTAAAGTAAATTCCATTTGTCAGAGCAAAAATGGATTGCATCTCCAGAGCTGAGTAATAGCTTTGATTTTGGTACAATCTGTGAGTCCATTGCTTTCTGATGATCAACCTTGTACTGTTCTGAAATCCGGTATTCCTTTCTCGGTGTTGAATCTCACCCTCCTGGTGTCTGGGCTCCTATAGCTGCTTCTTGAAGTAAGCATCAGAGGGGGTGTTCAGGGATTTCATGTTGTGGATACCAATTTTTGTGGTGGTGGTAATGACAAATTTCTATTTCTGATGTGTTCTATGCAAAGGAAGGTGACTAAGGTGAAGAGGCCAGGTTACAAGTAGCAAGCCACTGGTCAACTGTTTCAACAAAACCACTGCCCTGCTGTTGTGGTACCTGGTTAAGCATGATCAAGGTGGCCTTGAGAATGATGGTAGCTTGAAGTTTCCTCATATGGTGACTGCAGGGTTTTTGCTGTGTCTCTAAAATTTTCAGGTACACCTTAAGAAACGTAACTCTTGGTACCACCATTCTTGTCACTGCCAACTGGTTTGTGACAGTAGCAAGAACCTTTTATTTTTTTTTCTCAGCCTTGGATTTAGCAGCTGAGTTCTTCATTTTGTACAAAGCCTTTCTGAACTACATAGCAGATTGGGAATATCTACCAGGACAGGGAGTTGGCTGCTGTAGGGTGCTCCTTTTAGGACGTCTTAGTCTTCACTTTGCCCTGTTTAACCTTGCTGGTGTCATCATCCTTCTTGGACCCAGATTTCTTTTCTTTAGTATCTGTCTTCTCATCCTTTTTGCCCACCATCTTGCAAGATGGGTAAGAGGATGGTTCATAAGTTGAAGATGAATATAGTGGGATAGCAGAACCTCACCTCATTAGCCATTTTTCACTCTGCTCTCTTGAGTCGACCTTGCGGTACTTTGGATTTTGATGACGTTGCAGCCTAGAGGGATCAGGGCCATATCAGGCTGATGGGGACATCTAAAGACTTACTATCTACTGCGCAGTGAAGCTAGGCTTTTCATTCTACATCAGTCAGTTGGTATTTTGGTTCTCAGAATCAGTTCATTATGAGTTTTTCTAGTGTGATTCAGCATCTCTGAATCTGACCAGTCTTGGGCTACTGACTGAGCCAAAGTGCAGTTCATTTATCCAAGTCCCTAATTAATTCCATATTTCAAGTTCAGTGGTCACCTCTCTGCTTCCACACTTTTGTGTGACTCAGGAGCTTTTGGAGTGCATTACTTCTCTTTTGAAACTCTTTCTTCTTAAGTCATTTATGATTCCTCTCCACCCTGCCATTCCTTTGATTTTTATCAGTGTTCTTCCTTAAGATCTTTTGCTATTTCCTTACTCTCCACTTGACCCTAATACTAGAGGAGATTTGGTTATTTCACCAAGAACCATGTTTAAAACAGTGATCTTACTTGGTCTTATAATTGAAACCATGAATTGGTGACTGTCCCTTAAGCACCAAACTCACATTTCCAACTGCTTATCTAGCATCTTTGCTTCACTATCTCAGAGGCATTTCCTAGTCTATAGATCTAGAACAGAAGTATTTTTTCACATCCTCTCTTGTAAGTACATACTGATTATACATGTTAATGGGTTTCCTTTTAGCAGATTTCTACACACGCATAATTTACTTTGATCATTTTCACCTCCCACACCCCTGCCCCACCCCATCCCCTAGTTTCCCATTTGGGGGTGGTTTTCAAAGCATAGAATGTGTTTTGATGACATCTATCTCCCCTGTTACCCACTCTGATATCACTCTTTCCTCTTGACAAATGATAACATTCCTTCTACTTTCTGTTATTTTTAAAGATTTTCCATATTAGGAGGGATATGTGATATTTGTTTTTCTGAATCTGTCTCATCCTGCTTGACACAATGATTTTCAGACTCACTCATTCTTTTCTCTGTGAATGACAGGACATCTTTCTTCCTGTGGCTAATTCTCCATTGTATGTGTATACCTCATTCATTATCTGTTCAGCTCTCAAAGGGCACCCAGGTTTGCTCTGTACCTTTGCTATTGTGAACTGTGCTGTAGTAAACATGGCTATACAGATGTCCCTATATTATGCTGACTTTAATTCTTTGGGATTATATTCTAATAAGTGTCATAGCTTGATCAAATGGTAGCTCTACTTTTAGTTTTTCAAGGAATCTCCATTCTGATTTCCATAGTGTCTATATTAATTTACATTCCCCAAAGCAGGATAGAAGTGTTTCTTTTATTTCAGTATCCTTGCCAATATTTGTTATATTTCTGTATATTTGATGACAGTCATTCTAACTGGGTTGAGAAGGTATCTCAAGGTAGTTTTGACTTGCATTGCTCTAAGTATTCAATATGAATGTATTTTTATGTAGTTATTGTCCATTTGTACTTCTTTTGAGATAAGTGTGTTCAATTAATCTGTCCATTTTTTCATTGGGCTATTTGAATATTTGGTATTAAGTTTTTTGTGTTCTTTATATAGTCTAGATCAGTGATGACAAACCTTGTAGAGTGTTCAATATTAATGAACACCTCGCATACAGCAGAGGTTTGGCCCCACTGGTCTAGATACTAATCCTCTGTTGGAAGAGTAACTGGTAAGCATTTTTCTCCTGTTTTATAGGCTGCTTCTTCACTTTCTTAGTTGTCTCCCTTGCTGTATATGAACTTTTTAATTTGATGTAGTCTCACTTGTTGATTCTGGCTATTATTTACTATATCATGCTCACTTTCCTTCCTATTCAGGAGACCTTTTCCTGTATGTATGCTGTCATGTATTTCCCCCATGTTTATTTTTAGCAGTTTCAAAGTTTCAGGTCTTTTGCATTACTTTTCATACAGGATGAGATACGAATCTAGTTTCAGTCTTCTATAAGAAAATATCCATTTTTCCTACTACCATTTATTAAAGAGGTGATCTTTCCTACAATTTATATTTTTGGATTTTTTTGGTCCAGAATCAGATGACTGTAGTTCTTTGGATTTGTTTCTGTGTCTTTTGTTATGTTCCATTGGTCTTGTGTCTGTTTTTGCGTCAATATCACACTTTGCAGTACTTGAATCAAGTATTGTGATGCCTATAGCCTTGCTCTTTTTTGTCTAAAATTGCTTTTTTGAGTCTTTTGTGTTTCTATGTGGATTTTAGGATTTTTTCCCCCTAGCTCAGAGGAGACTGTCCTTTGTGTTTGGATTGAGATTGCATTGACTTGGTAGACAACTTTTGGTAATATGGTCATCTTAACAATATCAGTTGTATTAAGCTGTGAATATTGATGGTCATTCTACCTTCTAGCATTTTCTTCTGAAAATGGGTTCTGAAATTTTCATAGTAGAGATATTTCACTTCCTTGGTTAAATTGATCTGTAGGTATTTTTTTTAAGTCACGTGAATGGTGTTTTCTCATGGTTTCTTTTCCAGCTAGTCCATTATTAGTGTACAGAAAAGCAATTGATGGTTAAATATTGATTTTATATTCTATGACTTTTCTGAATTTATTTATGAGCTCTAAAAGTCGTTAGTATCTTCTAAGTATAGGATTGCATTGTTTGTGAACACAGATAATTTGACTTCTTTTCCTCTTATATTCCTTTTGAATTTTTTGTCTTAATTGCTTTTCATAAAATTTCAAGTACTATATTCAGTAAGAGTGGTGAAAATGGACATCTTTGTCTTAATTCAGACCTTCGGGGGAAATACTATCAGTTTTCTCTTTTTCAGAATCATGTTGGCTGTGGGTTTGTCACATATGTAACTTTTACTATAGTAATGAACAATCCTTCAAAGCCTAGTTTCTTCAGGGCTTTTTATTATGAAGTGATACTGAATTTTGTAGAAGGCCCTTTTTTGCATTGATTAAGAAATTGTGTGATTTTTTTAATGCTTGATTCTAATTATGTGGTTATTATGTTTATTGATTTGATTATGTCGAACCCTTTAGTATCCCTGGAATGAATCTAACTTAACCATGGTATATGATATTTTCAATGTGTTGTTGACCTCGGTTTGTGAATTTTTATTGAGGATTTTTTTCATGTATGTTCATTAAAGGTATTAGTCTGTAGTTTTCTTTATATCTATCTTCCTTCAATTTTATATCATGATGTTTGCCTTGTAGAGTTAGTTTAAAAATGTTCCTTCCATTTCTATCTTATGCAAAAGTTTTGGAAGCATTCTTGCTAGTTCTTTAAAATTTAGCAGCAAACTTGTATGATTACGGGCTTTTACTTTTGGTTGGGAGAACTTTTTTTACTGCTTCAATTTTATTGTTTTTGACATGTTTAGATTTTTAAAAATATTCTCTTAGTTCAGTTTGGTAGATCTTATGTGTCTAGAAATTTACCCATTTATTATGATTCTCTAATTTTTTAGAAAAAAAATTGTTTTCAAAGCAGCCCTAATAATCCTCTAGATCTTAGTGATGTCTATTAAAACATTTTCCTGGGGGCCTGCCCCTTAGCTCAGTTCTTTAAGAGCCTGCTTAAACAGTCAGTCAGCTCAGGTTGCTGTGGTTCAATCCCCAGAACTCAAGCCAACCAAACCTGCCCTGAAGGTATACTGAGCAAGCCAAACAAAAGAAAAGAAAAGAAAACAAAAACCAACCAACCAACCAAACAAAAAAAAACACACCCAAAAACATTTTCCTTTTTATCTCTAATTGAATTGATTTGGTTATTTTCTGTCTTTCTTTTGGTTATTTTGACTAAGAGCTTATCAATTTATCTTTTAAAAGAACTATGTTTCACTGACCTTATGTAGTTTTTTTTTTTTTTTGTTTTATTTGACTTGATTTAGTTATTTCTTTTCATTTTATTTCAGGTCTAATTTTTGTTATTTATTTCCTTCTGTTAGGATTGTTTTTCAAGGCCTTGAAATGAATCATTAGGTTTTTTTTTTACTTGAGATTCTCTCTCTCTCTCTCCCCTTCTCCTTCTCCATCACCTCCTCTCCCTCTCCTTCTCCCTCTCCCTTTTTCTCTTTGACTTAGCTTCTCTTTACTGAGACAAAAGTACTCAACACCCACAGCTGTGAGGAGTGGCTTCAGTCATAGTTGTCTGGCTCCAAGGCAGCATGGCATGGGAGAGAGGCATGGCAGAGCAGAAACAGCTCATGGCATTACAGTAGAAACCAAGAGAGCAATCAAGGAAGGAAGGCCCTTCCAGGCCACGACCTCAATGGCTCACATCCTCCAGCCAGGCTTTACCTCCTAACATCTCACTTAGCTATAAATGTGTCAGTGGACTAATCTGATGAGTATCATGGCCTCTGATCTAATCCCAAACATCACCTATGAGTGCACAAGGGGAACATCTAGATATATCCCATTTAGGGGAACATCGAGATATATCCCATTTCTTTTTGTGTAGTACTGGGGACTGAAGTCAAGGTGTTCTCACTGAGCTACATCTCTATCACCTTTCTGAAATTGTGAGACGGGGTCCCACTGAGTCATCAAGTTGGTCAGGCTGGGCACAAACTTATTTCCTCCTGTCTCAGACTCCCAGAGTGCCAAGTCGACAGGGATCTACCACCACACCTCATCTGATTTTTGTTGTGCCCATTGTTAGATATAAGCTCCTTTCTTAGTAGTGCTTTGCTGGAATGTTGTATTTCCATTTTCATATGATTTTAAGAAATTTTTACGTTTATCCCTGATTTCTACAGTGACCTGCTGATTGTTCAGAAGTCAGTTGTTTAGCCATTTGTTTGCATAGTTTTTGTGACTTCTTTTGCTATTCATTTGTAATTTCATTATAATATGATCTGATAAGATGCAAGAAATTATTTTAAATTTTGTGATTTTTAAAGCCTTATATTATGGTCTAAAATATGACCTTACTTTGAAGAATGTTCTGTAGGGTGCTGAGAAGAATGTGCATTTTGAAGTCGTTTGATAAAATATTATATAGATATCTGTTAAATCTATTTTGTCTATTGTGTAGTTTAACTGTGATATTATTTATTGATTCTCTTGGTCTGTTGGTAAGAGTGTAATATTGAAACCAACTATTATATTGGAACCTGGGTGTTCTTTTATGTGTTTTACGAAATTGTGTGCACCAATGTTTGGTGCATTTATATTTACAATTGTTGTACCTTCTTGGTGTTCCTCTTACTAATATGCATTGGGATTTTATTTTCAACTAATTTTGTCTTGAAGTCTGCTTTGTAAGATATCAGTACAACTATTCCTACTCACTTTTGAGTTCTGTTTGTGTGGAATTATTTTCCATCCTTTCATTTTTAACTTATGTATGTTTTTAATAATGGGATGTGTTTTTACAAATAGTAAAGAGTTGGGTATTGCTAGATCTCCTAGGCTATTATAATTGAGCAATTAAAGCCATTTATATTTAGAGTTCTTTTTGTTTTTATTTATTTATTTAATATATGTGGTACAGGGTCTCACTATGCAGCTCAGACTCATAGTGATCCTCTTGTTTCAGCTTTCTCAGTGTGGGGATTATAGGCATGCATCACCATGCCTGGTCTTTGTGGCTGGCTTGGCATATGTGGGGCAAGGCTGGCAGGGCATGTGTTACCAGAGGTCGAACCCAGGTCCTTTTACTTGCCTATGCAGAGTTCTTTTTTTATTATTCATTTTAATGAGAAAAAAGATAAAATAACAATGAAACAGTTTCAAAACAGGTTAGTAGGACAGTTACAATAATTAATACATTGCATATTAATGTGTTTGTATTAGTTATTCAGAGGACAGGATGCAAACATGATATTGAGTCTAAACAATATTAGTTTATGTTTCTATTTTCTTCTCAATGAACTAAGAGAAAGTAACTGTATATATCTATCCTACCTTGTATATATACATACATATACATTTTTTTTCACAACAAAACAGTCCTTTATTTATATCCCCCTTTTTCTGCTTTGTTTTGTCAGAGATGGGTGTTCCATTGTTGTTAGAGAAGCTGTATTTAGAGAAGTCTTTAAAGAACTTTTTCATACTTGATGCCAGACCAAAGATTGTGGGTGCTTGAATTCAGCAAAATAACCCAATATAGTTCAATAGTCCATAATAGCAGTGAGTTATCAGCACAACTGGCAATTTTCTGAAGTTGTTGACTTGAGCCTTTTACAGCTCAGCATATTAATATAGCTTTACTTTTATACTTTGTGGTTACACTTTTCTGCTGGATGCTTAAGACAAGTTAAAGCAAGACCTATATAACTAAAAATGTAACTTATGCTATCTGACAAGATCAGTCAAATCCCCTCAAGATTTACCCTGGAACCATATATAGCAGTTTATGGATCTTTGTCAGTGCTAGCCATCTGGATGAGTCACAGCCATTGCTTTACCAATTTGCTCTCTGTGAAACCCTGAGAGATTTTTTTTCTGTCTAGTTGACTCTTGTTACGCACACTCTACATCATCAATCACTTTCCTCTGTGGCCCCATACTCTTGAACAGAAAATTTGGGACACCACTTAGTAACAGGATGTCACAGTAGAGGTTCTCTTGTGTCCCGAGTTCTCACTTTGAAGGGCAAGGGACAAAATATTGGTTATCTTTTTAGCCCATCTATCTCTCTAATTTTTGGTCTGCAAACTTTAGTTGTTAAACATCCAGAAGAGAAGCTTAATGATATTATTATCCTGTAACAGTGGTAGTTAAGCTTAACATCACTGTTTGTCTGAATGTCACATACCTTCAACATAAGATGGAACTGCTATTTTCCAACAACCATGGACATTCTACAACTTAAATCCCTATAAAATGTTAAAAAAATTACAGATTTTTTAACACAGAAATTTAGAATTCAAACCACATAGAACTTTGTAGCAGGACAATCCTATGACATTTTGTTTTTCTTGTCTCTTGTTTGCTTTTATTACCATTTTTAATAAAAATTTACTTTAAAGAGAGTATAGCAATAATTGATATGATATTAGAAACAGTACATATTTAGAAGACAAAAATGACAGGTATTTTAAGCATGATTTTAGTATTACACAGTGCTGTCTACAACTTAGTTGCTTAGTTCACAGATATCAGCATCTTAGAGTTCTTATATAAAACTGTGGCTTATAGTTTCCTTTTCCAGTTGGGTCTTTATCTGGTTTTGGAATCAGGGTGATACTGGATTTCACAAATGAATTTGGGAGCATTTCATCCCTTTCAACTTCTTTGAAGAGCTTAAGGAATATTGCTGACATAATATCCCTAAAGTGAAAATTCAGCAGTGAATTCATCAGGCCCTGGGCTTTTTTTAAGTTGATAGACTCTTTATTACTGTGTATATTTCAAGGCTTATTTTTAGGTTACTCAGCATATTTCCATGTTCTTTGGTTAGCTTTGGTATTTCTATGAATTTAGGAATCTGTTCATTTTTTCAAAATTTGCTAATTTTTTTGAGTATAATTTTTGAATGTAGTTATTAACTATTTTGAGGATTTTTGACAATGCCCGTCATCATTTTACCTTTTTCATTTCCAATTGTATTACTATGAGTCTTTTCTCTATCTCTGTAAGTCTGGCTGAGGACTTATCTGTTTTATTTATGCTTTCAAAGGACCAGTTCTTTGATTTGTTGATATTTTATACTTTTGCAGTCTCAATTTCATTGATTTTCACTCTCATCCTTATAATTTTCCTCCTTAATTTCACTTTGCCCTGAACTATTGTTGTTTTCAAGTAAATCAAAGTTTCTCATTAATATATTTATTTGGACTTGCTCTGTTTTCTTATGGTGAATATTGATTGTGATGAACTTTCCTCTTAAGATTGCTTTCATAGTCCTGGAGGTTTTGGCTAGTTGTATAGTCCTTGTCATTAGCTTTCTGAAATTTTAAAATTTCTCCTGTGACTCATTGCTTGTTTAGGAGTGTGATGTTAATTTTTTAACTGCTTCTATCCCTTCTATTATTCTTCTGTTGCTGATTTTTATTTTCTTTGTGCAGTGGTCTGAAAATATGCATGAGGTAATTTCATTTTTTGGGGGTGTAATTTCAATTCTTTTGTATTTACTCAAGCAATCTTTGTGGACTGGTAATATGATCTATTTTGGGAAAAAATGCCATGTGTTGCAGAAAGAATTTATACTCTGCTGGGATAGAATATTCTGCAGGTGTCTATGAAGTCTATGTATTCAGGGTACGGTTCAGATATGCTATTTCTTTATTTTGTTTTGTTTGGTTGATCTAAATTCTTTGGGAAAGTAATGTGTGAAAATTTCTTATTATGGTTGTGTTAGTGTTTATTCAATATTTTAAATTCAATAGTTTTTGTTTTATGGAGACAGATGCTCCAGCTTTTGGTGCATAAATATTTATTTATTTATTTATTTTTTTTTTCTACAGTTTTATTGATAAACATATAGCAATGAGACAGTTTCAAATCAAATCGGAAGTACAGTTTCAACAAATAATACACTGCATATATTCTTCTTA
>NW_004524604.1:1776379-1785179 GCF_000260255.1 Octodon degus | reverse complement strand
TGTTATTAATTCCGGGATTTCTTTTTTCATTTCCAATCTGAGGTCTTCTATATCTTTCTGCAGCTGTTTCTTTATTTCAGAAGCAGTTGATTCATTGCTTTCAGCTGTGTGATTTCCAATTTGTTCTCTGTTAGTGTCCTCTGCACTTGTTATGGGTGGGCTTGGGTTCTGAGGTTGCATTTTGTTCCTTGTCATTTTGTGTAGCACTGTCTTCTGACCTTTGTTATAGATCTTTGCTGTAGTTATAACCTTCACACGTACTGAAGTTCAGGTGGAGCTCTATAGAGTTTGGACTTACCCAGCTGTGTCTGGCTTAGCTTTGGCTGCTGTGCTCAGCTCCTTCCCGCTGCGGACCAGGACTAGGACTGGGTCTGGGCCTTCCCAGAAGTCAGCAGAACTTCCTACTGGGCGGGAGAGGTCGGGAGGTACGGTTGAGTGGTGTGGGCCGGCCCGAGGGGGTGGGAGAGGGTCCAGCCCACGCTGCGCCTGGGTTGGGACTGGTCCCTCCGGCACAGTTTAGCAGGAAGCTCTCCACACACTCACCGGACCTGGGCTAGGACTGGGTCTGGGGGTTCCCGGAAGTCGGCAGAAATTCCTACTCGGCGGGAGGGGTGGGGAGGTATGGTGGAGTGGTGGGGGGTGGCCCGAGGGGGTGGGAGAGCGTCCGGCCCACCCTGCGCCTGGACTTCGACTCACCATTTTTATTGTGTTATGTTGATTTATTTTTGCTTTTGTTTTTGTTATTGTTACTTGGTTTTTTCCCCTCTTTAAAAATAAATGAAAAAGATAATAGATGATACAACTCCAAATGTTACCAATGGAAAAAAATATAAGTTCCAATACAGAAGAAAGGAATATATTGGGTTAAATGAAGAGAGAGGAGAAAAAAATAAAAAACAAAGGAGGAAACAAACTTTTATGCATTTCCAAAAGAATGATCTTGTGGCTCCCAGTCAAAGGAGTCTGGTACATTTGTCATTGATTCCAACTACATGATTACTTGGTGTTTGACAGCCTCTAGGCAACAAGAAACCAATTTTCCAAAAATTAAAGCGTGTACAATGAAAGCATGAGTGCTAGAATGGAAAGGCAGGTTGGGGAAAGAGCCATGTCCAGAAATTGCTCACAGGGGACTGGAATAGCAATTGTAGCTGGCTGGGTCTTAAACCCCTCTACAAATGGAGGTTACCTCTAAGCTTTATATTTCTTGTCATAAGTTTGTCTAGTTTTGGGTGTAAGAAAATGGAGAGTTTGGTGTTTTGAAGGATAATTTTAACCAAGGAATTGAAAGACTCTTGCTGAGCTCTTATAGATCCACTATAATTTTTCCTTAATTTACCACAAAAGTAGTCAGATGATACTGGTGAAGCTGGATACTGCAGGAATGGATCAGGAATTAGGACCTCTTTTTATATCTAGCTTCTATTACTATGGCATTGTTTTCATACATCTTTTGATTATAGTTTTCTGTTGAGTGTTCAAGACCAAGTTAAAGTGAGACTTGTGTTAATCAAAATTAATCTCTTCCTGTCTATCAAGGTCAGTTAAGTTACTTTTTGAACCATGTACAGAGCCTTTCAGCTCCTCTGCCAGGGTTAGCCATCAGGATACATCATAGTTATGCTTAACCTTGTTACTTTCTGTGAAAGCATAATAGAGTTCACCCCCTTTGGTGATCCTTCTTTGGCACACTGTATGTTTGTTGATTCTTGTCCTCTGGGGTCCAGCAATCTCCTTTCTCAGGATTTTGGGTGACTCACCAAAGCCATAGGATCCTGTAGAAAAGGTTTTTTCATTTCCTGGATCCTCATTGACCTTGGAGGATCAGGGCCAAAATATTGACTATCCTGGCTAAGTTACCTTTTCAGTTTTGGTCTTGGTTGTTGAACATCCAGAAGTGTATGCAGTTGTATCAGTATTGCAATGTGAATAGTGAGCTAAATTGTTATAATCTTATCTGAATATCATGCACTTTGAAATATAAAATATAGCCAGAGGACTCATTTCTTACCAATTGTGGTTGTTTTGGTTGTTGAATTCTCATAGAATGTTAATAGGCAACAATTATAAAAGTTTTATAGGGAAACCTTGAGATCAAGAGCCACACATAGGGCCAAGGGAGATAGCTAAGTGGCATAAATGCCTACCTGGCAAGAGCAAGGTCCCAATTTCTACCCCTGGTACATCCCACCAAAAAATAAGAGCCACTGTCTGTCAGCATAACCATCATGATATTATCTTTTTAAAAAAAGTATTTGGTATGGGGTTTCACTATGCAGCTTGGACTCATAGTGATCCTCCTGTTTTTAGCCTCCTCAGGGCTGGGATTACAGGTATGCATCACCACACCTGGTCTTGGTGGCCAGCTCAGCATGCCTGAGGGTAGCATGTGGTGCATGAGTAGCATGTGGTGCAAGGGGATGGAACTTGGGTCCCTGTGTTTGCCTAAGTAGGCACTCAGTCTGATGAGCTATCTCGCTGGCCCCATGATATTATCTTTGAAACATATTTAAATATATATCTTAATATATAAGAACATTTTTAGTCAATCATCTTTATCTAGTACACAAAGAAGTTTTCACCTAATTTATCTTTTAATTGGTTGTCATCAAAGAAATGTGTGACATTATCTGGGCTGGTCAGATTTTGGCATCTCTAAGTGTAATATATATCTCAATCATATAAGCTTTTTTATTTTTTATTTTTTGTGGCCAGCTTGGCCCATTCTGGGGAGAGAGGCTGGCATGGCATATGGTGCTGGGAATCAAACCGCAGTCCTTGTGCTTTCCTAAGCTTGCCTAAGCTGGTGGTTTAGATCACTGAACTATCTCACCAGCTCCATACAAGATTTTTTTTTTTTTAAACTTAGTTGCAAAGCTCTAGGAGACAGTTTTTTTTTTTTTTTCAGAACCAGGGATTGAACTCAGGCCCTTGCGCTTGCCAGCAAAGTGCTTATTCCACTGAGCCATCTCCCCGACCCCATAGGAGACAGTTTTTTAAGAGAAAGCAATGGAATTAAAAGTTTGTGTTTGGCAGCAGGAGTCTTTCAACTGCTTGGATTCAAAGATTATTTCACAGAACTGATTGTGGTGCTAAAAGACAGACCTGGGGAAGAGAATATCTGTGATTCCAAAGTCACTTCTAGGAGACAGGATTGTTTTAATTCTTCCAGCATGTTCTTCAGAGTTGAAACACAGCTCTATCACACTCCCTTTTACCTTTAGACCCATGTTGAGCAATGTTTGTCCGGTTGTGTTTTTGCCAGTTGTTCATTCTTTTCAGGTTCTTTAGAAAAATAACTGCTAGCTTTGTCTTATGTGGTATTTGTCCTCACTTACACTGTCCTGGCTTTGCCTTTCTTTTTGAGTAAGGACTTCAGTTTTAAGATATTTTCAGTCTATCCTTGTAACAAGGAAATAAGGAACTTGGCTTTTCTGTCCACTAGCTCTGAAAGTTTTTCTGTATACTTAAATTTAAAAGTCAATTCTTTTTGGAGAAGAATCAACATCTCCAATTTCAGGTATCTGTTCCAGCTCTGGAGTTGGACTCTGAGTGCCTACACCCTGGGTAATCGCCATTCAGAACCTGTGTGACCTTGGGTAGATCCCTTCTTGTTAGAAAGGGGTAGGATGAGGATCAAGTGAAGTAGCTCTTGGAAGTGTTAAAACATTTAACACTGTGCTGAACATGATTATTATTCACTTTTAGGTCTAAAGCTTTCTTCTATAAAGGACCCACCCATAGTCTAACCATGTAGCACTTTGAATTCTGATGATTAAGCATTTTCTTGACCATTTCCAGATCCATCTGGAACCATCTCCATAGTAAAGTATTGCAGGTACATGGATGTGTAGTCAGAAGCCCTCTGTACATGGGGCAATGTTACTTCTGATTGCCCGGTGTCTATGTATTATGAATATCTTCCTGATTGTCATTATTAACATTTATCTCCTCTGTTGGACCAAGCGCTCCTCCAAATAAGGATTGTGTTTTTCTAGTATCCAATCTTTAAAACCATCTTCCCTTCAGAGTGGACATTCTGTAACTCTGTTGAACCAAAATACATTGTGAGATATTGAGGTACCATAGTGAACCTCAGACCCAGTTCACAGAAAATCCAGTCACTTTTTGGCTGAATTATCATAGCAGATGACATGTGGCATTGCATCTGGGGAAGTGCCTATAAACTCTGTGTCAGTTTAGATCCAGTGTTTTGTCTGTGCTGTAGCAATGCCCCATCAGTGTTGCTGTCTGTCAGGTCATTAACGCTCAGATTGCTGGAGTTTTACTTTGGAAGGCACCTACTGCTTGTCTCCTTTGTGTGCTTAGGAGCACACACTGGCCACCAGCTATGGCTCAATGACCTATGAGCTGTTGCTTGTGCCCTTCTTGCTCTTCCTACCTCACTAGACCCCATATCCCCAGGACTTGCCAAAAGTAATTGTGCTTCTTTTTCTTCATAGCTGCAGTACAGGGATTCCATGATGGGTTTCCAGAAAAAATTAGGACTGAAATAAAATATTGCAACTGTTCAAATGGAAATTTCCCAAATATTTTAACAAGACAGAGTTTACATGTATAATAAAATTTTCCACTGGCGCCATGGTCCTGCAGTGGGTTTTTGAGTCAGAAAGGTTATCAGATCAGGAGTTTTCATTCTTGAGATGAGGGGTAGGAGCTTAACCTGAGTTGAGCTACATGTACGACATAAGCCATGTCAGAAATGAAGCACAGATTCCACTAGGTCAGTAATGGCAAACTTTTAGAGATGGGTGTTCAAACTGCAGCCTGACATTCACTTAGTACAAAATGCCAGTACTGCAATTAAACCCAAATACTGAGGTTTTAGTCTAGCAAAATACTCATACATTAACATCTTTTGCCCGAAAGGAACAACAACATGCATGCCATAGGTTTTCCACTACTGCATTAGGTCATAAAATTGAATCATAGGGGCCTGGAGGAAGTGGAGAGCCAAGAGAACCCTTGTCCTTTGCACCTCGGACCAAATTTAAAAACCATTATTATAATGATAATGAGCTCAGTTAAGGCAATTAAACAAGTTTCCTTAAAGTTAAAATAAGTATGCCTCACCCATGTTTATAGCAGCACAGTTTGTAATGGCTAAATCTTGGAAATAGCCCAAATGTCCATCAACATCTGCCATAAAGATGGATAATCCTGAGACATTTCCAGTAAATGGATGTACCTTGACACAATACTCTTTAAGTGAAGCAAATCAGACACACATCTGTAAATATCACAGTTTCTCTGATGTGAGAAATTGAAAGGCAAATAAAGATCAAAATGTATAATAGATACTGGGAAATGGGAAGAAAATGTTCAAACAGGGAGGAGAACAAGGGAAAGGGAGGAAGAAAGGAAATAATGGAAAAGAAAAAATAGAATAGAAGAAAAAAATGTAAAAAAGCCTTTGTAAATGAGGAGGAAAGGGGAATGAAGAAAAAAGAAGAATGAAGTTATATCATGTACAGGTACAAATTCCCCAGGATGGATGGGATCATTCTATATATATCTAAAATGTGCCAATAAAACTAATTAAAACACCTGTTGTGTATTCTTCATGAACATGTTAAGATATAAAGGTAAGGACTTTCTGTGTGCTGAGATATAAAGGTAAGGACTTTATTGTCCTTCCGGTCAAAGAATGAAACTATATATCTTTTTGATATCCTATTCTGGATTGTTGCTAACATTTCTAAAATTTCTTCTACATACATATAATAGTAATAATAGTGCAAAAATTAAGAGTCTGGAAGAGAAGAAAGGCTATAGATTGTGAAAGTTCTTGGAAATTGTATAAATTGAAACAAGATCAAATTCTTCCAACAAAATGGAACATAAGTTACAAATAAAGAAAAAAATTACGGCACAACTTGAGGGAAAAAAGTGTGCCTTCAGTGAATGGAAAGGCAGACTTTGGATCAGGAACCAGGAGACTTGGGTTGGGCTCTGGAGCTTGGTTCCCTGAATCTATAGCTTGTGTATCTGGCCTTTGGCTCTATAAACCATAAAAACTTGTAGTTTATGATGAGAAGTGAGAGGTAAAACTGCCTTGAAAGTAAACTTAGCAAATATACAAGGTGTCACTGCTGTGTTTACCACAATTAATAATTAACAAAGGCTGATACTGTGCTCCTACCCATTCTGTCCTAGCTGGGACTGTGACATAAAGCCATTTCCATTAAAGTCAAAGCTCAAGCCCCGTCTTGTGGCTACTGAATCCTAACAAAAGGTGGAGTCTGGTTGCTAAGATTCTGCACTAGGAATCCTCTCTTGAGAAGAGATGGATAAGCACTAACTGCACTCTAGCAACAACCCCAAAATATTTCAGGTATGAAGCACTGTATGGTGTCCTATGATTGAGTTAATAACAAAATCTTATTTTCTTTTCTCTCTCCCATCTTGCTTTTCATATCACACTCTAATACTTTTTTTTTTTTTTTTTTTTGTGGAACCAGGGATTGAACTAAGGCCCTTGCGTTTGCCAGGGAAGCGCTTATTCCACTGAGCCATCTCCCAGGCCCTATACTTTTCTTCATACAGTAATGGAACATCATCTCCTTAAGACTGTGTCACTCTAGGAGACTACAAGAAGTCAGACATGAAGCCTGGCCTTGAGGAACCTCCTGTCCACCCTGGAAGGGTGAGCAGTGGTGGAGAAGTGGGTTCCAGGGTCATTGATCTACTGCAGTCACTCAGGAAGACAGTGTCAGAGATGGGACATTGCATGCCACTGTATCTTTGCTGATGTATTTATGTCCATAAGGATTTGGAATCAAACAGACCTTGGTTCAGAGTTGGACTTTGCCCTTAATCAGCCATGAACTAATTTACCGTAGGTAAATTCCTTAACCTCTCTCTCAGTTATAATCTTTGTAAAATGAAGCAAATAATGCCCCCAGATGGCATTGTTATGAAGACTAGGTAGGAGAGCAAAATGTAGATGCCTAGAACATTTGGTGATTCCCCCAAACATGGGCTCAGTGAATGAACTGTCATAAAATGTTTGTAAAGCATGACTCTAACATGAACCTGAAGACAGGAACTATGTGTTTTACTGACATTGCTGAAATGCTGCCTATAAGAATCTGTTCAATATTAATGACAATGGATGGATGGATAGATGCATGGATGGATGGATGCATGAATGGATGTCTGGATGTATGCATGGATGGATGAGTGAGAATTGGTAGCAGTGGGCAAATAAAGGAGGTGACAGAATTGCTTTATCAATAAATTCTTTAGGGAAGACAAGATAGCTCAGCAGAGTAAGCACTGCTTAGGCAAGTGCAGGGACTAGGGCTCAATCTCCAGCATCATATGTCATGCAGGCCTTGCCCACGGGTGTGCTGAGCCAGCCACCAAGACCATGGTGGTGTGTGCCTGTAATCCCAGTGCTGGGGAGGCTGAAAACAAGAGGATCACTAGGAATTGGAGCTGCAGTGAGACCCTGTACCAAATATATATTAAAAAGTTCTTCATTGCATTATGATTCAGTGAACTTGGTAAAAACTAGGCACAAGTGGAATAAGTAACTGATTTTGTAGAAATTGTGAAGAAAATGGGTACAACAGAGAAGGCTGCCATCTCTCTCTCTCTCTCTCTCTCTCTCTCTCTCTCTCTCTCTCTCTCTTTCTCTCTTTCTTTCTTCTTTTTTTCTTTCTTATTGGTACTGGGAATCAGACTTAAGACCTCACACTTGTCAAGCAAGTGCTGTGCTGCTGAGTATACTCATTTTTTTAAGAGAAAAAAATTCAAAACAAGATAATAGGAGGGTAACAATGGTTAATATATTGTATATTATTATCTTTACATTACTCAGAGTATAAGATATAGGAATCTAATTGTTCAAACAATATTAACACAAACCTTTCTTTTCAATGAACTAAAAGAAATTAGTAGCATCTTAACTATCATATATTATTATTATTATTATTATTATTATTATTTTTGCTTTTCCTTTATTTTCTCCATTCCTCCACTCAAGTTTCTCTTTTCTTTCTAAGTTTCTTCCCTTTTAAAAAAATCTACTGTACATTCTATTTTATTTTATGTTTATTTTTATTTTAGGGAAGGCTCTACAGGGTATTCAGGGTCTCACTGCTAGGTCAGATTTGTAGTGATCAGCCTGTTTACAGCCTCCTAAGAGCTGGGATTATAGGCATGCGTCACCATGCCCATGCCCAGTCTCAATTGCTGTCTCAGTGTGCCCCAGGGGCAAGGCCGGCATGATTATATATTTTAGATATTATTTACTCTCCCAGCTTCTCACAGTAGGGAGACAATACAATGTTTGCCCATGCACACAAAGAATCAACAACTAGGATTTCATCTTATTAAAAAGCACAGCAGGAGACACCACCAACAGAGTGAAGAAACACCTCACAATGTGGTAAAAAATGTTGGCCAATTGTTCCTCTGACAAAGGATTACTACTGAGAACACATAAAAGAACTCCAAATAATCAGACCTTCCAAATTTGAAGACCCAATCCAGAATGGACATCACTGGTCAGTTGAGAGGTGCAAATTAGAACAATACTGAGATTCCATCTCACCTCAGAAATAATGGCTGTCATAAAAAAATCAGCCACTAACAAAGGCTAGAGGGGCTGTGGAGAAAAAGGCACACCTCTCCACTGGTGGGGGAGTGTAGAATGGTACAACCACTGTGGATATCAGTGTTAAGATTGCTAGAAAATTAAGATTAGAAGTCCCATTTGACCCAGTGATTCCCCTGCTGGGTATTGTTCTAGGAGGAAGTTTTTTTTTTTTTT
>NW_004524604.1:1757747-1769809 GCF_000260255.1 Octodon degus | reverse complement strand
GGACCTGGGCTAGGACTGGGTCTGCGGGCTCCCGGAACTCGGCAGAAAATCCTACTCGGCGGGTGGGGTTGGGGAGGCACTGCGGAGTGGTGGGCGGCGGCCCAAGGGGCTGGGAGAGGGTCCGGCCCACTCTGTGCCTGGGCTGGGACTGGTCCTGCCAGTGCAGGGTAGCAGGAAGCTCTCAGCACACTCACCGGACCTGGCTAGGACTGGGTCTGGGGGCTCCCGGAACTCGCCAGAAAATCCTACTCGGCGCGAGGGGTGGGGGAGGCACTGCGGAGTGGTGGGGGGGCGGCCCAAGGGGCTGGGAGAGGGTCCGGCCCACTCTGCACCTAAGTTGGGACTGGTCCCGCAGGCGCATGGTAGCAGGAAGCTCTCTGCACACTCACCGGACCTGGGCTAGGACTGGGTCTGGGGGCTCCCGGAACTGGGCAGAAAATCCTACTCGGCGGGCGGTGTGGGGGAGGCCAAAAATTTCTCAAATGTTAGATACTACACTGACTATTGAGTAAACCAATTTCCATTGTTTTCTGGTCAACATTATTCTTTGGCTTAGGAGGTATAGGCCTTGAACCTTGCCATGACTTTTACTTGCCAAAGAAATGGCCAGGCTTAGCTCAGTCCTTGCAGACTTTTCTCACTGCCTTTCTAGGCTGCTAATACTCATCCATTGTATGGATAAAATGTCCTCTTCCTTCATCAATCTGTGGCTCCAAACTCTGAATATGAGTGCTTGGGAAATATGCCTGGATCACCACGCCAATGGGTTCTTTCACTGATGCAACCTTCTAGAGTTTACGAAGGGGTATGCATACCAACCTCATGAATAAAGGTATTAATTGTACAGATGAGATGTGGCTCAGAAAGGCTATTTGATAACTTCACTCACCTGGTTTGAGGTTGCCATAAAATAGAATTCAGGACTTTTGTCTCCTTTCCCATTGATTTTTGGGAATGGGAAAGAATGTTCATTCCTCACATCATCTAAAAGTTGCTCTGAACTCCTGTTCAGAGATAGAAAAGCAGAAGAAGATAGCTTTGAGCTATTCTGCATATCAAAGCAAGTAGTTCTATTTAAGATTAAAAACTATCTGCTTAAATTAAGGGCATACTTCTAATGCTAATCTTCTATATTGCCTTTATTTGAACCCCTTTAGGACTTCTGATTTGCTATTGTTGATTAACTAACTTAAGATGTAATCTTTTTTTTTTGGAAAAACTCTGGCCTAGTATCCTTCATGAGCTCAAAGGTACACTGTCCTTGAACTTTCTTTCCACCTTCTCATCACTTACCTGGAGGAGGCAGAGCACATGCCCCTTCTGAGTTACAAGACAAACATTAGGAGCACTTGAGATTTGCTTCCTCTGAGCCTTCTGCTCTCTGTGGTCATCTTGTTTGCCTGCTTATGAGATGACAAAGCTATGATTCATAACACCTTAGAGGTCACAGCTTTGGGGAAGGAGGGGATATTTTGTGGGGAGAAAGGAAAATCAGAAAGAAGAGGTAGTAGAAGGGAGGAGAACTGTACAGGAGACCAGAAACTAAAAACCTTTGTAAAGAGCTTACATTAGCATCTGTTAAGAAAATAGTATGAAGCATTAACGTTGCAAGGAGTGCTAGGAACCCAGGGTTGAGTGTCTATGGAAATTAGTGCCTCATATCTTGGAAATGCAGAGGAAGAGCTGCGCAAGGCAGAGGGCTGCTCAGTGACCATGACTGTCGGGAATCTCACCGTAGTGACTGGCAAAGGTGAGACTACTCCAAACGCATTGCCATGGTGTCAGTCCATACCCTGGAGAACCAGGCTGCTTAAAGACCTGAGCATAATGTGGGGTACAAGGTGTGTACACAGGGGATGCGCTGGCTGGGCAGCACCCACACCTCACATCTGCACTGGAGGTGGGAAAGAACTAGAGAGACTGGGTCAAGGGTCCAGTCAGAAAGTCAGCAAAATCCAGAGGCATTTAGCTTGTATAAATGCATATACAGATTCATTTACATGTAAATTTATTTAATATGGCCCCAGGGTTTCTCTCTTCAGGGCTGTGTCCTAATATGGGTGCAACTAACAGGTTTTCCTGTTGTTGTCATTATTGTTTTCTCTAGCTTGTAGAGGAACCTCTTCTCATTCTTATACTTGCAAACTTTGTTTTAATATCCTTGTTTTACTATCCCAGTTGATAGAGGAGGGGCCCAGAACAGTGACTCCAGAAACAATGCTTTTCTGGTGCCTCCAATGTCAGTGACAGAAATGGCTTCATGTTCAGGATTAATCAGAGGGAACTGATAACCTGTCCCATCACGCTGAATGTGTAGTTAGTGATTGCAAAGCTTTTTGGACAAAGGAAGATGGCACTACCTCCCAGTGTTCATTAACAGTATATGGATTTGAAGTGTCTTTCCCAAACTTTCACCCTGAGCGCTAGATGATGCCAGGGTTCTTCAAAAGCAATTAAGTAAGAGAAATGCATCAGGTCAACCTTCATCCTTTTCACTAATTAATATTTATTGGGTTTCCAGACACCATGCTTAGCTTTGAAAAAGGAAAGAAATCTGGAATTTTGTGATAGCTGATGAAATACTTTTGAGCTCAGTAACGGAGTAAGAAGTGAAATGGGCCAAATGAGCAAGCTATAAATTATGTGAAGAATTTTGAATTTAGTGAATCAATCTCATTAGCAAAGCCCTAAGAATCACTACTCAGAACTAATAGATTGTGCTTCTGAAGCATCAATTTATTTCTTTACGGAGAAATTATGGTTATTTGTGACAGGATCCTTGGCAAGTATTTAAACATAAGCAGCAAAACTTCTCTCCAGTTTTTATTATTGAATTGAGTTAAATTCAGCTTAACTTGTTTTGAATCACCTTTATTATATGTGTGGACTAGAAATCTTGTGCTAGATTTTTGTGGAGAGATAAACTAGTAAAATAAGATCTTTACAATTTGGTTAAGAGGCATGAATTCTGCCCCTGGTGTTGCTACAAGTTACTGAAATGTCACTAGCTTCAATTTTTCCACTGAAAAGTGAATGCAAAGCTGTGATAGTATCTGTTTCCTAGGGTTATTGAAATGATCACATGAGCTAATGCGTATGGGTGGCACATAGTTAACTTCTTAATAAATATTAGCTAACATCAAAAGTGGCAACAGGAACTTCTTCTCTAGCAGCGAGGGGAAAGTCACCCACTGAGGACCCTTTCTTACTTGTTCCGTACCAGGCCTGGCAAGTTGCCATGGCATCCTTCTGACTCCTAAGTGGTGTCATGTCTAGAGGGAAGACAGATGTGCAACCAGCTACAGCTGGAAAGGTCCAAGTTGACCAGGAACTTGGCTTAACACAGTTTATCAGCTGTGAGCTTTGGGCTAAAACTGAAGCTGAAGTTGTTTTAACAATTGGAAAAGTTATCATTCCACAGAATGGAGTGCCCAGGGGCTGCAGCTGAGTTAGCCACTAAAGTCCCAGGTTCTTTCCATCTTTCCAGTGTTGGCTTCATTCTCAAATTGTGAGTAAAGAGGGGCAATGTGCTCTGTATTCAACTTTCACATCTTTAGAAGAAGAGGAGAAGGGATTTTTCTTTTAGGGTGAAGAAATTTTTGTTAGAAGTTCAGCAGTTAAGGGTCAGAGATAGCTCAGCAGTCTAAGTGCCTGCCTGGCAAGGACAAGGACCTGGGTTTAATCCCTGATATTACATCCTGTGTCGGTCATGCCGAGGGTCTGCTGAGCTGGCCACTGAGACCAGTCATGGTGGCACATGCCTATAATCTCAGGTCTGGGGAGGCTAAAACAAGAGGATCACTACAAGTCTGGGCTGCATAGCAGATCCTGTACTAAATACATAAAATGAAAATTAAAAATTAAAAAAAGAGAAGTCCAGCAGCCATCTCATCAGCCATATATCCGTAATGCACCTCTGTTGGATCAGTCACTGTCAAAAAGACCAGAACAGCCCTCAAACCCTGGAGGACACAGGAGATGAGCCATTCTCAGGGTCCAGGTACCCCAGGGAAAAAGACCTGAGCTAGCTAGAGGTGCTCTGGGCAGTCGGGGAAAAGATGCTTCCTCAGAAGAAGCCAGCTATGCCTCCAGAGGCACCCGGATGTTCATGGTGGCCAGGAACACTCTACATAGCTTATACTTGTGTGGAAGGATTGAAAATAAAATATTTTTCTGTTTCTTCAGCATCAGGGCTTTCTGAACAAATTTTACTGAAATTTGGAATCTGACCTGAGAACAAATCTTGGAAGTTAATTTACAACTATATAGATAGTGGGAACTCCAGGGAGATTTACCTAACCCCAGAGATATGTGTTTATATCTCAAGAGGGGATGGAGCCTGGGACTTGGAGACATCTCTGAGTTGTAAAACTGGAGTCAGTGGGATTATCTGTTCTCTGGTGAGATTTATTTACATTCCAAAAGGATAGAGTAAGGCTTAGGCAAGGAGAATTCCTCAGAAGCAGAGAGAGATGTAGCAGCCTCTTTCTCTTATGCACAGGACCGAATCTTGTTCTGTTTTCCTTACCTAAGAGGAGGACCTGTCACTAACAGAAGACAGATTTTCCTATCTGATTTTCCTGGTGTTGCTCTGGAGAAGTTGGGGCATGCAGCTGGACCTTTATTTGACTATTGATCTTGCTACTGGTGTAGTAAGAAATCTGTCTTCAATCCAAAATTTGTGTGTATTGAGGACAAAATGAATAAGGATGAATATTAAAATTAGAAGGAGAAATATCAAGGCAGGGTTGGAAGACCAGTAGATGAGTTTGGGGAGACCAGGCTAGAGTTTGTAAGACCACCAAGAAGGAGGTGCACACAGGCAGACATTGGCAGAAGCTTGTCTTTGCATAGCTGACACATTACTGATCAGTGTGTTTAATGTGAAGAAACTACTCAAAAATGGGGAGAAACATTTCAAAAGGATTTTTAAAAAAAGTACCAGGAACTCCCACAGGTCTAAGAACGTTGTTCATTCCCACAAGCAAGATTGAAAAAATTCATAGTAGATGGCACACTGGAGTAAATAGATAGGAAGGTGTTTCCCCATTAGTGGAGAATAATTTGACCCAGATTGGAGTCCCATAAGGTTTGTAGAATAATAAAGGTAATACCTAATGTGGTGGATTGACAATTGGTGGTCAACTTGCAACATCCAGCTGAACTGAACCACCTGAGGAATGCTGCTGGCAGCATAAGAGGCAGAACTGAGAAGAAGAGGAACTGTAGTGAGCTGTAGGCTGCTGTAGGTTCTCCTGGGGTGTTGCTTCTCCTGAGGAGCTTGTCAAGCTGAAATGGCTATGGTTCACTCTGGGGGAGCACTGAGTCTTACTTTGGGCATCGTGACTTTGGAGGAGAAAATGATTCAGTATCCAATGGCCTGGAGAATCTTGTGGCACTGGCTTTCTTGGTATGGACTGAGTTGTTATCACTGGAGGAGCTCATGACCTTGCTGTGGCTGAGGAAGGCTATGGTACTTTCTGAAGAAGCTCTGATCTTTTCTTTGAGTTCTGCTTCCTGGATTCAGTGCATAACCCTTACCTTGCTCATGCAGATCCTTCATCCCCCGTCACAGACTTTCTAGCTTCCACCACTGACTTTTGGGCTTTCCCAGAATAGATCCATAAACAGTCTTGTGTGAGAAATTGTTATGGGTTCTGGGCCCTCAGTTTGACTCATGGGGGCCAATGTATGGGCTCTAGGTCTTCAGTTGGACTCATGCAGGAAATTGCCATGGAATACAGGCCTTCATCTGGATTCTTTTGGTCTTTAGTGTGTGGACAGATTTCCTGCACTCTCTTTGTATATTACTCCTTGGGTGACCACTATAAAATGATCCTATAAACTGTGTATCCTGTATTGTATTATTCCCTTGAAAACCCTGACTACAACACCTTATAAGACTAAGCTCTTCCTAGCTCATGAAACTGAATCCTCAAACACAGATCTCAAATATGTACAGGAGTACCCAGCAAATCAAAACTTTTAATGTATATCATTAACACAAAGATTACTATCATGTAAAGTAATGGGAACATGATGCATAATGAGGAAAGCAATCAAAACCTACTGGAGCTGACACAAATGTGAAAATGAGAAGAGAAATAAATTTAAATGATTACTGAACTGTATTCCATGTGTTCAGAAGGTTAATTAGAGAAGTTTAAAAGCCTATATTGAATTTCTAGAAGAAAACTATATGACTCTTGTCATAAAAATACAATTGATGACACCAATGGCATTTACACAGGAGAGAAAAAGATTGAAGATACAGCAACTGAGATGCTTCAAAATGAAACTAGAGGGACAAGAAGGTTATTTTATGTGAAAGAGCATTAAGGAATAAGAGAGAACGTCAGTGGAATCATATACATGCAACTAGCACCCCAAAGGAGGAAGATATTAGGTTAGGTAAGTCAGAAAACATATTGGAAGAACTAATTGTTAAAATATTTCCAAATTTAATAAAATTATAAATAAAGTATAAGTACTAGAAAAACAAAGAATGCTACATTGAGGCACACAATAATCAAATTGCTGAAAACCAATGACAAAGACAAAAATTTAAGAGCACCTGGACGAAAAAAAGTCACGTCAATTATACAGGAAAAATGATGAGTGACAGAAAGTTTTTTTGTCAAAAAAATGGAGGAAACAATATTGGTAGGTTGGAGAATTATTAGCAATTGGTCTTAATAACACTTAAGGCATAAAATGTTTAAGGGAGGTCAGGGAGCAACTGTAGTAGGAGACACATCTGTACTGGTTTGCTGGAATCAGATGAGGAAAAATTTGGAGTGCTCTTTTATGTGAATTAGAACTTATCATGAAGATTATGGAGAGACATTAGAAACTTCTGGGTAGGAAGATATCTGACTTGCATGTCAGAAAAATCATGACATTGATTATACAAATATTAGTGCATAGCAGAATAAATTAATGGGTAAGGATAGTTTGAAAGATCGAGAGATTAGAGACAGGGTATGTAACCTTTAGGAAACTATTGTATACATTCATTCATTTGTTTCTTCATTCGTTCGTTTTTTCGTTCATTCAACATCTACGTAAGTCTTATTTATGAAACTTGGAGCAAGAGAGTATGTTGGGCAAAGTAGATGCCTTTATAAAGCAGAAGAGTCTATAAGTATGCTGTAGACATTTTTGTAGTTCAGTGAGTAAAGGGGTTTTATTCTTTACAGCAGCTTCATAGTTTTTATTGATCATTCAACAACAGTTTTGTCTTTTAGGTCATGCAAGATATAGTGATGAATGAAAAACTCCTTGCATTTGTGACGCTTACATACTACACAGGAGTCAGAATAGAAAATAATAACACACAAATACAAATATATAACTGCAGCACAGCTCATCCTGTGAAACATTATACAGATCTATTACTCTTTACTGTAGGCAAACAGCAGGCTTCCAGCAGCATTCCCAAACATCTCCAAATTTTTTGTGGTCAAAAACAAGTTCATGGATGTTACCATCAGGCTTGGCAACGAAAACCAAGTTAGTAATTTAAGAATTTATAAATTTCAGATTTACTGTTAATATGTGAAAATTATTACCAAATATTGGAAAGAAGAGTTTTTAGAGGGAAATTTTCGTTGTGTCCATTATATGCTGAAGTTCTATCAGTTTGTTGAAGAATAACAGTACATATATTGCAATATGAGTGAAACACTGCAATATTTAATTAAGATGGCCAAACCTGTTAATTTTGTGTACAATCAAACACTAAGTATTTTCAAATGGCTTAATACTGGAGTAGATAACATGTCATACAACTGACAAGAGATAATATCCTATCTACATAATTTTTGACAAATATATATTTTTGTGCTAACAAATGTTTATAAAATGTTTTTCTGCTGGGTGTGATGGTTTATGCCTGTAATGACAGTATTTGGGAGACTGAGGCAGAAGGGTCATTGCAAGTTTGAGACCTGCCTACACTACAAAATGAGTTCAAGACCAACTTGAACTGCATAGCAAGACCCAGTCTCAAAAAGACAACAACAAAAAAAGTTTTACTACTAGTAGTAAGAGTAGTAGTAACAGCAATGATGATGATAAGGATGATTCAGTTGTATCATTTTTCTAATCTTTGTAAATTATCTTAAGAAATTTATAACACTAAACAAAATAATTAAAGAAACTAAGGTTTACACCATTCCATTTTGGTCATGAGTGTTTTATTTGGGACTTTTTCATATCTCACAAGGATGGGATAAGCAGAATGTTAGTTTTGGCCAAAATATCACAGAAGGGCCAGGGAGATGGCGCAGTAGAATAAGCACTTGCCTGGCAAGTGCAAGGGCCTGAGTTTAATCCCCAGTTTCAACAACAACAATAACAACAACAATAACTATGTATACATATATATATATGTGAGATATATATATATATCTCACAGGAATGAAAGATTTTGTAATCATGCTCAGCAGCATTTGCGAGAAATCTTCTTCAATGAAGACATAATAAAGACTCTTAAGACAATAAAATAGAGAAATGAAGCATGTATCCCACATTTGTTTACTGACTTGTCTAAAAACACAGACTGTTAGAATCTTTTCAGCAGATAATTCTTCATCATTATGAATATGGTGACTAAATGCTTAAAAGAGCTGTTAAGAAATTTGTTACAACTTGTCTGTTATTTTCAATAGTTAAAGATGAAGGGCTTTTGAGGGATGTATATGAATCTTACTTAAAAGCTCCTTCTAGAAAACACATATGGGAAATCCCTTCCTGAGTTATAGTCTGCTTTGAACACAGAAAGAAGTAACATCATTAAATGTTCTACTTCTGTAAATCATACATCAAAAATTTGGGGATGCAGGTGTCTTTTTAAAAGTTTGACAGCCTGGTAGAATAATGATAAATTAAATTCTGCTCTTAACTAGCTTGCTGAAAGACGTGAGCTCTCTCGCAGCCGACAATATAGTGATTCTGATCAAAGAAATAACTATTGCATAGAAAAGGAGAGAAGAAATTGTTACTGATTAACATCGACAGTGGAACAAATATAGTGAAGGTTGTGCATGATTTGAGAATTACAATCAGTATTTTGCTCACACCCCTTAGTTGGGTATTTAGAAAGTAATTATACACAGGAGCTTACAACATTACCAAGCCATCATCTTAAGATAAGGTGCCACTGAATAGCGTTCTCCTTTGGCTAAAGACAATTCTCCTGACTGGTGTGGTTTTGATCTTCAGTGTCCTCCAAGGCTCTTGTGTACATACAGCTGAGGCTTTGTGGAGACAACTGGATCACGGAGGTGCTGTCCCCATTGGCGAGTTCATTCACGGTGGTGGGATGAGACCTTGAAAGATGCTCTTTCTTCTCCAGGTCTTGCCTTCTCTGTTTCCTGATGGCATGGCATGTACAGTCTTCTCCATGGCAGGACCTTTCACCACAGTATTTCTGCATAGGAGTGACTGACACTAGATTCAATCCACTGACACTCTGAACCAAAAGAAACCTCCCCTAAGTCTTCTTTAGGCCGCTTCTAATATGTCAAAAATGCAAATTCTATATAAATAGTTGTTATGCTACATTGTTTGGAATAATGACAAGGAAAAATTCTATTCATGTTCAGTGCAGGTGCAATTTTTTTCCAAAATATTTTGCCTGGGATTGGTAGAATGTATGAGTGTGGAATCCCCAGATACAGAGGGACAACTGCATTTGGCAGACAAAACTATCAACACCACACAATTTACTAACAGCCAAAGAATTGCTTGAAGATGAGTTTGCTTTTGGTACCCACTGGAGGTGTGTCTGATGCTGGAGTGATTTAGGGGTACACATACTCATTAGAGGACACCTTCATCTTTCTGTTGGACAACAGCGACAGCAAAGGCACTGTCCTGATCTTCATGCACTAGAAGATATGGATGCAAAGTCAAAGCTAATTATATTATGTTGAAATGAAACTACATTGTTATGTTGCAGTATTTTTAGATCTAGCTTATGGGCAGATTTTAAAAAGGTGATTCTGTGGTAGAACAGATACCTGAAACAATTTTAGAAACATCTGCTTTCATCAGCAAGGGCAGAAAGCACTTCCAGGCCATGCTCAGAGTCTGTATGTAGGCTTAACAATGCCATGGTTGCACCCGCAGCTGGAAAGGAGAGCCCATGAAGGCCCAGAATGAAAAAGATATCCTCAAAGATTCTGTGACACTGCAGTTCTGGTGAGATAGCTCAGAGGACTAAGCACCTGCTTAGGGAAGCTCAGGGACCTAGATTTGATCCCTGGCTCCATTTGCTGCACTAGCCCCACCTCAGAGCATGCTGAGCCAGCCACCACAACCAGATGTAGTGTTGCATCCCTATAATATAATCCTAGCACTGGGGAGGCTAAAAACAGGAAGATCACTACAAGTCTGAGCTGCATAGTGAGACCCTGTACCAAATATATAAAAAAGTTAAACAGTAGCTTTGAGACCAAATGTCACATTTCTGTGGAGTCCAAGAGTTGATTTTATATTGCTTTTCATCAAATATTAATTTCAATAGATTAGAGATTGGTAATCTCCCAGCTCTCAATAGATTAGAGATTGGTAATCTCCCAGCTCTCTTCATTTTGTGTTGAAAGGTCACCTTCTCCAGGATGCCAGGCCAGTGACCTGTGACTCACCCTTTCCTCCTTATTCTTCTATTCTATCTAGAGATGGTGGTGGATTGGACTGAGATGGTGGCAATGGAAGGAGTATGTGGTTGATTCTGGATCTGTCATGAAGGAGAATTGACAGTGTTTGTCAAGTGCGGAGAGTGACAGTGGAGGGATGGAGGGCTCATGGGATAACTTGAAGCCTTGGGGCCTGAGCATTTGATATGGCAGAATTGCCACCCCTAAAAGGCAGACAAATGGAAAACATACTTTTGGAGGCTTCTCTGGCCTTGAGAAGCCATACTTTGGAGGCTTCTCTGGCTTTACTGCCTTCTCTGGATTTCTGCTTTATAGTCCTGATGTCTTCGACTGTACACCTTTGAGGTACACACTCATCTCCTCAACCACCCCCTTCATCATTGTTTCCATCTCAGTCCATAATAACTCTCTCCATCCAGTGGCTCAGACCAAAACCTCAGCTTTCAGCCTGGCATTCTTTCTCTTCCCTCACTTGTCATGGCCCTCTCTCTCCCCTTGAAAAAATTGTATTTTCACTACATTTAAAATTCAATTCATAATCTCATCAATTCTTATCACCTGAATTGCTAAAACATTGGTTCCCAGCCACCAACATCTCCTCAGAATGTGCAGAAGTTCCTAACCAGATTCCTTGCTTACTCTTCCCCCTCCGCAAAGCTGTTCTCAATGTAGCTGGTAGAAATATACTTTAAAAACATAAATCAAGTGGGTCATGCCACTTGTGTGTTTAAAGCCAGCCAAGTCTTCCCTGTTTCACTTTATATGAAACAGAAATGCCAGGTTGGCCTCCAAGTCCTATACAGTCTGGCATCCCTTACCCCCTGTCTTCCTGACTTTATTTACTATCTTCTCTCCTATCCCTTTCTTGCTATTCCTCTGTGTGCTGGGACCCATTCCTACCATGGCTCCTCTACTCACTGCTGCTTATGCCAATATACTCTTCCAGGTATAAGTCAGGTTCACTCCCAGCTCTCTTCATTTTGTGTTGAAAGGTCACCTTCTCCAGGATGCCAGACCAGTGGCCTGTGACTCACCCTTTCCTCCTTATTATTCTATTCTATTATCGTGGAACCTTTCTTCTTAACTTATTTTTCATTTGTTTTAAAATATTCTAATTATTTTCAGTGTCTCACCAACTGCAGTGTAAAGTCCAGGGCTAGAGCATACGTTTGCATTCACTGCTGTATTCCAGGCACTCAGAACAGTACTGGCTCCCAGCTGCACTCCTAAATACTTGCTGGGTATTGAACATTGGACCATGATGTCACAGATGTCTCCAATTAGGACAACACCAAAACATGTGGGAGCAGTGGGAGCAGACTACTAATTTGGTAGTTCTTCATATGAATATGAAAATATAGTCTATGTTATTTTTTTTTAGAGAATGAGAATGAGATC
>NW_004524604.1:1754769-1757647 GCF_000260255.1 Octodon degus | reverse complement strand
TTTTTTTTTTTTTTCTTTTTAAATTACATATTTTCATGCCACCCAGTCATTTCCTCTCATAAAAGTAGATTATTTTAATTTTAACTTTTTTCAGAATTCAACAATGGTTGTTATATTGCACAATGTTGTCTTCAAATTATTTAGACTGCCAGATATCGACGTGCAAAATTGGTTTAAAAAAAGTTATAAGAAATCAAAACGGAGAAGAAAAACATAAAGTTCATTTCCTGTTGTAATGAATTTATAGTAGGTTAAGATTAGTTTTGGAAATGAAAAATCATCACTGAACTTGGAGTATATGATTTGCAATATTAATTATCTTTCACTGGCTTAAAATACAAGAGCTCAAAATATCAAAAAATCACTGGACTTTTGCACTATTATCTCCTCATTTTGCCTCCCTCGAGTAAACATGTACTAAATGCACATGTATCAAGGCAAAAATGTCCTCATTTGAAGAGTTTGTACTGAAAGTTTACACTGGGAAGAAACTATCTTTGGGAATATTTTGATTTGATAAGTCACCAGTGTGATAACTTGAGCATCATGCGTCAGGAACTCAGTAAACAGAAGATAACAGCACAATTGTGAGAGAGTGTGAGGAGCAGAGGACAGAGCAGACACTGGAAGGGATGGAGAAGGACAAGAGGAGGATGGGTAGCAGCACGGCTGAGGCCAGTGCTTGAATTGTAGAAACTACCCGGGGTCTTTGGGAAACAAGATTGTGTAAATTTCAAGTTCTAGCCACTTTTCGAATGTAAACTATTTCGGGAAACATTAAAACAAAATTCTTTGGGTGGGAATTGTGGGTAGGCTGAGCCTACTTCTGGGTTGACGGAGTTCCAAACAGGAAAATCAAGAAAATGATGAAGATGTGTCCTTGACAAATTCTGGACAGCTCCTGAGGGTTCTTTTTGACAAGGCCCTAGGCTTGAGATTTTTCCTTAAGGAGTCAGTTTTATCAAGAAACCTGCCAAGATAGATTAGCCAGAACTTCCGCCCTGATATCTGATTACATGTCCTGCTTCTCACCCAATCCCATCAGACAACTTGAACCAAATCCCCTTTGCCCTAAACATTTCCTCCTAGGCATCTTTCCTTTGCAGACCCAGCTTGCTCCTTAGCCCTCCACTCTCACTGTCCATGCTTCTTTCAGGATTCTGCACTAAGTTCTCCTCCCTCTTAACACTTTCTCTCAATAAAATCTGTTTTAACTTTTTTAGAAAAAGCCCTGTTCTGTTTTGGCTTTCTTTAATAAGCAGAAGATTAGGGCTAGAGACAGTGTGGACAGTAACATTGTAGAAGTATCCTTGCCTCTCTCTGCCCCCGAGAAATCCTGAGGAGGACATGAGGAGTTTCACAATTCTCTGGAAAGATTATCAAGATTTTTTCCTTTAAACATTAAAAGAAGGCAGAGCAAAGGAGTGGCTAGGAGTGTGAGTTCAAAACTCTGTTATGACCCTATATGATCTTTGGCAATTTCCTTAGATTTGATAATGAGGTTTATCATAATAGCAGTTTATGAGGTTTATCATAATTCCTCCTTTCTGTCATCTCGGTTGGTCCTTCCCTCTGAACAGTTTCTTTCCCTTTCACAGTACCCATTGTACCTTTCAAACCCTATTTACTCTTTCAGGTTCTTACACTAGGAGACAATATGATGTGCACACATATGGGCCTGATTTATTTCACTTATGAGTAAGGTCTCTAGTTGCATCCATTTACCTATAAAAACCTTGAATTTGTCTTATTTTATAGCTGAGTAATACTCCATTGTATAAAAATGCTACATATTTTTTATTGATTCCTCAGTTGATAGGCATTTGGGTTGTTTGCAAATGTAGCTATGACAAATTGCACTGCAATAAACATGGGTGCACATATATTGCTGTGGTATGATGCTTTCAGTTCTGGAAAAACACCCAGGAGAGGTATAGCTGGGTTGAATGGTACCTCTGATCTTCATTTTTTGAGGAATCTCTACACTGATCTCCACATGGTTATACCACATAACCAGTCTACACTCCCACATAAAAATTTCTTTTTTTTCTTTGCTTTTCCTTTATTTTCTCCATTCCTCCACTCAAGTTTCTCTTTTCTTTCTAAGTTTCTTCCCTTTTAAAAAAATCTACTGTACATTCTATTTTATTTTATGTTTATTTTTATTTTAGGGAAGGCTCTACAGGGTATTCAGGGTCTCACTGCTAGGTCAGATTTGTAGTGATCAGCCTGTTTACAGCCTCCTAAGAGCTGGGATTATAGGCATGCGTCACCATGCCCATGCCCAGTCTCAATTGCTGTCTCAGTGTGCCCCAGGGGCAAGGCCGGCATGATTATATATTTTAGATATTATTTACTCTCCCAGCTTCTCACAGTAGGGAGACAATACAATGTTTGCCCATGCACACAAAGAATCAACAACTAGGATTTCATCTTATTAAAAAGCACAGCAGGAGACACCACCAACAGAGTGAAGAAACACCTCACAATGTGGTAAAAAATGTTGGCCAATTGTTCCTCTGACAAAGGATTACTACTGAGAACACATAAAAGAACTCCAAATAATCAGACCTTCCAAATTTGAAGACCCAATCCAGAATGGACATCACTGGTCAGTTGAGAGGTGCAAATTAGAACAATACTGAGATTCCATCTCACCTCAGAAATAATGGCTGTCATAAAAAAATCAGCCACTAACAAAGGCTAGAGGGGCTGTGGAGAAAAAGGCACACCTCTCCACTGGTGGGGGAGTGTAGAATGGTACAACCACTGTGGATATCAGTGTTAAGATTGCTAGAAAATTAAGATTAGAAGTCCCATTTGACCCAGTGATTCCCCTGCTGGGTATTGTTCTAGGAGGAAGTTTTTTTTTTTTTTT
>NW_004524604.1:1742293-1749828 GCF_000260255.1 Octodon degus | reverse complement strand
ATATATTTCCCCCCCACCATTCCAATTTCTTCTTTTTTGGAAAGTTTCTTCCCATTTTACATATATTGTACATTTTGGATCTTATTTACTATTTCTGTTTCTTAAGATAAGGAAACAATTTAGGTTTTACACATGTGCATCTGGTTTATTTCACTATAAGTATACTTTCAAGTGGCATCCATTTACCTAAAAAGTTTCCCCATTACCCTTCTTTATGGCTGAGCAGTATTCCATGTATAAAAAGACGATATCTTTTTTCATCCATTCCTCAGTTTATAGGCATTTGGGTTGTTTCCAAGATCTAGCTATCACAAGTTGTGCTACTATAAACATGAATGTACATATGTTGCTGTGGTACTATGTTTTCAGTCTTCTGGGGAGTTACCAAGAAGAGGAATAGCTGGGTCAAATAGGAACTATAATCCTAGTTTTCTTAGTAAACTCTACAATGATTTCCACAGCAGCTGCATCAGTCTACAGTCATTCTTAGCCTTTCAATATCAGGAAGAAGAGCTGCTTGGAACAATTATGTGGTACCACTTTTGGCTAAAGTGATATCATCAGCAGTAACAGTAGCAACAATCATTGCCTAGAAAATGACAAACTGAGGTAACCATTAATTTTCCATCTTTAACCATATGAAGTAGATTTGTAGTTACATAAAAAATCTAAAACAGACCAGAAAATTATGTGCAGTATTAGTCCTTAATATGTTAATTTTACCTTCTGGGGTTAAAACTTAAAAGGGGTTTGGGATAAAATAGAGCAGCCTCACTTCTAATCTCTTCTTCCTTTATGGCCAAACTCACAACAGAAGAGATTAGAAGTGAGGCTGGAGCACAGAAGGGGATCAGGCTAACTTTAGAAAAATGCTGCAGAAGACTTTGTTCTTCATGTTCTGCCCTTCCTTTTTGCATTTTGCTGTTTTCTGCTGCTATGAACTGCTGCTCTCTGCCATATACCACTCTGCCTGGGAGCCAGCCAAGTGTAAACTGAAACTTCCACAAACTGTCAGCTACATAAATCTTTCTCTCTTTAACTTTGGGTGTTGAGTATTTTTTCCTAGTAAGGAGTAAAAAGTAACTGAGACAGAATTTGGTACCAGGAGTGGGGTCATTGCTGTGACTTTCTGACTGTGTTGTTCAAGAGCCTTTGGGAATGGCTAATGGGAAGAGATAGTAAAGTTTCAGAAAGAGGGCCTACTAGTGAAGAGGTGGAATGCATTTGGCTCTTCTGTATGGGAGATTCTGGTCAAAGCTCAGAAGACCAGAATTCTGATAGAAATCCTTCCTATAAAGACCAGGCTGGGGAGGTTTCTTCTGGAAAGAAGGTCTGTATTGGTTGTTGGACTTCAGATGATTTATGCTTTGACTTGGCAGAAATCTTGTCTGTATTTTTCTCCTTACAGAGACATTGCCTAAGACTGAGATTAAGCACAGTGGAATAGCTAATCTGACAAAGAAAATCTCAAGGCAGTTGAATATTGAGGCAGTGGTATGGCTATTGTTGGGGGCTTTTAGTCAGACATATGTTGAGAGTCGAGAGCAAAGAGCCCTGTAGGGTGATTTGAAATGTTGTGAGTTTGGCCATAAAGGAAACACCAGGAAGGTGGTGGACTGCAAAGATAGAGCTGAGATCTCCACTGCCAAAGAGGAACAGTAGAGTAAAAAAGATGTCCTGAGGGCATCATAGAAGGTGGCAGGGTCTCACCATTTACAGCCTCAAAATGATAAGGACGAGGCACTTTGCTTTGAGAAGAAATCCACAGAGCCCCATGTTCCAGAATGGAGGTGGCAGCCACACCAGGTTCCAGAATGGAGGCGGTGGCCACACTGGATTCCAGAATCATGTCAGTACAGAGAATTTGTTCCTTGAAATCAGGATCAGAGTGCTCAGTGATCTAGGCACTCAGTCCCTACAGCCAAGAGGGAAGAAAGCCTGGCTACTGTTTCAGCTGGCAGTAGACTTTGGCATCATCCATGTGGCATTAGTTTTAAGTCCATTCAGAATGCAGGAGCTCTGAGTTTAAGAAGGCTTCCACCTAGATTTCATAAAGCCTTGAAGGCCAGAAAATGTACCTCTGAGAGGGCAATATGTAAAGCTGTGTGTGAGAGACCTATTCAGTGGAAACCTCAGAAGTTTGAAAAAGCCAGAAGCCTGTATTACCTGGGAAAGCTGCAAGGAGGGAGCAAAGCCAGCCCTAGGGAAAAACTATGGGAGCTACCAGATGAAGTGCTGTAGGGGTGGATCCATGTAAGGCTTTTGGAGCTCACAACTCGTTACAGATTGCTTCAAATATTGCACATGGAACTACAGGACTTAATGTTTTCCCTTCTGAATTTTGGACTTGTTTTTGTTCCAATTGTTTATATACTGCTATGTGTGACTTTTGAAATGGTAATGTTTATTTTGAGCCTTTAAATGTTGAAAGTGTTTAACTTTTCATTTGTATAGGGGGCTCAGAGCTAAGAGTTTTTCCCTAGACCTTGGAGGAGACTTTGAACTTGGACTTTTCAGCAATGCTGCAATTGTTAGGACTTCAGTAACTCTTAGAGATGAACTAAAATGACTTTTGCATAAATGAATGTGCATGAGTCTTTTTTTTGGGGGGGAGTGGTTCCCAGAGGCACTATGTCATGGTACTAATGTAATGCAATTTTCAAGTTGTAAAATGTTAATAAACATGTATATGTACCTGGAAACTGGTTTAAAGAAATGTCTGGTTGCCAAGTTGACACAAGGGGTGGATTGTACTGGTTGATACATTGTGTCAATGTATGAAGTTCAGAAGTTTAATTAAGTGATTCAGCAGAGAGCCAGGATTCTTAGTTTTTAAACATCTTCATCTTATGCAAGAGGAGGGCATGGACATCGTGTGAGTTCTACACTCCCAGGGTAAGCTTGTTTATAATATAATTAGGGGAGAGAGGCTGGATAGGAGCTGCAGATGCTGCCTTTCCCTTGCTTTTTGCTGTTTTCTGCTACCATGTACTGCTGCTCTCTGCCATGTTCCTCTCTCTCTGGGTGCCAGCCAAGTACAGACAGAAACCTCCACAAACTGTGAGCTAAATAAAACTTCCTTTCCTTAATTTTGAATGTCAAGTACTTTGTCCTAGCAATGAACAAAAAGTGAAATATGCTGTGAATCATAGAAGTGAGATCTATAGTATAAACATAAAGACTAGCCAAATGTTGACCAAAAGAAGTATCTATTAAATGTAATAACTATACTTCTAATAACAGTAAAAATAATTTGACAATAATAGCATAGAGTTACCTAAATATCTAATGATTAATAAAGTTTAATGGTTATACTTATGAATATAGAAAAGATGAGTAACAGGAGAATGAAAGAAATAAAATGTGAAAAATAGAAGAAAGATGAGGAGAGAAAAATGAGATAAAGTATTTTATTAAAGATTAATTAATAGAATTAAGTAAATGACAGAAAATGAAAAAAATTAAAAAAGAAGAAAAAATTAAAATGAAAAATAAAAATAAATTCTAGATACCAAGGAACCAATAAAAAAAGAAACAAACAAACAAATGGAAATAAATCAAGAATTTCCTCTGTGTTTCTGAATCAGTAGTTTTCTGGAAGCAGCATATATAGGAGAGCAACAATGAGTCACAGCTGATACGCATTTTGTCTCTATATTCATGTTTTTATATATGAATTCTGAGTCCTGCCTCACCTTTTCAACTGGGTGGAAAGGTTAGTCGATGGTGTCCTCTCTATGACTATAGTCACTCTTATAAGTGCCCACTTTCCATGTCCTTCTATAACCCCCAAATCATGATTTTTCTCTGCCTAGCTTCATGTCCTGTGGGTTTGCAATGGCCCTCCTGATCCAGAGGCCACTTTGTCCATCCTAGACTGTGGTAGCTTTCCAAAACAACTTGTAGCCTTGCTCATGCTTAGAGATGGGGAAAGTATACACACCTACCTGAGGATTGTTACCAGCAGCGTAAGAGACAGAACTGGAGAGGAAGAAGTTTAGAAGCTTTTGGGAGCTATTGGAGCTGTTGGTTTTCCCAGTGCTGCTATTGGCTCTCTTGGAGGACTTTGTCATGCTGGTTTTCCTGATGAACTTGACTCATCTCATCACTGAAGGA
Organism: Octodon degus; assembly: GCF_000260255.1. Taxonomy (NCBI): domain Eukaryota; kingdom Metazoa; phylum Chordata; class Mammalia; order Rodentia; family Octodontidae; genus Octodon; species Octodon degus. Next base: position 1,745,712 of record NW_004524604.1, on the reverse strand, counting down.
GCTCCAGGCCTGATGTCACTGAGAATGGGAATGGTTCATTTGGTCCTCTGGAGGAGATGATACATGGCTCAGTCTCCTAGAGAAGCTTGTCTTACTGGCTTTCCTCATAGGAACTCAGCTGTTCTCTTCATTGGAGGAGCTCAGGACCTCAGCATTGCTGAGGATGGCTATGGTTCTTTTCAGGAGAGCTCTGGTTCCTACATAAGACATTGTCATTGCTCTTGGCCTCCAGATGGACTGTGGGAGGCATTGTTATGGGCTCTAGGTCTTCAGCTGGACTCATGCAGGAAATTGCCCCAAAATCCAGGCCCTTGGCTGGATTCTTTGATCTTTAGTGTATGGACAGATTGCCTGAACTCTTTTTGTTTGTTTTTATGTATTTAGTACAGGGCCTCACTATGCAGCTCAGACTCCTAGTGATCCCCTTGTTTTCAGCTTCCCCAGCACTGGGATTACAGATGTATACCATCATCCCCAGTCTTGGCGGCTAGCTCAGCATGCCTGAGGTCTTGAAAGCAGTTTGTTTATAAAATATTAATGATACTGTTGTCATGTTCTTCATAAACTTTACTTATTTTATAATGTAACTATTATGTAACTGTGGCAATAGGTCTATAAACAGAATGAATTTCAAAGGTATAAAAGTGTTTCCACAGGAAGGCAGTTTCTCCTCCTACTTTAGTCCCCTAAACTTGTAGTATTTTCTTCCACTATAACTACAATTAACAGTAGAATCATTTAAAATATAAGGAAAAATTATTTACAATAATACTAGTTAAGATTGGAAATAGTCTCCCTCTCCTTGAATGACAGTTGCAGAAATGATTTCTAGATTATCTTGATATTTCTTTTGTATTTAATAGTCTCCATCTGTTTTTTTTTTCTTTTTCTTTTTCTTTTTCTTTTTTTTTTTTGGTGGAACCAGGGATTGAATTCAGGCCCTTACACTTGCCAGGGAAGTGCTTATTCAATTGAGCCATCTCTCCAGCCCCTTCCATCTGTTTTAATATAACTCTAATGTTTCAAAACTCAAACCTTTGCCTATTTTGGGGTAATCCCAAGAAATTTTTTAAGGGTACTGAAAGGGTCTCCTTCCATGTCCAGATGAACCAAAGCTTCATTATGACCTCAGACCCATGCAGAGAAAGTTGAAATTTCTGATTCAGCCCAAGCATAAAGCAATTTAGAGCTAAAATAAGAATGAACTTAAAAAATCATAGGAGCTCAGTTTGACTTTGATCTTAGCTAAAAATATTTCAAATATTCTCTCATTGTGGTGATTTGTAGGAAGGTTTTGCCTCAGGTTAATTGGATGCCTTAGTGTCTCTTTTCTCCCACAGATTCCAGGGGAAGGACAAGCTGGCTGGCAGCATTTCTAGCATTTCTCTGACACCCGTATTGGTACTTCTAAAGTTAGTGTGGTTCAAGCTTCCTGACCCCCTCCTTTGCTTCTTTATTGTCCTAGAGCTAAGGAAAGGATTTGATAATGAAAATTTCATCAGTTTGTTCCCAGGCTTCAGGTCAGGCTGTCTTGAAATATGCCTAGAGCGTTCTGTTCTTTATAGGCTTGTTTTCTCATTGCCAAACCTTCTAGGGCTCAGCTAGAGCCTGACCTGTCTGGAGGAAGAATAGCCAGCTGCAGCTCTCTCTAGACTTCTTAAGGGGTGCAAATGGCAGGGGCATATCCTTATGAAGGTCCCCTCCAGGGGTACAGATGTTACTAGAAACTTAGACTTTTCATAGGGCTACAAAATGACCTCTGTCCCCTTCCCACCATATTAACAGGACCCCCATATGACAACAGATGATTCTATTGCATACCTTATGCCTGCTCTAAGAAGTACCTTTGATACCTGCAGCTCCAGTAAACAGTAAGTCCTGACCACTCAAACAAAACTGCATCACACAAAAGGTCTATTTGCTTTAGTTTCTTTAACCTAGGATAAGTCTAACTTCCAGCAAAACAACAAAACCATATACTAAAAGATACAAGTCTTCCAACAGAAACATGCACCCCTCCACTCCATGTGTGCTGCGTTTGAAGAGATAGAATAAGCACCAAAACAAGATGCAGTGATTTGGGCATGATCAGACCTAGAATTTAAAACAAATTTCACCAGTATGCCAGGGATTCTTGTGGGAAAGATGGACAGCATACAAAGACTGATGAGTAATAAGAACTAAGACTGTCCAGTGCTGCTGGCTGGATTTCACAGGAACAGTAGCAAAGACTACTACCTCAGGTCCTCTTCTCTCATTGTTGTGACAAATACTTGACACCCAAAATGAAGGAAGGAAAGGTCTATTTAGCTCGGTTACTGGAGGTTTCAGTCCATATTCTGCTGGCTCCAATGCAGAGTGGCACATGGCAGAGAGCAATCTTTCATAGCAGCAGCAAAGAACAAGAGAGCAAAATGAATGGAGTAACAGCAACAAAATGGCTATAGAGAGGGTCTCTCTTTCTTAAATTTCACTCAGGTTCTCCACCCCAGGCTGGGTGTAGCACTCATACCCATAATCCCAGCACTACTAAAACCCGTAATCCCAGTGGATCATGAGCTAATCGCAAACTCTAGAAGTCCCCACCACATGACTTTATGAGGATATAGGGGGACAACTAGACACAAACCATAACAAGTACCTCTGTCCCATTTTCCTGATATTGGAACCTTCAGTTACAATTTAAGAGATGAATGCTAATTCTGTTCCATGGTGCTTTCCCCCCCCATTTGTCTGTGTTCCCACTTATGTTTATTCATTTTGCTTTCTTTATTTAATATTATAGGCTTTCTTTGGATGAGTGGTCATCCTGGGCTGTCTATGTATACTTAAGATTGAATGTTGTGAAACTAAGAGTTTGTGTCAGGGAGAAAGGATGCAACCTGCCACTTCTTATGCAGGTATGGGGGCAGGGATCTAGATATTTTTTGGGAGAGGGTACACATTTTTGAAATCCAGTTTCTGAATATCTTTTCTCTTGGAGTTGTCATTTTTCTTGTTCAGAGAGTTATCCTCAAATATTCTTTTTGGAGACCCAGTCCTAGCCCAGGTCCGGTGAGTGGGTGGAGAGCTTCCTGCTACCCTGCGCTGGTGGGACCAGTCCCAGCCCAGGATCAGAGTGGGCCGGACCCTCTCCCAGCCCCTTGGGCCGCCCCCACCACTCCGCAGTGCCTCCCCCACCCCGCCCGCCGAGTAGGATTTTCTGCGGAGTTCTGGGAACCCCAGACCCAGTCCTAGCCCAGGTCCGGTGAGTGTGCTGAGAGTTTCCTGCTACCCTGCGCCTGCAGGACCTGTCCCAGCCCAGGATCAGAGTGGGCCGGACCCTCTCCCAGCCCCTTGGGCCACGCCCACCACTCCGCAGTGCCTCCCCCACCCTGCTCACCTAGTAGGAATTTTTGCCCCATCCTGGAGGCCCCAGA
>NW_004524604.1:1706036-1737809 GCF_000260255.1 Octodon degus | reverse complement strand
TAGGATCACAAGTCCACTTCTTGTACAGCAATTAACCACTAAGAAGAATATATGCAGTGTATTATTTGTTGAAACTGTACTTCCAATTTGATTTGAAACTGTCTCATTGCTATCTGTTTATCAATAAAACTTTGAAAAAAAAGTGGTAATACAACAAAAGAAATATATATAAAAATATCCTTTTTGGGTTCAAGTTGAGCATGAATGACATATCATGGTAGCATGAATGGGAAGAGAATTGAATATCCTACTGCTCAGTACTCAGATACTTGCTTAATCTCCCGGCCTTTGTCACAGCTTTTTACTCAATCTCCTTCCAGGCTTGTGAGACTTGCTATGTCCCATGGAGGCAGAAGCAATAGGGGACAAGGGGGGGGGGCTGCTTCCTGGTCCACACAGGTCATAGTTGAGACATCTGTGCGTCTTGCATATAGAAAAGTCGATGTTGGCAGAAAGTGTGGTTTCGTGTATTGTAGTGTCATATGACTTCAAGCACAGACAGCTTTTATTCTAGATGATCTTTTCATGGGTAGTTTTACAGCAAGTAGTGCCACAAGAGAGATCTGTTGTCTCCTGGGATAGAGAAATTTGTTTGATGTCATCCTCCAGAATAAAGGTTGCACGAGTTTTCTTGTAGCTCCTTAGCATACTGATGTTTCTTAAGACCAGAGATCCTAGGCTGCGGTGCACACCACTGCATGTACAGGGCCAGTATGTGCTGTTCCCAGCAGTCCTGGAGCTCTCGAGGGGCAGGATGAGCTGATGCAAACATGTAGGTCACATTGCCAACAGGACTGAAAAAAACAGGATTCCTGGCCTCTTGTCTGGGAGACTCATATCTTTTGCCAGGGCACCTAAGTATGGTGTGAAAATAAACTACAAATGTATAACTTGTAAGCTTTCAAGTGGGGTAAAACCTTGGATAGTGACTTCTGTGAGATTTCAGTACTCTAGCACCGTGTAGCACTTAGGAGTTTGTATGAGGTTGCCGAGTTTATGCCTTCCTGATTTTCCTCCCCTCTCCTCTGACTGCCACTTCACATCTTCAACTACAAGGGTAGGCCTGGGTCCTCTGGAACATACCATTTATTCTGTTCCAGCTTGGGAATTTTTTTTTTTTAATTTGAGAGAAATCCCTCACTTTTATATTTATTTAAATGATGTCCACTACTCTTACTAATCTCCATATCCTAAGAGTTTTGCAAAACAAAAGCCAGGAAATTTTTTACTGCCAAGTCTACCATCAGTTCTATGACAGAGCTTTGATTCTAGAATGTGAGTCAGGAATGGGGAAATACAGGGGGAAATGACTGGCCTGAGTTAATACTTCAAAACATTATTTAGCACCATTATGTTTGGCGTTTGATAGATGTTTCTATTTCTCACTCTATTTCTTACCTTGCCGGAAGCCAAAGCAAGAATATCCCCCAGTGGACTCATAACTAAGTAATGGCTCTGAAAAGCCTGTTGATGGGAAAGTGGCAGGAACAGTGCTGACCTTTGTCACCTTCCATCTCCAGGGTGCTGAAGTCACCTCTCCTTTCTTCCCATTAGTGTTGGTACCAAGAGCTTTCATTGTCTGGAAGCCCAAACAGGGTCAAAGTTTGGTACCTCCTGCAATGCCGGATTCAGCAGGCCTCTTCTAGGGACATCAGAGTCCATGGGCAGCAAAGCAATGGGGGAACAGATATTTAGGCTCATTTGGCAATCAGAGGATGGCAAGGATCTGGATGTCAGACTCTGGGCTGAGCAGTGTTGGAAGTAGGAAGACTAAGGAGAGAACTGCCAAACTTTCAACTGCCTCTTGGGGAGGTAACCTCTGGCCCTAGTGTGGTAGGAGAGGAGACTATTCTTAGAAGACAGCTAAAGCTACAAAACAAGCACATGGATGAGAGAGAGAGCTAGGAGTAAGTTTTATGTTCCCCAACTGGCCCTATAAGTTCTGTGAGAAGGTCTCACTTATCCTGTTTAACCTGAGACTATTACAACATTTTCTTTATTATGCTTCAAACTAATACATTTTGTAAATTAACTAAATTTGAACATGTAGCAAAGTTTTTAAGTGTTTCAGGAAAAGCCATCATTTTACTATTTTGACTGTTAAGCATTTAATTCTTGAGGTCTTTAACCTGAGTCTTAATTTCCAGATTATGGCTATTGGAAACTCATCTTCCCAAATCCTGGGGGTTCCTGTGCATAGAGCAACCAGATTCCACCACATCTGATCTTCCTACAAAATGCACAATCTGCTTCCTGTCATGAGGAATCATCAGACAAGCACAAATCTAGGTATGTGTACAAACTTATTCATCAAGATACGATGAGCTCTCCCATCCAAGTACTAACCAGGCCCAACTCTGCTTAGCTTCAGAAAGATTTGTACGAGTGGTGTTTGGACAGGATATCATGTCTTCATCTTGAGCTATGAATGACTACTATGGGGACAACAATGTAAAATGTATTAATTGTTGTAACTCTCCTACCAACCTGTTTTGAAACTGTCTCATTGCAATTTTTTTCTCAATAAAATTAATAAAAAAAGATACCATGAGCATGAAAGACAAAATGAATGTCGAACTATTTCAGATGAAAGATCAAAGACATATAACAACTTAATGTAACTGTGACACTAGAATTACTCCTTAGCTGTTTAAATCACATTTGTGAGACAACTGGAAAACTGTGCATAAGATTTGTCTGCAAATCAGATAATGGCATTGTAATAGTAGCGTTGCTATATCCATGCTAATTTTCTGAGTTGGGCCGTGGAGTTTTGGTTATGGCAGAGAAGGTCTTAATTTTTAGAAACTACAAAGGAAGTACATCTAGAGCTGAAAGGGTAACCTGTCTGAAACTTGAATTTTCATCGTTCAGTAAACAACTTGCATTTCTCCACATAGGAGAATGATAAGCAAGTGGAGTTGTAAGGACACAAAAGCCCCCTGAGGGGGAGGTTGTCAAAGGACCTGAGTCATTTTCAAGGGTAGGAAAAGCAGCCTCTGTGTGGCTATGATCAGCAAGCATTTCTGTGGTTTTTCTTCTAAAACTAACAGGCTATGGTTTAACATCTTCCCAACACTTTCCCTCCTAGTTTGGCGGATCGCCATGCCTACCTAAATTCCCTTATTAGCTCATACAAACATACCCCTAAGAACAAGCCCAATAACCAGCCAACCAAAGGTTCACTCTCCAGGTGGAGATGGAGCCTTGACCTACAAAACAGGACCACAGCCCCAGTTGCAGTTGTGTTTCGGCTCTGGGTCCCTCATTGCTCTGGACTGACTTTTATACCATTTTCTCTTACAACACCTATAATAAAAGATTTCTACTTTGCGCTGGTCTTCTGTTCTGACTCCTTTTCCTCTTTTTACATTGGAGGGACGAGCCTGGCTAGTGTGAGCCTGGAGAGCCTAATTCCCAGACTCACTGGGTGTAACATGATAATCTTGAAGAATCTGTGTTGTACATGAGATTTTTGTGTGTTATATTATAAATTTTCTGAATGTTTGAAATTTCAAAATTAAAGTTTATGCTATGAAAACTGTAGAAAGTGTTTAAGAGAGGGTGCCATCTCTGAGCTCACGCGGCTCTGCCTGAGGTTGGCAGGAATGTCTGGGCACACAGGCCAGGTTCTAGAGCCAGGGGAAATTCTAGTACCTTTATGATAAGAATTAGGTCGTTAAACAATAGGGTGAATTTATTCTTCAAGAGTCATGCGGTAATGCTAGCATTGATGTGCATGGAATGATGGTGAAATGTGAAAACAGTCTGAAGGCACATGTGTGCTCTGCGTGCTGAAGATACTGCCAGGTGTGTCTGCACCCTTCATGCCGTTGCTGTGATGGAATCTGGGGTCTGAGCACTGATGGGGAGAAGTCTGAGAAACTCTACCAGAAGTCATTTAAGACTTGGTAACATCTGTGATATGGCAAGTGTTCAGAATGGACCCAGGGAGGAACTGGATTAGTCAAATCTTATCAAGTTCCAAGCAGCTTCAAGGGGGATATGGCAGACTCTACTCAGATGTAGGGAGTGGCAGATGAGTAACTTGAGTTCAGGGGCTGAACACCAGCCTCTGCGGAGGGGTGGGCTTGGATATTCACGGGCCAGCGAGCATCTATTTCCTCTTCCTTTGCTTATTGTGCAGTCTGGCTGCAGTCCTGGCCTCTGGTCATTGGTCTCCTCTCTATTGCAAGAGTCACTGTGGTGTTGACCAGAGGTGACAAGCCCTGTCTAACTTGTGTTCTTTAGTATGCAAAATGGTTTTCGTGAAAAAGAACCATAGATTAATTGTAGAGGTAAGAACTTAAATCCACAATGTTAATGTCTTTATGTTAGGTTAGTATAATAGTGCATAGTTGGATTTAAAAGGAATTGAATGTATTATAAACACAACAAGCTGTGATTTCAATTTGAAATATATAAATCAATAACTGATTTGACTTTCAATTCTTAAGCTTAAATGCATATTTCATTACATTTAAAAAATAATATTGACTTTTTAACAGATTAAAATTCACTACATTTTAAAGTTAATATATTAAATTCAGTTAAATGTTTAAGTGCTTGGGAAAGTTATCCTTCTGGTAGTATTAAAAATGTTCCTAGAAAAGCAATTACATTAGATATGTAAATGCAGTGAAGAGATAGGGGATCTCAAGTTTATGAAAGGCACTGAAAAATTAGGTAGATCAAAGATTAATCAAATATTGATTTCAGTTTTTGATAGAAATGTTAAATTTTGCTATTTTTATTAATAGAGTAGAATTTTTCCATTGAAATTCGACACTTAAGAAAATGATGTCTTAGACCTGGCAACTATTAATGAATTAAATATTAATTAGAAAAAAATCTGAATTCAGTAACCCACAACTCAAAAACAATCTATAAAAGTGCATATTTCAGGCTGGCGAGATAGCTCAGCAGACTAAGTGCCTGCTTAGGCAAGTGGTTCAGTCCCTCACACCATATGCCATGCCAGCCCTGCCCCCAGGTGCGCTGAGTCAGCGACTGAGTCCAGGCATGGTGACACACACCTGTCATCCCAGCCTGGGAAGGCTGAAAACAAGAGGATCACTATGAGTATGAGCTGTGTAGTGAGACCTTTCACAAAATATGAAAAAAAAATTATATTTCAGGAAATTTGCCTTTGAGATGGAAAGGGAAGTTATAGACAAAACATTAACAACAGTGAACTAAAATACTCAATAGGATACTTAAAGATATATGCAACATGTCAAGTGCTGAAATGAAATTTGCCATTGGTGAAATGAGTGAGTGGCAGACTTACCTAAACACATCTCTTGCTTCTCTGAATCTTGCTTTATCCCTTAGTTATATTACTGAACATCAGACAAGAGTGAGAGAAAGCACAAAACAGGATCACCACACATCAGATATGGTGCTAGAACTGTGCCTTCGACAGGCTCTGTGGAAATCAATAAAATGGTTATGAGTTAAGGCCAAAGTCCTACTTGAAGTCAGTATAAAACATCTGGGGAAAATTAGTTTTTGACAGGGAGGTTACTACTTTTATGTGAAGTAACAAAACAGCCTTAAGGAAAAATTTCTATGCTGTTGAGCATACACTTAAAGAGGAAAACAAAATTAGGTTAGAATCCAGAAATGGTAACAACCCTTGCATGAGGCTGAAACTAAGTGAAGGGCAGAGGTAGGCCCAGCCTCCAGCTGATTCCGACCGACATCCAGCCCTGAGGTGGGGTGTGGAGCTGGCCCTGCATCTGCTCTGTGGGCTCTCGGCTTGGCTCCTTGTGGGCTGTTCCCTCTCTAGGTGTAGATATTGCTTCAACCACAGGGCTGCACTGTCCTGCTGCCATCTTCACAGTTTAAGCTGCAGGGCAGAAGGGAAGGAAAGGACTGCTCCTCTGCTTTAAGAACACAACATAGCTGCACACATGCTGAGCTACAGCTCACCTGGAAGAGAGCCTGGAGACAGAGTGTGAGGGTGTGTGTGGATGCTGTCATACTGTGATGGAAGAAGGAAAGGAGGGTTAATGGGGAACAATCAGCTGCATCTGGTGCCATGGGGAATCTGGGATTGCAGAAGGAATGGAAGACACAAGAAGGGGCTGGAGAGGTAGCTTGGCGGTCTAAGTGCCTGCCTGGTAAGCACAAGGACTCAGGTTCCATCCCTGGTACCTCATGCTGTACCAGCCCTTGAACTTTGGGTGTGCCGGCCCTGAAATGGGGCATGGTAACACACACCTATAATCGCAGCACTGGGGAGGCTGAGACAGGAGGATTACTGCAAGACCCTATACCAAATAAATAAAAGATATTAAAGAAAGAAAGAAAGAAAAGACACAAGGAGAAGCATTTCCTGAGCAAGGGCCACCAAGTCCTGAGGTCTCCATGACCACATTTTCCTGGAGGTTCCCTAGACAGATGTGGAAAGAAAGGAATTTCTTATGATTTATATTACACAGCCATAAAAGACTCCCAGAGACAGAACTGGCCTATGATTTTGGCTCAAAGTAACATCTATCATGCAGATTTGTTTTCTAGAAACTTGAATTATTGTACCTTAGAACAAAGGCTAGGGCAGTGGTGGTGAACCTATGGCATGTGTGCCACAGTGAGATGTTTGTATCATCCAAAGTGCTAAAAAGTTGGTCATCCCTGGGAGAAGCACTCCAGTATGAGCTGGGTGGATAAGGTGAGGTGGAAGAGCTCAGGGAAGAAGTCATGTGCTTGGCATTGGAAGCAGGGAGAATCTCACCAGGGAGGGCTCAGACGGACCACTATCACCAGGTGCTACTCTTTCCCTGTGCAGTGGCAAATGTGTGTGTGTGAGCTGAACAGGACATGTGTGAAGAAAACAGATCCTGCTTTACCTTGGTCTTAACCATCCAGTAGAAAAGTATGAAGACGAAATATAGAAAGTAAAGCCATGTTGTTATGTTGAGCTGTGGGGGTCTCAGGTTAGTAATTTCTGACATTGCCAGTTAAACAGAAGACCCAATGTTATTATGGGCTACTGGACTCTTTTAGAATATTTTGCTGAGTTTACACACCTATAATATTCAATAACGGAACTTAGGAAAAATGGGGTATACCGATGAATGTCCATTTTGTATCTGTGTATTCAAAGTGGTTAGGATAGATATATAGTTGCGTTCTCTTAATGAATAGAATGATTTGTTCTAATGGTGTTTGTAAATAGGATCTCAAGTCCGCATCTTGTACAGTAATTAACCACTAAGAAGAATATATGCGGTGTATTATTTGTTGAAACCGTACTTCTGGTTTGATTTGAAACTCTCATTGCTATCTGTTTATCAATAAAATTTTGAAAAAAAAAAGAAAAAAGAAAACAGCTACACCACAACTGACCGTGGTGTACACTTTGAGAGTGGCTCTGAGGAGGGGTGAGGAAGATGGCAAGTGAAGAATTGTATTTGATCAGGATTTTCTGCATGCATCAGACAGGAAATGAGAATGTTCTGGTGTAGAGTTTCCTTCGGAGTTGATGGAGGCAGACATGGACCATAAAGAGAAACATTTAATATTCTTTAGGAATTGTTTAGAAGGTTTCTACAAACTCATTAAATTCTCATAATAACTGAAAATATGAATTAGATACTTTTATCATTTCCATCTTCTAGACATGTCAGTGAAGCCCAGGGTCATTCATGACTTTGTTCAGGTCACACACAAAGCAGAGAATTGAACCCGGGCAGTTGGTTGCAGTGTTTGTATGTGTAGCTTCTGAGCAATTGCAGTACCCTTTCCTTCAGAAGGGAGACCCCTCCATCAACCCCACACCTGTCTGTGTATGGTTCAGTGTTAGGTAATGCATCACCACTCCTAATGCATTGGCTAGAATATCAGTCTGCTTGCATTTAAGAGTGCCAGTGTTTTCAAAGGAATAGCCAAATGTTCAGGGATGTGAATGGGTCATGCAGCAGGAATCATCTTCAGCTGTTCAGGGCACTTATCCAATCCCTAGAGTCTTAGTTCTGTAACTTTTCTGCACCTCATCTTTTTATGTGTTCAATGGAAACATCTCTCCTCTCCATAGCCATATTTTAATAGGAATAAATGCTTGAAGACCTTTGGAGACTTTAATTACAGCATTTAAGGCTGCAACACCAGATAGATCTATTACCATATTGGTAAGAAAAGGGCTCCCCAAATAAGCTCACCCGTGGATAATAAATTTCAGGCCCATCCAGAAGCAAGACACAAGCAGCCAAGTGGAGAAATGTAGAAATACATACCCACACGCCAGACTGCTGCTTGTTCAGTGATTGCATGCAAAGGTTGAGATGTGACTGCAGCTTGGCTTCAAACTCTCTAACTGCCTCATCAGCATTATTGATGTTTCTTTCTGGTCCTCATACTTTCATAGCAAAAATGAAGGTGCATGCATGTTTCCTCCAAAGGGCTCAATGTAGAATTGGGTCAAGCTCACTGGATGTTGTGGGGCTGTTGTACCGAAACATTTGGGAAGTAGTTGCCTTGGGGTTCAGGAAGAGGACTGTGTGTGCAAACATAGCTACATGTGGAAGGAGGCACTGTTAAGTGAGGAAGATAGAGCTCTGGGATCATTCAGCTTGACCTTGATTTCTTGTTCCTCCCATTGACACAAAAAATGACTCTGCTTTAAAGAACTTTATTCTGAGTCAGATAGGAGAGGCTGTGACCCAGACAAATAGATTTAAGCTGCCCTTGACCTGTTCCACCATGGGATGATGTTACATGAACTCTTATACGTATGGAGAAAATTACATCTCAATACATTTTCCCAATTCATTCATGGTGGTGGTGGGTGGGCTACAGTAATGCAGGGACATCTTTTCTATAGGATGCAACATCAGAGAAGTCTTAGTCTTAGGACTGGTGGAGGCCAGAGGTGTGTGGAATTTTGCAATACATTCTGAGAAGTTTAACTCAGTCTCATGAGTGTTAGGCAAAGTACAGACCTTAACACAAATGGCTATTAAAGGGCCTAAAAGACCAAGATAGATTTGGTCCTTGATCTCTAACACTCCATCTTTCCAAAATCTCAGTGCTTGGCTTAACCAAAGCCATGCTTTCTGCAAGATCTCTAATATAGATGAGGCCCCGTGACCCTAAGTCATGGAGCCCACTCCCTTAAGCTTCAGTTTCTCTGTTGGTAAAATGAAGAGCCCCACTCTAAGTTTTCTGGGAGAGTTGCAGGAGCATGGGAAGTGTGTAACACAGTGACCAGTCCACACAAATGCTAAAAACTGTGAACTATTATTTTTAGCATGATTGCTCTTTGAACACCAAGGCTTGATTTCATAGGCCCTAAATTCTAACCAAGTCTATTGTTGCAAATGAGGAGGTAGAATGGAACTTTATATTAGGATTCTCTTTTCTTTTAGAGATAGGCTGAACCTCTAGCTTCCTCAAACTGAGTGTATATCACTGCTGTCCTCAGCACAGAGGGACAGAAAGGTAACACTTCTGCTGTCTGTCAGAAAGGAACATGCAGACATTGGCCCTAGGAGGTCAGTGTCCACAAGGGAGGGAAGCATCCCAGACTGGAGGGTGTGGTGAAACTAGACAGTTTCCTTGTTTGTTGTCTCATTGGTTCCTCTTGCTCTTCCTTGGCATAAATAAAAGCCCTTGTATTCCTGAACAAGGTGAGATGGAGTTGAGAGGTATTGGAAACCTTTCCATCTCGCTTGGTGCCAGCTTTGAATATGCCCTTGTCCTTTCCACCATTGCAAATGGCCTCCCAAGTTTCTTGGGGAGTGACAAGTGGTGTAGGTGCAAGCAACTGGTAACACTGGCATTCTGAAAATGATGTGAAGGTTGTGGCCCTGGATTTTGGGAACTTTGCCTGCCTCCTACCCACTCTGCCAATGACTACAGGCTTCTTGTAGTAATACTGGCTATGCTTATATTCCATACATGTTTGTGAAAATATGATAACTTGTCCAAACTGGGGCAAACTCTCTGTGTCTACTGCAAAACCTAGGAGCAGAAATGTGCATTAGCTAAAGTAATCCATACCAATTTTAGAATTACTGGCTCATATTGAGGAAGAAAGAACCTTGATCCTCCTGGGAAAATCCTGCAAATGGTTTGCTATAATTGTATGTAAATCTGAGACTTGGCACCAGCGTATTTATGTTTAGTAAATGTATCTAAATCAATTGATCCACCTTGTCTACATTCGTATGAGTATCTCATATCATTAATATTCTTCTGCCACTGGTTTGACTTTTTTCCAGCCTGGTGTAATTCCAGGGAGAACACCATTGTTCCAAATGCATTTCTGATTGATTTTCTGCCTTACAACTGGCAACTTAACTTTTCAACAAAGGTCTGAGCACAGGACCCTTTTAATGCTTGGGCATGTAACTTAATCCTGATGGATGGTTTAGAAGAACAACTGGCTTTGTGATGAAAAGGAAAGTGTAGGATTTGGTTCACAAACACATACTGACTTCTATGTGGATTGTGTTCCTGTAAATTAGAGAAGAGTGGGGGTGGGTTAGAGGATGGATGCTTTTATGGGAAAGATGAGGACTTATTTTTATGATTATTTACTAGTTTATAATTTAGGAAATTCTGTTCCTTCTTGAATTCATTGATTTATGAATGTTTTTCATGAAGATGGTTGTATAATCTACTTGGCTCTTTTTGTATCTTTACAAAAGTCATTTAAAATCCTACTTAAAAACTTGAGTGCAAACAGGGATCAGGTGTCAGAAATTGCTTTGTGTTCTACTTTGGTGTGAAAGGATTTATATTTTGTTTTGTGCAGACCTAATTCTAATCCAAGCAGCCTGGGATCAGCTTCAGAGGGTTTCTTCATCTGGCAGTTGGTTTCGGTATTTGCATTTCAATCCTCCCAAATGTTGTAGACTACTTGGAAAAACCTTCAAGTCATTCAAAAGGATTACCAGGATATTGAATCCAAACATCAAATCCCCAGCTGTGAGTAAAAATATATGACTTATGGTTCTCACTTACACAGTTGGGCAATCCTTGGTTTTGATATTCACAGTGGCTCCTTTTAAGTGGCAGATAGAATTCCTGTTTGGTTGGCTGTTTATAAATTCAGTGGAGTCTGGGTTCTACTCAGCATAAAACCCAGGAGAAACGTACAATGCAAACTCACCCTGGGTAGAACCAGTGGGCAAGTGCGTCAGTACCAAAGGAGAATATTCCAATGGCATGCCTTACTTGAGAGGTGGGAGATACTGTGTAGCTTAAACAAATAACAAAGACAAAGACAGAAACAGAGTAACAAACAACCATATATATGGTACAGATTTTCAAAACAAAAATAGCAAATGAACAATGGTTGCTATATTACATATTTTTATTGTCAAATCTGTTGCTCAGATATAGGTATGCAAAGACTGGACAAATAATTGAATATCAATGCTTGCTTTCAATAAACCTTAACTCTTTCTTGTCTTTTGTACTTTTTGTCTTTTTTTTTTTTTTTTTGCGAAACCAGGGATTGAACTCAGACCCTTGCGCTTGCCAGGGAAGCTCTTACTCTGTTGAGCCATCTCCCTGGCCCCCTGTACTTTTTAAAAAATTATTTTAAAGAGACTACAATAATAATTGGTAAGACATTATAAATGGTACAGATTTAGAAGACCAAGATGAGAGGCATTCAACCATGGATTTTGTATTACACATTGCTGTCCTTGATGTAGTTGCTCAGATTACAGATATCAGCATACAGTTAGTCAAAGTGAAAATTCTAAACATTAACTGCTATTTTCAAAAAATTGATGGAAATTATTAGTACACTCATCTCAGCCACCCTGCATATATACTTGCATGATTTTTCCCCTTCCTTTTTTCCCTATCTTTTCTCCTTATCCTCATCTTTATTGTTTAATTCTTTTTATTTATTTTTTTATATTTTAGGGAAGGGTCTACAGGGTGTTCAGGGTCTCACTACTAGATCAGACTCCTAGCGATCTGCCTGTTTACAGCTTCCCAAGAGCTGGGATTATAGGTGCGTGCCTGCCACCACACCCACTCTCAATTGCCCTCTCAACTTGCCCCAGGGGCAGGCGGGGCGGGAACGGCAGGCCCTGGGAATTGAACACCCAGCCTCTGCATCTGCTTGTAGGCACTTTAATCTGCTGAGCTATTTTGTTGGCCTTGTTGCTTAATCCTTATGTTCAGTTTCTTTTCATTTTACTGTATCTATTATACCTTTCAGGTATTATTTATTCTTTTAGGTTCTTATACTAGGGAGACAATATGATATTTACACATGTGGGGCTAGTTTATTTCACTTACGAGTATAGCCTGTAGTTGTACACATTTATCTATAAAGACCTCAAGTTTATCTCTCTCTTTTTCTTTTAATAGCTGAGTAATACTACATTGTATAAAAATATCATATCTTTTTATCCATTCCTCAGGTGATGGGCATTTTGGTTGTTTCCAAGATTTGGCTATGACAAATTGTGTGGCTATAAACATGGGTGCACATATGTCACTCTGCTATGATGTTTTTAGTTCTTTTGGGAAAATACCCAGAAGGGGAATAACTGGGTTGAATGGGATTTCCCGTTGTATTTTTTTTTTTTTTTAATGTATTTAGTACAGGGTCTACAGGATCTCACTGTGTAGACTGGACTTGTAGTGATTCTCCTGTTTTCGGCCTCTCAAGCACTGGGATTATGGCATGTGCCACCATGCCCAGTCTCAATCACCATCTCAGTGTGCCCTGAGGGCAGGGCCAGCACAGCAAGCGGGGAATCGAACCCTGGCCGCTGCACTGTGCCTTAGCAGGCAGAATCTGCTGAGCTATTTGGCCAGTCCTCCAGCTGTAGTTTTTTGAGACTGTAGTCTGGAGACTGATTTCCATAGTGGTTGTACCTGTCTATGTTCCCACCAACAGTGGAGAGGGTTTCTTTTTGCTTTCCTTCCCTTCCTCTACCTCCTTACTTTGTAGTATAACTTGAAGTCTGGAATTAGGATACACCCTATCTTACCTTTGTGGCTTTCTGTATTGTTTTTGGTAGCCTAGGTCTCTTATGACCCCATTTGAATTTTCGGATTGTTTTCTCTAGTTCTGTGCAGTATGCTATTTGTATTTTGATTGTGATTGCATTAAATCTGTGTAATGGTTCTGGAAGTATAGCTATTTTCACTATATTTGTCTTGCCTATCCAAAAGCAGGGGATATCTTTACATTTTCTAGTATTTTTTTATCCCCTTTTTCAGAGTTCTATAGTTTTCAATGTCAAGGTTTTTCATTTTCTTCATTGGATTGATTCCTAAGTATTTATTTTTTCTTGATACTATTGTGAAAGATGTTCTTCCCTAATCTCTCTTTCAGTGAGTTTGTTGTTTGTATACAGGGATGATGTTGATTTTTGAGAGTTGACTTTATATCCTGCTATGCTACCATATTTGGCTAGTAAATTTAAAATGTTTTTGTGTGGGGCCAGGGAGATGGCTCAGTGGATTAAGTGCTTCCCTGGCAACTGCAAGGGCCTGAGTTCAATCCCTAGTTCACAAAAAAAAAAAAAAAAAAAAAAAAAAAAAAGTTTTTGTGCAGTTTTTGGGATCTTCTATATAGAGTATCATGTCATCTGCAAATAATGTTGATTTAGCTTCTCCCTTTCCTGTTCATATTACTACGATTAAAAGCAAGCTATTGGGCTGGCCAGATATGTCAGATGTCTAAAGCACCTGCTTAGGTAAGCTTAGGCAGGCACAGAGGACTGCAGTTTGATCCCCAGCAACACATGCTGTGCCTGCCCAGCCCTCAGGGAGGGCTAAGCCAGAAAAAACAAACAAACAAACAAACAAACAAAAAAGCCCCCCAAAAACAAAAAAACAAGATGTTAGTGGGAAAAAAGAAACAAGACCTGCTAATTAATAGAATATGCAGAAATAACTCCAAGCGTATTCAGCTACCTTATCTTTGACAGGGCCAACCACCTTCATTGGAAGAAAGATGGCCTCTTTAGTAAATGGTGCTGGAAAAAGTGGTGTTCCCCATGGCAAACATTGAGCCTAGACTCATATCTCTCACCATATACTAACCTAAAATTGAAATAGATCAAAGATCTAAATATAAAAGCAGAAACAATCTGCTGGAAGACCAAGTAGGCACCACTCTTGAAGACACAACTCCACACGCTTGCCTTCCTTCCCTCCATCGGCCTGCTTACTTTGTTTCTCTTTCCATTTGAGCACATTCTTCCTACTTCTCAATATCTATCCTCCATTTTGTTCCTTATTTTCTTTTTTCACATGAGAGAAATGGTGAGATATTGAAATATGGGTGTCTGATTTGTTTTACTTGAATATCTAAGATTTTGGGGGTGCTGGATTGGCTGTCAGAAAAATGTTCAGGTGTTCATTATCATGGAATTGATTTATTTCTCCATCAATTTAAATAAATTAAAAAAAAACTTTTATTCACTTATTTATTGGGTACAGGGTCTTGCTACCCAGACTGGACTCATAGTGATCCTCTTCTCAGCCTCCTCAGTGCTTGGATTACAGGCATGTGCCACCACCCCCAGTTTTGATGGCCGGCATAGTGTGGTGCTGGCACAGCATATGGCACTGGGGATCAAGCCCAGGACCTTGCATTTGCCAGGTAGGTGATTAGACTGCTGAGCTGTCTCCTCTGCCTTCTCCATAAATTTTGAATGATAATTTTGCACAGTACAACAATCTTGGTTGTAAGTTGTTTTCTTTTAGTGCTTGAAATACTTCACTCCAAACTCTCCTTGACTTAGGTGTTTGTGTCGAGTAGTCAGCTATGATTCCAATGGTTTATTTATTTATTTATTTATTTATTTTTCTGTATTTTAGGGAAGGGTCAACAGGGTGTTCAGGGTCTCACTACTAGATCGGACTTGTAGTGATTCTCCTGTTTTCAGCCTCCCAAGTGCTGGGATTACAGGCATGTGCCACCACCATGCCCAATCTCAATTGCCATCTCAGTGCACCCCGGGGGTGGGGCCGGCATGGCAGGCCTGGGGATCGACCCCCCCACCCAGGCTCCTGCACCTGCTTGCAGGCACTTTAATCCACTGAGCTATTTTCGATGATATTTTTAAATAAGTGAGTTAAGACTTTTCTCTAACAGCTTTTATTGTTCTTTTCTTATCTTGATTGTCTGGAATCTTGACAATTCAATGTCTTGTTGCAGTGTTTTTCTGATCATGGGTAACTGGCATTGTATTTGCCTCACTTGCCTTTCTGTCAAGTTCTTTTTTCATGCTTGGAAAGTTTTCTATTACTTTTGTGAATAAGATTTTTATATCCTTTGTGGTATCTTCTGATTTTTCATTAATTCCTATCAATCTTACATTATTCTCTCTGCATAGTATACCAACTATTGGATTAATTTTTTGTCATCCCTTGCTGTTTTAAGGAAATTTTTCATTTGATGATCACAAAACACACACCTGTCTTCCAGGGCTGTTATTCTGTTTTCACGTTGGTTGATTCTGCTGTGTATACTTTCTTTTTTTTTTTTTTTTTTCCAGAACCAGGGATTGAACTCAGGCCTTTGTGCTTGCCAGGGAAATGCTTATTCCACTGAGCCATCTCCCTGGCTCTCTGCTGTGTATACTTTCAATAATTTTTAATATCTTGAGTATTTGTTTGAATTATTTCATGGAATCTAGTTCTCTCTTATGTTAGGCATCGTTCATGATTGCAAGGTCTTTCCAAAGGTCATCTATTTTCTTTTATCTATATGTACTCTAAGTTTAGTAATCATTTCTTTCTTTATGGCCATTATCTCTTTGTCTATGCAACTATTTCTGTTTTGTTTTTGTAAAGAGACTTACCCAAACATTTATTGATTCCACTACTAATTACCATTTCACAAACTTCAACTGGGTGGCTTTTGGTGTCTTCTGCCTCAGTGCCCCCAGAATTTGCCTTGGTTGAGTTGGAGGTGTTGTGGGACATCTTGCTTCTGTGTTTCCTTATTTTCTATTTTTTTTTTTTTTTTTTTATGCACTGAGGTTTGTAAATTGTTTATAGTGGGTGGTTTTGCTACTAGTATTGTTGTGACAATTCAGTGAGATAAGCCCTCACAAGAGACATGAGAACAAGCGAGACTTTTATTGCTAGTAGGATGACAACCTGATACAAAAATCAGGGAACGGTGATGACCAGAAAACTTCGTTCTAAGTTTTTATATATTTAAAAATAATGATGGTAACCACATTGCCTCATTTTTGAATTTTAAAAAAAGTCATAAGGTTTCCAAGGGTTTGTTAGTATGTTTAAATTTTAGCTTACCTACAATTTGTTCTAATTGTTCATTAGGCTAGTGATTTGTTTCCATTTGGGGATTTTATGGTTAAATAAGAGGAAAGAGAGTTAAGAGCAAATGGACCTAAAGTTTAAATGACTTCTAAAATGGAATTTTAAAAAAAAGAGCTTCTCTTGCCATGCCAGTATCAAGATCTCAAGGGAATGACTATTCCAGGGCATAACTGTTTCCTAGGCATAACTGGTGTTTGGTCTGTCATTGTCTCCCAGGATCCTACATCATCTGTTTATTCAGAATAAAATGTTGCTTCCTGTTTGGACCAGCACCCACCTTTGGTATTGGGGTATTGTGTTAGTTATAACAGCCAGGAAATCGAGGTATTCACACACAAGGAAGATCTATCCTTTTATGTTACCTTGGCAAAAGTAGTACAATCAGTAATAGCAGTAACATCAAATACAGACTGGAAAATGACAAACTGATAACTAATAGTTTGCCATTTTTAACCCTAGGTACAAGATTTATAGTTAAATAACCAAAGCCAAGACAGATCAGACTATTTCATGCACTAAATATCCATTCAATACAGTGATTTTATGGTAAGAGGACACAATTTAAAGGAGGGAAGAGGAAAAGAAACAGAGAAATGAAAGAAGAAAAAGAGATTAAAAGCAAAACTGAAGGACAAAGGAGAATTACCCACACCTCAGGAAGCTGATGAATCAGAAAGGACTAAGGATAAAAGCAGACAACAGCAATAACAAAAAACCCAAACAAGATAAAAACTAAGAACAGCATTCACACTCACAAAAGCTAAAAATAAGCAATCAACAAATGAACATGGCCAGCCAGATAGTTCAGTGGACTACAGCGCCAGCTTAGGGAGAGTGTAGCAGCTGGGGTTTGATCCCAGGCATGCCAGCTCTGCCCCTGGGGCATGCAGAGCTGGTGATTGAGACTGGGGGTGGTGGTACATGCCTGGAATCTCAGCGCTTGGGAGGCTAAAAACAGGAGGATCATTATAAGTCCGATCTATGCAGTGAAAGCCTGTAGACCCTGCAGACCCTGTACCAAGTACATTAAAGCAAATACACAAAAGCACATGAAAAAAATATTTTAAATTCCAAAGCAAAGAAAAAAAAAAGAAAAATTTCTGTGATTTCAAGCCTGTAGTTATCTTCTGATGTCTACGATTTTGTGGCAATGTCCAATCCAAGGTGTGACTCTGCTCTTGCTGGTAGAAAAAGGAGGCAGTCAGAGCTCATATCCAGGCTGGATAACCCCAGCCAGTAGCAGGACTAGGATGGAGTGTTGGTTCTGGGGCTTTGGATGTTGTGAAAATTCAGAATGAACCTGACCTGTGGTCATAGGAGTGATGCTTGAATCACTTGGTTTGTAGCACTCTGGTTGTCTCTTCCTGTCCCAACCACAGTTCCCTCACTATGGATGTCTTTGTGTTGCCCCTCACCCGGTCATGGTATGAAATTAACACTGGTATCCCTGAGATAAAGACAATGCACAGCTACTCTGAATCTCTGGTGCAGTTGGCCTCTCCCAAACATGCTGTCCAACCAGCAGTCTCTTCAATGTATGTAGTAGATGCTTGGACTAGAGTCAGTCATCAGTTGTTGTAGTACACAGCATCCGCTGGACAGTTCCATTGGTGTGTTACTACCCGAAGGCCTCCAAAGTCACCAAAGCTTTTTCTATGTCTCTATAGATTTGATTTTTCTTTTTCTTCCCACAGTTCCACAGTTCAGGAGCTGGAAAGAAAGTGAAGATTGCCATTTTCTTATTCTGTGCTTTGGTCTGTCTCTTTAATTCCTCTGTAGGCTAAACAATTTTTCCTTCAGATCCTCCCTGGGTCCAGGGGAAACCTTTCCTCCTTATTTTCTTCCCCAAGTTATTATTTCCCAGCATCTGGATCACAGTTCTTGGGCCAGTGATGCAGCTCAGTGGCACAAGTGCCTGCCTGGCAAGTGCAAGGCCCTGAGTTTGATTCCTGATAACAGAAACAAAACAAAACACAATTCCTGAAGAGGCTGACTTACGGTTTCTTATTTCCCTGTCATCTTCCCAGATCATCCAAAGAGTCCTATTAATAGCTACTCAGGGTTGACCCCACGAAGGAACTCACTCACAGATGAGAGCGATCATTCCTTCATCATGATTTATCTGCTTCACATAGACCCTGGCACTTTTTATTAGAGAAAGGGAATCATTTTACACTAACTCAATAGCTTTAAAAAAACTGTTGTGAAAATATGTAATACCAAACATGTGATATGAGTTTTTGGTGGGAATTATTCAAATTTTGTCACCAGGCTTTTCTCACCATGACAGCAGTGGATCAGAGCTGGCCTTGTTGGGTGACTGGCATCTGTGCTGAGCACACCCCTTCCCATGAGCAGACTGCAGGCTTATTACAAGGTTTGGTGCTAGGTGCTGGAGTCTCCTACAGGTGGTTTCTAGGTTCTTCCCATCCTGGACAAAGAACTGGTCCCGACAAGGACAAAATGTGTTGAGGTTGTATATTTATTAAAAGTAGGAAAAGAAACACATTCTACAGAGTGAATTTGGGGAAAATAAAGTAGGAAAAGAAGTTCACTCTCTAGGGTGAGAGTAGAACACTGTGAAAGAGAAGAGCACAGGGGAGAGAGCTCAATGGTGGTCATCTTTTGTATCTCTCCGCTCCTTAGGCTGACATCTGGCCTAGACTGTCCTATCAAAAACCTGCTTCAATTGTCCGGAGAATATTGAAAATAGCACTCTCTGATTAGTTCTAGATGTAGGGCTTTAGAAAAAGTTCTGTGCATGTGTGCTGTCACTCTGTGATTGACAGGTCATATCCACTTCCCAACCAATTTTCTATGCCTTAATCTCCTGCTTCAAGCTGATTCACTGTATGGAGGAACCCTGACAAGAGGCCCCTAGGATTGAAGCATACTCTTCTCTCAGAACAATAACCCAAAGGCTCTGCTTTAGAGGGTGAAAATGTTAGCATGATGACCTTCAGTCAGTGGAGTGGTTGCATGTGTAAAGGACTGTTTTAACTTCCTTTCATGGGCGAAATTATTTAATTGCCACAACCTCAAGAGAAAATGTTTTTATTGTTTTTCGTTTTGTACCCCAAAAAAACCAAAATAGAGAAGGATGTAGTAGAGATTTTTAAGGCAACAGTATTTCTTGCCATATAGGTAAATGGCAGAGGCAGAGTTTGAGCCCACGTGACTCTACTTGGCCGTCCAAAGTCTCAGTAAATCATGCTGACCCATGGACTCTTGGCTTTCACATTCTAGTGATGATCAAGGAGACTGGTACATGCAGAACATCAATTACACCAACAAAGGTTGCCAGCTACTCCTGGAGGACTGTCCTGCCATGCTCCAAAACACAATGGTACTCTCAGTGTTGTCTATGAAGAAAATAGAGGAAGAAGAAAGGGAAGAACTGAGCCTACTGAGTTAGCAAGTTTGTGTTAGGTACTTCTATCTATTCTGCAAGTTAGATTTCATTGGGACCATTTTCCAGATCAGAGACTTGGAGGTGCAGAGACATTCGCTAACATGCCCAGATTGATGACTCACCTATGTCAGAGCTAGTATTGGAGTCTGCAGATCTGTCTTTGTTTTCTTGGTACTGAGGATTGAACTCAGGACCTCGTGCTTTCCAGGGATGTTCTTATGCGGCTGGACTATCTGACCAGCCCATGCAGATCTTTAACACTCCTGCTTTAGTCACTATTAACATTGCGTGCTCCTTCTCAGAATTATTGAAACCAGCAGTAATATTTGTACTTCACTTCATATAATAAATATCTAGAGGAATAAGCAAGAAATGAATACTTGGTTACTATTTAGCTTTAAATTTTGTCATTCATGCCGTAGCCTGTTACTACTACCCATAACTATAGCTAGCGTTCCTAGATCTCCTTTTTGGTATTTTATTCTCACTGGAGCCCACAGAGGCCATTCTTTTGCTGAATCTGTTAACTTAGGTTTCATTTACAATGCTGCCCAATTAATCTTGTGGAGATGATTACCTTGTATTTTAAAATCAGATTTCCAGCAATTCTGCTTAAGGTAACCTGATATTTGTAGTAGAACAATCATATATTTCCATTGAATTATCATAAATATTAAAGACTGACTTCATTTATTGACAATTTAAAAGACTATGGGTGGTAGCAGTCTTCAAATTTAATTCTGATTTAATTTTTGGTTGAGTAAATTGTTTGCAAAGGTCACAGCTGGAAGTAGTGTCACAAAGAACACCAAGGACGGTGTACGGTTTGTTTCTGCTTGTTCCCCCAGAGCCTCATGCAGTCACTGGGGCAGGCTTCTAGAGTTTGTGATTGAATCGTGCTCCAACCCTGGGATTATGAGGGTGAGTGCTACACCTGCCCTGGGGCTCACAGCCTGAATCCAATATAAGAAAGGGAGAGAGGCTTGCTAGCTGCTGCAGCTGCTGCTGCTCCCATTGTGTTTTGTTGTCTTCTGCCACCATGAACTGCCCTCCGCCACATGCCACTCTGCCAGCTGAATATGGACTTAAACATCCACAAACTGTGAGCTACATAAGCCTTTCCTTCCTTAATTTTGGGTGTCGGGTATTTTTGTCTCAGCAGTGAGAGAAGGGTAACTGAGCCAGGGAGTATTTGTGTGTGTGTGTGTGTGTGTGTGTGTGTGTGTGTGTGTGTGTGTATGCTTTCTTCATTTGTGAAAGAAACGGCACATTGAAGGATGAAGATATTCAAAGAATGAAAAGCAAGTAGGGCTCTTCCAATACAGTACACTGATCTTTGATTTTCTTGCTGTCCAGTTGAAAAGCTGAAAGTTTCTGAAGGCTTCTGAATTATCAAAAAAGGAATTAATCTCTTTCCACTTGGCCTCATGATATATTAGTCAGCTTGCTCATTGCAGAGATGCAATTCTCAGCACTAAGAATTCAAGAGAGGACGCTCAGTGTGGCTCGCAGGAGACTCAACCCATAGCCAGTCTTGGATGCTTCTGGCTCCAAGGCAGAAGCATCACTGTTGAAGGAGTGGTGGAACAGTGCTGCTTAGTCCTCTGAGGCCAGGGAGCAGAGCAGGGGAACAGCACCAGAGAGAAGCAGGCCAGGGACCAGACAGACGCCTAGGGACATGCCAGCATGGCCCACTAAGACACACCCACAAATGTGCATTACTAATGCCCTAGGTGACTCCCACACTAGTCGGGTTGACACAGGTAAGCTCCGCCTCTTTATATGGTCAGCTGTGTTTTCTCAGGGTTACACATTTTGTTTTGTTTAATTTACGTATTTTACCAGATCTCACTACGCAGCTCAGACTCGGAGTGATCCTTCTGTTTTCAGCCTCCCCCACACTGGGATTACAGGCATGCATCACCACACCCAGACTTTGTTGCCAGCTCAGTGTGCCTGGGTGGTGGGGCCTGCACAGCATGAGGTCACCAGGGTTAAACCTGGGTCCCTGCTCTTGCCTAAGCAGGTGAGTAGTCCACTGAGCTATCCCACTGGCACAGTTACACATGTTTTATGCAGTTTACAGATTATGCACATTTAGAGTTTATCCAAAAAACATTCAATAATATTATTTATAAGAATACCTTCTAATTTGTAAAAAATACATGTCATAACAAAATAATAAGAGAATATCAAAAGTTAATATACTGTCATTATCTTCAATCACTCAAAGCACAACACATTGCCAAAAATATTCCCTTATAAAGAAGAAGCAGACAAATAATAGCACAGGCCTTTCTTTTCAATGAACTAAGATAAATTAGTATATATATTTAAACAATGGTATAGGTAGTTTGAGGAATTATTTTAACTTCTCCTTAATTATTTATCTAGCTTCTATTTTACATATATATATATCATGCAATACTTAATCTTTTGTATGACTTATTTCACTTAACATTATGTTTTCATTGTATGTCCATTTCCCTACAAATTGTTGTTTAACTTTCTTTATGTGAAAGTAGTGTAAAAATATATATTTTCCTCATGTATTCATTTATTTGTGGGCATGTACACTGCTTCTTCCAAGTTCTATCTGTTACACACAGTGTAGCTATAAACATGGGCATACATAATCTTATAATATATTGATTTTATTTCTTTCGAGGACATGCAGAGAAGGGGATAGCTGAGTCAAATGGAAGTCTGAGTATTAATTTTTTGAGGAATCTTCACACTGATTTCCATAGTGCTTGTATATATTCCCATCAACATTTTTTTTTTTTTTGGTGGTACCAGGGATTGAATCCAGGATCTTGCGCTTGCCAAGTAAGCACTTATTCCACTGAGCTATCTCTCTGGCCCCAACAATATGGCTTTAGTTTATGTTTTCCACATCCTAACCAGATTTTATAATTAGATTTTTTATTATTAGATTTTTAAATGATAATCATTCTTTCTGGGGTAAGAGGTATCTATGTAGTTTTAATTGCATTTCTCTAATGACTAGTGACATAAAACTTTTTTATGTATTTATTGACCATTCATACTCCTGATGGATAGTATTTCAGTTGTTCTACTTCAGTTGCCCATTTTTTTACTTGAACCTTTTATTTTGGGAAGTCTAACTTTTTGAGTTCTTTGTATATTCTTTTTTTTTTTTATAAGCAAGTGATCTGTATGTATCCAAATCTTATCAAATCAGGACAACAATTTGATTTACAGAAAGATAGCCAAAGGAGCAAAAAGAAATAGAAAAGTTTTGTCAAAACAACTTATATAAATACACAAATCTAATGTTTAATGCAACAGGACCAAAATCTAACCATAAGTTAGCTATCTTTCGGTAACAATGCAGAATTAATACACAATGGATAGTCTTTTATATTGCATAAAACCTTTTATGTTAACATACACTAACAAGTGTAAACCAAACAATGTGAGGTTTTCATATGTGAAGATGTGTACTTCATAAAGAAACACACTTGAAGTAAAATCATTAACACACATACTGCAAAGGTCCACAAAAAATGTTTATCATTTGCAAGTACACAGAGAATAAAGTGCCAGGAAATTAATATCAGAAATCTTACAGGTATTATAGTGACCAGCTTTGAAGGATCAATTACTTATAAACAGACTTAAAATAGCTGAGATCAAAGTAAATTAAATAACAAGAATGAAAAAACACACATGTACAATAGCAAGAAGTTAGAAAACAATACTATAGCAAAGATTTATTAGTGTGTACAAGTTAGCTTTGAGAAACTAATGATTAGCTGTTACAGTAAATTATCAACATTCTCATTGCAACAGTATTTTCCCACACATGTTAGAATCTGGAAGGAATATGCCTTTCTCACATTGCCATTTAGTGTTTTTGTCCTCCTCAAAACACAGAAAGAGGTTTCCGAATATCAACAAGCCATTTATGAAAGCCATGAGATACAGATATCCATAAACATTACACAAGTTACAATGAAGGTAACTGGACAAACACAACCAACATTTATGAAAAAAAAGTTGGTTGTTGAAGTAGTTAAGTACTAAAAGAGTTTTAATCAATACTATTCATGTCCTGAAACCAAAATGAGGAAAAATTTTATTGCCATTCTACCAAACACCATGTATGTAACTAAAAACACTGTGCAAAGAAACATGAATTCAATGTACTTATCACAGGATTGAAACTACAAAAAGTAACCCAATCAATGAGATAAGTTAAAAAGTAATATCAAATTTCTTTAATATACCAACAGTATTTTGGAAGCATCATCCGAATAAATAGAAATTTAATTATGAAATGGCCTGAGTTATGGTCGGTACTGAGATTCTGCTTAGTATTAAAAGAAAATGTCAGACATTCTAGGAAAGATGTGAAGTCATGCTCTTCTTACTCCTCAAAGGAAATCTTGACAGGTTTGGTGGTATCTGTTTACCTCCCAGCGGTTCTAAGAGTTCTACATACCAAGTAATTCAGTAATTAACAGAAGTTAAGCAAAAGAGACCAAAAGCAGACTTTGTAGTAACATGTACTAGAGAATGGTGTTTTAAAAAAGTTACATGATAAATGTAAATCATAAAATCAAATGTACTCATAAAAGCACACTTATTTTATGTTACATAAAAAAACTGTAGACTACAAACTGGGCATGCTTACCATAACATTTTACCTGGGAAAGCCGATGAGTGGCATTTCTCGCAAATATTTACTGCCATGATAAAAAACAATTATGTGCAAACTGTAAGGTCCCTAAAATAGCAGTTAAGAGTTGTTTATGTATAGAAAGATGTCACTATCTCATCAAATGCGCAAGAAATGGAACTTCCCAGAGTTTATAACACAGAACAATAACCACCACAGGCTCCTCCTCCGTGGCTTTCTTCCATGTGTGACAGTTTGACTCCTTTATTCTGATTCTCACTTTCCCACAGTCCAGGTGTCTGAATGATCTTTTCAACAAGTTCCTCAAAGGCACACTGTACACCATCACAAGTTTTTGCACTTGCCTCTATAAATAACATGGAATGCTTTCGTGCGAATTTCAGGCCTTCATTTCTATCAACTTCACGATTTTCCTTATCAATTTTATTTCCAACTAGCATATTTACTATGTCATTTCTTGTACAGTATGTTTCCAATTCATTTAACCAATTATCCAGTTTTACAAAAGTGTCTCTCCTTGTGACATCATAAACTAATATAACACCCTGTGCACCTCTATAATAGCTGGGAGTTAATGTTCGAAATCTCTCTTGACCAGCAGTATCCCATATTGCAAGTTTAGCCTTATTTCCATCCACTGAAATTGTTTTCACCTTGAAATCAACACCTATCGTTGCTGCAAGTTCTGGATCAAAAGTATCATCTGTGAACCTCAAAAGCAGGCTGGATTTGCCCACCCCACTCTCGCCAATGATAAGGATCTTCAGGGTGGTCAGCACGTCCTCATCCATCCTGACCCCGCGCCGCACCGAGCCCCGCTGGCCTCCGCGAGCGTCTCAGCCCTTCTTTGTATATTCTTGATGTTGGTCCTTTGTCCGAGGAATGTCGTGAGCATTTTTCCCGTGCTGTAGGTTGTCTCTTCACTCCACTGAGTGTTTCCTTTGCTGTGCAGAAGGCGGCTCTTTAATTTGGTGTGATGCCAGTTGTTGGTTCTTGGTGCTGTTTCTTGTGCCATTGGGGTTTTGCTTAAAAATCTTTTGCATATATTTGCATCTTCAAGACCCTTGCCTATTTATCTTTTAGCAGATTAAGAGTTTCTATTTTAACACATAGATTTTTGATCCACTTTACTTCAGTACATGGTATCTTTTCTCATTGCTGATACAAAATGCCAGATATCCAACATTAAAGGGAAAAAGATTTACTTATTTCACAGTTTGTTGAAGTTTCAGTGAATAGCTGGCTAGCTCCAATAGCTGGCAGGGTTCATGGCAGAGGGACATTACAGGGGAACAACAATTCATTGCAAACACAAAGCAGCAAAAGAAGGAAGTAGCAAGCTACAAGTGAAAGATAGTGACCCTCTTTCTGTCCCTTATGTCTTATGCAGGCTATCCAAACTTAAGGCAGGTAGCACTCACACCCAAGGTGAGGCAGCCTTAACCCTCGAGTTGCAGTATGAATGAATCCCAGCGTCACATCCTTGATCCCAGCAGTACACACCCTAGATCGAGAGTCACCTTAAAAAAGCCCTACCTGGAACTAGACGACATTTTGCAGGGACATAAACACCAGTCATAAAAAGCAAGGTAAGTGGATCTAGACTCATTCTTTTGCACATGGATATCCAATTTTCCTAGAAGTACTTATTGTAGAGGATATCCATGTAGAGAATTTCCTAGAAGTACTTTCCTACAGTTATGACTTTGTCTTCTTTATCACAGGTCAAATATTTGAGTGTGCCTGTAGCTGTTTCTGCATTTTTACATTATTTATTAAAGAATACAAAATAGTGATAGAAAGAAAATACATTAGAAACAATACAAGATTTCACTGAACAAAGCAATAGGAATTCAACAGTGGTTCCTGTATTACATAATGCTCTCTTTAAATTAGCTTTAGATTACCAGCTATAAATGTGTAAGATTCATTTAATGAAAAAAAAAACAAAAATAACAAAGAAATTATAAGAAATTCAAAAATAGGAAAAATCAGAGTAAAAAAGATTTAAGCAACAACTGCTCCCTTCAAATGACCAGCAGAAATTGATAATACAATTATCCAAGCTATTCTTCATATATACATATTTTCCCTCTTTACATTTGTCCTTTTTCTCATCCCAGTTTTCCCTTCCTATTGAACAATTCCTTCCCCTTTCACAGTATCTGTCATACTTTTTAGATTTTCATTACTCTTTCTGGTTTTCACACTAGTAAGATAATATGATGTTTGTACATGTGGATTTGATTTACTTCACTTATCAATATCGTTTCTAGCTGCACCCATTTATCTACAAAAGCCTCAAATTTGTCTTTTTTACAGCCAAATAATACTCCATAATGTAAAAATACCATATCTTTTTTATTCATCCCTAAATTGATGGGTTTTTAGGTTGTTTCTATGATTTAGCTATGACAAACTGTGCTGCTATAAACATGGGTGCACATATACCACTATGGTATGATGATTTCAGTTCTTTTGGAAAAACACCTAGGAGGGAATAGCTGGTTTGAGTGGGACCTCCAATCCTTTTCAGAAATCTCCATATGGATTTCCGTAATGGTTGTATCAACCTGAACTCCCACCAACTTGGAGGGGTGTTCCATTTTCCCCAAAGCTTCTCCAGCATTTGTTATTGGTTGACTTCGTCATTCTTTCTAGCATAAGATGCTGTCTCAGCACTATTTTAATTTGTATCTCTTGATGCAAATGAAATCAATGATGTTGAAAATTTTTTCATATATTTATTTGCCATTTCTATCTCTTCATTTGTGAGGTGTGTATTCATCTCAGATGCTCATTTTGGATTGGGTCTTGGAATTTTGGAGGCCTGATTTTTAAAAAATGTATGTTCTAGATAGCAGTGCTTTGTCTGATGGACAGTCTACTATAATTGTTTCCCACTTCATGGGTTTTCTTTTTACTCTGTTGGTGATTTCTTTTGATGTGCAGAAACTTATTAAAAAGATGAGATCCTACTTGTTGATTCTTTGAAGTATTTCCCGTGCAGTTTAATTTTTAAGAGTCTTTTACTTACCCTTATGTCTACCCTTAACATTTCTACTTACTTTCTCTTTCAGAATATTTAATGTTTCAGTTTCAATATTTAAATCTTTGATCCATTTTGGCTGTAGTTTTGTGCATGGCAATAGGCATGGGTGTATTTTAAGCTTTTGGCATGTTGAAAGCCAGCACCATTTATTAAAGAGACTATCTCTTGACAAAGTGAATATGTTTGGACCCTTTGTCAAAAAAAAGATGGATGAATGTGTTTTTAGTTGTGTCTACATCTTCTAATCTGTTCCATTGATCCTCATGTCTTTTTTTTTTTTTTGCCAGTACCATGCTGATTTTATCACAGTAGCTTTACAGTATAATTTCAAGTCAGGGATTGTGATGCCTTTCCTCTGTTAATCAGGATTGATTTTGCTATTCTAGGTCTCTTCTGGTTCCAGATGAATTTTAGGAATATTTTTTCTAGATCTGTGAGGCATACTAATCGTATTTTATTTGAGATTGTGTTGAATCCATTTATCAACTTTGGGAGTATGGCCATTTTCACAATGTTGGTTCTTCTTATCCTGAAGCAAGGAATATCTTTCCATTTTCTGAAATCCTCTTTGATTTCTTTTTTCCTGAGTACTATAATTTTCACTGTATGAATCTTTTACTTTCTTTGTGAGATTGATTACTAAATATTTCATTTTTGGGGGGTGTTATTGTAAAAAGTATGGTTTCCATAATTTCTCTCTTGGTGTGGTCAGTGTTTGTGTATGGAAATGTTGTTCATTTTTCAGTGTTAACTTTGTATCCTGCTATGCTACTGAATTTGGTTATTAAATTTTCAAGTCTGTTAGTGGAATTTTTTGGGTCTTCCATGTACAGTATCATGTCATCTGCACATAATGATAATTTCACTTCTTCCTGTCCAATCATCATTCCTTTATTTCTTTCTCTTGTCTAATTGCTCAGGCTAATGTTTCCAGAACTATATTGCACAGGAGTAGTAATAGTGAGCATCCTTGTCTTGTTCCTGATGTTAAAGTGAAGGTTTTCAATTTTTGTGTATTAAGTATAATGTTGGAAGTTGGTTTGTCATAGCTAACTTTTATCAGATTGAAATAAAGACCACCCATTCTCATTTTCTGTAGTGGTTTTTATCATGAATGAGTGTTGGACTTTGTCAAAAGCTTTTTTCTGCATCTATTGAAATGATCATGTGATTTTTTTGTCTTAGGCTCTGTTGATGTGGTGTATTACATTTATGGTTTTGTGTATATTAAACCATCCCTGCATTTTGGGATGAATTCCACTTGGTTGTGATGTATAATGTTCTTGATGATTTGTTGAGTTCTGTTTGCTAGTATTTTACTGAGGATTTTTGTATCTATGTTTGTTAGGGAGATTGGCCTGTAGTTCTCTTTTTTGGTTGTGTCTTTCTCTGGTCTTGGTGTCAGAGTAATATTTGCTTTCCTGAATGAGTTGAGAGAATTGCTTACCTTTCAATTTCATTGAGGAGTTTGAAAAGAGTTGACATTAAGTCCTCCCTAAATTTCTTGTAGAATTCAGCTGTGAATCTGTCAGGACCTGGGCTTTTGTTAGCAGGGCTTTTATTATACTTTAAATTTCATTGGCTGATATTAGGTTATTCAGAATTTTTATCTTCTTGATCTAGCTTTTGTAGTTCATATGTATCTAGGAATCTATCAATTTCTTCTGTATTTTCCATAAGTGAGAGTAAAGATTTTGGAAATAAGTATTGATAATCTTCTGAATTTCTGGAGGATCTAGAGTGATTTCACCCTTTTCATTCTTCATTGTATCAATTTGAAGTTTTTCCTTCCTTTTTACAATGAAGTTGGCTAGGGTGTTTATCAGTTTTATTTGTTTTTTGAAAGAACCAACTCTTTGACTCATTAATTCTTTGTATTATTTTCTTCATCTGCATTGCATTTATTTTTAATTAATTTTATTGAGAAAACATTTCAATGTGACAACTTCAAAACAGGTTGGTAGGAGAGTTACAACAATTAATACATTGCATATTGTTGTCTTTGTAGTAGTCATTCATAGCACAAGATACAGACATGATATCCTGTCTGAACACTATTAGTACAGATCTTTCTTCTTATTGAATTAAGAGAAAGCAGCTATATATCTATCCTATTTTGTATATACAGACACAAAATTGTCCTTAATTTATATCACCTTTTTTGTTCAGTTTTGTCAGAGATGGGTATTCCATTGCCATCCAAATATTGTAGGTGCATGAATTCAGCAAAATATTCCAATGTAGTCCAGTACTCCACAATAGTAGTGGGTTATCCACAGGACTGACAATGTCTGAATCTGATGACTTGAGCCTTCCACAGCTCAGCATATTGACATGGTTTCACTTTTCATACCTCACTTCTACACTTTTCTGCTGGATGGTTAAGATCAACATAAAGCAAGACCTATATAACAAAGAATGTAACTTCTGTATCTGACATGGTCAGTCAAGTCCCCTCAGGACATTGCATTTATTTCTGCTGTGATCTGTCTAATTTCCTGCCTTTTTTGGGCTTTGATCTTGAAGATGATTCAAAGAAAAATCATATGACTAATAGGCTTCAATGAAACACCTGGAGATGATACAAAAGACATTCTGCTGCACCTCAAAAAAAAAAAAAAAGTGAAAAAAAAAGAGCCCTACTCCATCCCCGCCACAGACACTAGAGTATTGTGGGACATAGGAGAAGAGCAAGGCCCCACCCCAGCCCTGCCACCACTACCATGGTACACGCACCTCACCACAAAGGGCAGCAGAGATGACAAAAGATGGTCCTCCTCTTCTTGCTCTTCTTTTTCACCTTTATGAGGTGCAGCAGAAGATTATTTATTTGGGCTTGTTCTCTTTTCTCAATGTGAGAATTTATCACTATAAATTTCCCTCTTGGGACAGCTTTCTTTGCATCCCACCGGTCCTGGTAAGTTGTATGTGCATTTTCTGTACATTATAAATATTGTGTACTTTATTCTTTAATTTCATCCATGACCCACTGATTGTTCAGGAGATATTATTTAGTTTCCATGTGTTTATATATGTTTGTTATTTCTTTTGTCAATAATTTCCAGTTTCATTGCACTATGTTCAGATAATACGCATGGGATAATTTTAATTCCTTTGCATTTACTTAAGCATGTTCTATGTTCTAGCACAGGATCTATTTTGGAGAATGTCCCATATCTAGCTGAGAAAAATGTGTATTCTGATTCTGTTGAGTGGAACACCCTGTTAAGGTCTATTAAGTTCACTTCTTCAGAAGTTTGGTTTAGTTCTGTTTTTTCTTTGCTCATTTTTTTGCATGGTTGATCTATCTCTTTGTGTCAATGGGTGTTAAAGTCCCCCAATACAATTATGTTATTGTTCATTAGAATTTTCATGTCTGTTAAAATTTGTCTTATATAGTTGGGTGCTCCTACATTGGGTGCATCTATATTTATAATTATTATCTCTTTCTCCTGCAATTTTTCCATAGTATATAGTGACTTTCTTTGTGTCTTTAATCACATTTGGTTTAAAGTTGACTTTGTCAGCAACCAGAATAGCTACCCCTGATTTATTCTGGGTTCCTGTCACATGGAGTCTTGTTTTCCATCCTTTGACATTCAATCTAATTTCTTTTTGAGTCAAATGTGTTTCTTGTATGCAGCATATTGTTGGATTTTGTTTCTTTATCCACTCTGGCAGTCTGCATCTTTTGATAGGAGAGTTGAGACCATTTACATTGATTGTGATAACTGATATGTATTAGCTTATGTTTGTCATGTTGTTTTCCTACCGTAGGATCGTACTTTCCCCCTTTGCCTAATTGCTTGCTCTTCTTGGTTGTTCTCTTTTGGTGTTGTTGAAGCTGTGATCGTCTTTGTTTGTTTCTAAAATGTTGGTTAGTACTCTTTTATGCATGGTTTGGTTGTCAAGAATTTCTTCAGTTATTCTTTGTCATGGAAGTATCTAATCATTTCATTAAATTTTATAGATCGATAGTTTTGCAGGATACATTAATCTGGGTTGAAAGTTGTTTTCTTTCAGGACTTTAAACATCTCACTCCAAGCTTTTCTCAATTGATGGTCTGTGTTGAGAAATCTTCTGTGATTCTGTTGGGCTTTCCATTATAGGTGTCCTATTTTGTCTCTCTGACCACTTTTAATATTCTGTTCATGAGTGGCTTCGTCCGCCGCCGCCTTTCTTCGACTGGTGGGACTCAGTTCGTGCTCTCGTCGCCTCGCGTCCGCCGTCTTTTAGAGACCAAACGCCATGCCTTCAATTAAGTTGCAGAGTTCTGATGGAGAGATATTTGAAGTTGATGTTGAAATCGCTAAACAGTCTGTGACAATCAAGACCATGTTGGAAGATTTGGGAATGGATGA
>NW_004524604.1:1700651-1705110 GCF_000260255.1 Octodon degus | reverse complement strand
GGGGAGAAATGTAACTAGACAGTTTGTTAGCTTTTCAATTAAAGACAACACTTAATTCATGAGATATGTCATCTTTCTCTAGTTACTGTTTCTTTGTGGGGAAAACTATTCACACAACTTGCATGTATAAAGTAATTTAACCTCTAATATTAAAGTGTGTGGCAAACCCAAAAAGTATCCATCATGAGTGCAAGATACTTTGAATAAAAAGTAAGTTACATAGTAAAAAAAAAAAATATTCTGTTCATTTGCTCAATTTCTGGCATCTTGATTATTATGTGTCTGGATGACCATTTATTTTGATCATGCCTCACTCATATTAGATTCTTTTCACATGCTCTGGAAGTTTTCTGTTACTATTTCTTCAAACACTCTTTTTATGTCTTTTGTATTATCTCCAGGTGTGTCATTGAAACCTATTAGTCTTATATTATTTTCCTTTGAATCATCTTGCAGGTGTTGTATTGTTATTTCCTGGTTTCTTGTCATTTTAAAGAGATGTTTCCTTTTGTGTTCACTAGATATTGACCTGTCATATTTCAGGCCACTAATTTCTGCTAGATGTAGGCAGTGGTGCCAGAGCTCAAGCACACCACTGGACTACACGCCATCTCCTTCAGGCCTACCCCTCTGAAGATTACCCACATCACACCTGGACTCCTCCCACAGTAAAAATTCCCTGTGACCCTGCCGACCTGAGTCAGAGTCTCCCAGTGCGTTCCAGGAGATCCTTGGTCAGCTCTCACCCTCAGCAAGCCTGTTTCCCAAGGCTCCTCCTGAGTGTTGTTTCATCCTCAAAACAGCTCCATCTTTTGTCACCTCTGCTGCCCTTCGTGGTGAGGTGCATGTACTATGGTGGTGGTGGCAGGGCTGGGGTGGGGCCTTGCTTTTCTCCTATGTCCCACAATGCTCTAGTGTCTGCGGAGGGGATGGATCAGGGCTCTCTCCTTACCTTTGGGCACATGAGGCTTCAGTGCTTGTATGAACAAGAATATCTTAAAATTCAGATGAGTTTATCCTATCATTTAAAAATTACATTGCATTTATAAAACCATGAAAGATATGATATTTTAAAATATATTTACTTTCTAACTAAAATGTATTTAACATATTGCTATGAGACAGGTGTTGTTAATGCCAACTGACATGCTTTTCTGATTTATCTCTTTCTGTATTCTACTACAACATGCTTAGTCCAAACATGTCTGTTTTTGTGCAGACTTCTATGCATTTTAATGTTACAAGTGGGGCTTCTTTTTAGCACTTGGAGTTCTTTTGCTGGAATTTAAAAAAGATACCTCTTTTAATTAAATTAGAAAAAAATTCCTGTTTTCTCCACTTCTTCTCTTAATGTTTTGCAAAACCCGTGCAACTGTACACACTTGACTAAAATCCCTAAATGTTACAAACTCCCAACAAACATTCATGCCTGAATTAATAGATGGACCAATTAGTAGACTGGTCTCCTGGTCTTCAGGTTTTTCCATCCCCATGTGGTGTGTGTCTGCTTCGTTATCCTTCCTCTTCCAACAGCATTTGCCATCCTCCTCCTCACACACTGGCACAGTGAAGCACCATGCCACCCTGGTATTTCGATGATGGGCTGTACACTGTGACTCAGATTGCAATCTGAACTCTCCTCACTCTCATGGGGGTCTAATTATCATGTTAGGGTAGAGTGTTGTCCCTTCTGTAAGAGCTATTTATCTCACCTGCCTGTCTGCTCGAGCAGAACTGTGGCATTCTGGCAATAAGTTTTAATCATGCTGTAAAATGCATTCTTGTTATCACCAAGTACATGTGTGACTTTAACAACATGAAAGGTTCTATGGAGTAGAGCACAGCCTCAGGGTAGCCTCTACAGAGCAGAGGATTTGGTGGGACTTTCAAGGATTGCACCATGTGTGTGGACATGTCTGGACTGAGAACAGGTCCCCTCTGGGAACAGAGCTACTCTGAGGGGTGAGGGAGCAAGGTGATGTTGCAGGAAGGCATTTTCTTTTACTTTCTGAAGATTTCCTTTTTACATTCTTCAAGTATGTCTATGACAAATTCCAGTCAGGAAGGGCACTGGGGATACAAAAAGGTTACCACCTATAGACTTTTTGAAACTTTGTGTCCTTAAAGGACCAGATAAGACCACCTTGGTTTCTTTTGCCTATAACATGCCCTTCCCTTAAGTACTGACTTTGCAGGTCCCCTGCCTCTCTCTGTATCAGGCCAGCTGCTCTCTGCCTGTGTTACTGACCTGGCCCAGGAGTTACCTTCCCTGTACATGGATGGCTTCCTGCATCTCCTGCCTGGGTGTGTCCCCTTACCAGGTTGCATCTTGAGCCAAACACAAGACAGGGTGGCAGTGTTTGGGATTCTCCATTCGCCTCCTCCTCTTTTTTTTCTTTTCCTTCTCCTTCTCTCTTTCCTTTTCTTCCTCCTCCTCCTTGTTCTCCTCCTCCTTCTTTTTCCTTTTCTTTTCTTCTTGGTTTTCTGAGTCAGGGTTTTGCTATGTAGTGCAAGCTGCCCTTGAACTCACTGTGCTGCCCAGGCTGGTCTTGTCTTTATTAGCACACAGAGATGAGCCATTCTCAATAAATGGAGCTCTGGGGTCCATTGATACTCACCTACTTCCCTTGAAGGGGAAGATCTGCAGCCGAGATCCACAGGCCTCTAAGGATCTTTGACTCACAGTGGTGGCTGGCTTGGTAATGTGCCCTCCCCATTCTGGCACTCTACTTCCTCCTATCCTTCTGGAATCATTTACATAAGATGTCCATGCCCACATTCTTTCTTTTTTTCTTTTTTTATTTAAAACAAATTGGTACAGTTTCAATAATTAACACATTGCATACATTCTTCCTAGTGGTTAATTGCT
Organism: Octodon degus; assembly: GCF_000260255.1. Taxonomy (NCBI): domain Eukaryota; kingdom Metazoa; phylum Chordata; class Mammalia; order Rodentia; family Octodontidae; genus Octodon; species Octodon degus. The sequence continues at coordinate 1,702,241 of NW_004524604.1, read as the reverse complement.
GTACAAGATGCAGACATGATATCCTATTTACAAACACTATTACAACAAATTCCTCTATTCATTAAGAGAGTGCAACTATATATCTATCCTAATCATTTTGAATACACACACACAAAATGGACATTCATCTGTACCCCCCTTTTTTGTTAAGTTCTGTTACTTGAATATTATAGGTGTGTAAACTCAGCAAGATATTCTAAAAGAGTTCAGTAGTCCATAATAGTATTGGGTCATTCGCTTCACTGGCAATGTCAGAAATTGTTGACCTGAGTCCCCTACAACTCAACATAACAGCATGGCTTTACTTCTTATACTTTGTTTTTATACTTTTCTGCTGGATGATTAAGACCAAGGTAGAGCAGGACCTATGTAACAAGAGTTGTAGCTTTTGGGTCTGATAAGGTCAGTGAAATCCCCTCAGGACTTATTCTGAGATCCTGTACCTCAGATTGTAGAACACTTGTCAGTGTCAGCCATGTGGATGAGTCACAGACATTGCTTGGCCAATGTGCTCTCTTCTTGAAAGCCTGAGAAAATGTTTTCTCGCCATGTGACTCTCCTTAGGCGCACTCTACATCATCGATCACTTTCCTCTTTGGCCCCATAATCTCCTTGATCAGAAAATTTGGGACACTACTGAGTTACATGATGTTACAGTACAAGTTCTCATATGTCCTGAGTCTTAATTGACCTTGAAAGGCTAGGGCAAAAATGCTGGCTGTCCTTGCAGCCCTTCTTTTTTCTCTAATTTTGGTCTGCAGACTTAGGTTGTTAACCCTACAAAAGACAAGCTTATCGTTATTACCATACCACCTAGGCTGTTAAGCTTAACCTCACTATCTGTCTGAATATCAAACATCTTAGACATAACATGGAACAGGTAATTTTCATCAAGTATTGATACATTGAACTTTAAGTCCCTACAGAATATGATGAAAAAACATTTAAAAATTAGAATATGTTTTAAAAAATAGACATAAAGAATTATATAATTCTTATGTTTACACGTATGTCCAAAAATCTAACCATATACAACCTTGAAGCAGGACAGTCCCACAACATTCCTTTTCCTGTCTCTTGCCTTCATTCACCACCCCCTTCTCTTTGAACAATCATCTACCCGAGAGACAGCACAGCAGCAATGGGCATGTCATGACAAGCAGTCCATATTCAGAAGACCAGAATGACAGGCACTCCAAGCATGGAACTGCTATTACAGATTACCATCTTCAGCACAGTTGCTTAGTTCACAGGTATCAGTATATATTGTTAGTCAGGGTGAGAATCTTTCCAATTAACTGTTAGATTCAAAAATCTTCTGGAGATTCTCAGTATCATTGCCTTGCCCATCTTCTACATATAACTGTATGGCTTGTCACTGTAATGTTTCCTAGCTCTTCTCCTTTTGCTCTCTTAATTAGTTAGTCCTCAAGTTCCTGCTTTCCTTTTACTTGAATTATACCTTTCTGTTTGTATTTCTTCTTCTGAGTTCTTATACTAGGGAAACTATGTGATATTTACACATGTGTGTCTGGTTTATTTCACTTATAAGTATATGTTCAATTGGCATCCACTTCAATATAAAGGCTT
>NW_004524604.1:1699234-1700096 GCF_000260255.1 Octodon degus | reverse complement strand
GTCTGTGAGGTATGTTGGTGGTAGTCTGATAGGGACTGTGTTAAATCTGTACAGCAATTTTGGAAGTATGGCCATCTTCACAGTGTTGGATCTTTCTATCCTGGAGCATGGAATATCTTTCCATTTTCTGAAATCCTCTCTGATGTCTTTTTTCAGAGTACTGTAATTTTCCTTGAAAAGCTCTTTGACTTCTTTAATTAGGTTAATTCCAAGGTATTTCATTTTCCTCAGTGCTATTGTAAAAGGTATTGTTTCTATAATTTCCCTCTCAGTGTGGGTGTTGTCTGTGTAGAGGAATGCTATTGACATTTGGGTATTGACTTTATAACCTGCTATGCTACTGAATTGCTGTATTAATTCTAGTAGCTTCTTGGTGGAGTTTTTTGGGTCTTCCAAGTATAGTATCATGTCATCTGCCAATAATGATAATTTAACTTCTTCTTTACCTATTCTTATTCCTTTTATTTTTTTCTCTTGTCTAATGGCTCTAGCTAATGATTCCAGAACTATATTGGATAGGAGTGATGATAGAAGATGTCCTTGTCTTGTACCAGGCTTTTAAAAGATTTCTGTTTTTACCCCTTTAGGATTATGTTAGCCGTTGGGTTTTCATAAATGGCTTTTACAAGATTGAAGTAGAGGCCGTCTATTCCAATTTTCTTTAGGACTCTGAACATGAATGAGTGTTGGACTTTGTCAAAAGCCTTTTCTGCGTCAATGGAGATGATCATGTGGTTTTTAGTTTTCGCTGTATTGATATAGTGTATTACATTTATAGATTTTCAAATATTGAACCATCCTTGCATCCCTGGGATGAATCCTACCTGGTCATGGTGTATGATCTTCTTGATGATTTGCTGTA
>NW_004524604.1:1662750-1699134 GCF_000260255.1 Octodon degus | reverse complement strand
TGAGGATTTTGGCATCCATGTTCATGAGGGAGATTGGCCTGTAGTTCTCTTTCTTAGTTGCATCTTTCCCTGGTTTAGGTATCAGTATAATACTTGCCTCCAGGAATGATTTTGGGAGGATTGCTTCCTTTTCAATTTCATTGAAGAGTTTGAGGAGTATAGGGACTACATCTTCTGTAAATTTCTTGTAGAATTCAGCTGTGACTCCCTCGGACCTGGACTTTTCTTTGTCGGTAGGTTTTTAATTGCATCTTGTATTTCATTGGCTATTATTGGGCTATTAAGTGTGGTTATATCTTGTCGAATCAGTTACCCACATTATTTCTGATATGCATTCATGCTGTTTTTTCTTTTTCTTTTTCTTTCTTTCTTCTTTCTTTCTTTCTTTCTTTCTTTCTTTCTTTCTTTCTTTCTCTGTCTGTCTCTCTGTCTCTCTGTCTCTCTCTCTCTTTCTTCTTCCCTTCATATTTTTGTCTCCTTGAGATATTCCTATCTTGACTCCACAGCACTCACATTTAATATAGAACCAGGGACAATTAATTAAGATGGATATATTGATCAGATCAGCACTGTTGAATGAAAATATGTTAGTGGACTTGATCCCAATAGGATTTTTAATAAAAGTGGAATTCAGTTTCTTACGCACAAGATTCCCTGTACTATTTTCCAAAAAGGCTTTGAAAACATCAAACGATTTGATAAATTCTTTTTTTTATACCCTTAGCTTTCTTTGATTCAGGTGTTGTCATTAATTCTGTTCCTATCCTATTTATGTATTCCACCCTGTCTCCTGCCTCAGGCAGAAATTGAGAATCAGAAGTAATGGGGCCTGAGCATGTTGGGGATAGCAGGTGTCAGCTCTGTGACACACAGGGAGCAGAGCCACCTCCTGCAAGGACATCCCTGTGCAGCTCCCCATCTCTGCTTCCTTCTGGGAAGAGCCTGGAAAGCCTGATTAGAAACTTACCCAAGGCAGGCAATTTTCCCACTGCATTGCCTGTTACTTTTTCTTTTAAAGCAGAGTGGAGGCAGGGAGGACAGGTTGCCCAGGTCCCTTTCAGGATGCAGAGGATCCCAGCAGAGGAAGACGAAGACTCTCTTGGCATTGTTCTCTTATGACTGCTAGATGATCCTAAAGTGAGCATTTACTTACCCATGTTTCCTCAGGGACTCTGCTATGGGATAAATCCAGATTTCATTCATACTTTTTTGGCCAGAACAATGCCATCATCCCATTCAGTCCTCTTGAGATAATTTAAATGAATGTTTAGTCTCAAGTTTTGTATTTCAGTTTATCTTGGGTCCGTTATAATGGCATATGGTCTCCTTACCATTTTTGTGTGCTTATTGATCAGAGTTCTCAAATGTGGAATTGCACATAGAACAATTTCTGTCTGAATGTGGGCTTTGTTCTTCCCTCCACTTCCTTCCTCTCCCATCTCTTCTTCTCTCCTCTCCATCTTTCCCTTTCCCTTCCTCCTCTTCTTTCTTCAAACTATCTTTAGGGTCTATTTCTATTATAAGAAGGTGGACATCCTACTCATGGGAGTAAAACTTGAAATGTGTTTCTTATATATTCTTGACAATGTCCCTTCCATTATCCGGTATAATGGTACCCAGAGCATGACAGGTTTTCAATAATGCCTCTTGAATCAATCAGTCACCTGGGGTATGGATCCTGGTAACTGAGTTCTAAGATATCTACTTTTGCATCATGATGCCTTTCAAGTGCCCCTATCATTTGGAAGATATACCACTTCATTTGCGTTTACTATGATTGAAGTGGTTATATTTACATTTCAAAATCTGGTGCTTCAAACATGAGTTTGTAGTCAGATATGAGGAACCTCAAGCAACTGCCTTCCTTCAGATATAATGAAGAAAAGAATGTCTAACAAATGCTAGTGAAGATAGGAGTGTGTCCATCCTGATTCTGTCTCTACTGCCTATGCTTGACAAAGGACCTTATTTTCCTCATTTGAAATGAGGTGGTCAGAATCAGCCAGCTGCACTGTCTTCCACCAAAGATCAAGGACCTTTTCTAGAGTATGAGAAAAGGCAGGTTTAAAAAATTTCTCTTCACAAGATGATGCCCAGTTGTCTTTAAATAAAAGGAAGTTACCAATGCATGGTTGCCAGGGTAAGTCTGTGTTTCTCTTCTGCTTGACATATGGGCTTTCCAATTGCCTGCATCAGAAAACATCTTTCTTTTCTTACTCTGTTTGCTAATTGTATTGAAAAACAAAGAGAAACAGTGGGAAAGAAATCCTATTTCTTTAGGAAAAAGAAGAGCTAACTCATTCTGATGTTTTGTTGTCCGGAAAACATTTACTCAATGCCCTCTGCAGACTGACTGCTGTCACTTTTGCACTCCAGGTCTGCTCTGAACAGTCATGCAGGACTTCCAGATGGTGCCTTCTCCTAGTATGACACCTCTTTCCTCAGTGATCTCTACCTCCTTCCCTCCCACACCCAGTGTGATTCTTCCATGCTTGGGTTTTACATTTATTTAAAAATAATAGTTGTTTTTTTAATTTTTAAAGAATACAAAATAGTTTTAAAAAAGCATTAGAAATGATACAAAATTTCACTAAACAAAGTAATAGGAATTCAACAATTGTTGCTCTATTGCATGATGATATCGTTAGTTAAAAGTAGGCATTGGTTTTGATTTGTTCTTTCACTAGTATCTGACATTTGGGAAGGCTGCATTCAGTTGGTATCCTGAGTGCTGCTGATTTGTCAGTAAAGTCTGCCTCAGATCAGTAGGGGATATCTCATTGGGAGACATGGGGTCAGGGTAGTGATAAGCCACCATCATCTTCTCAGTTCTGTTTTCAGGAGCACTGGATTTCATGCTGGTTCATGCTCTGCTGTGCAACCTGGGCTGGAGGCGAGGCAGCTCTGACCACTGTACACTTCATAGTGAATGTAACTTCTGCCCCTGATGGAGGCCATGCACAGCTGAGGCCAGGCTCTGCCTTTCCTTGAATAAAGGGGAGGATATGCTAATTATGGAAGGTGGTGTTTATTACAGTCCTCCAAGGCACATCTGCTGTGGAATGGAAGGCGGAGAACAGCGTGGAGTGCACCTGGCCCCACACTGTAAGTCATTATGACCAGAAACATTATGGTCTCAGATTTTGATTGTAAGGCTCACAGATTTTGATCATAAGACTTACAGAGGATTGCATGGATCCACAGCCCCACTGATACACCACAGCCCCTCCCACCAAGCCACTTCCACTACTGCACCAGACACCCACCACCTTCCATGAGGCACTGTCCATGACCCATAGCCCTGATACTGTTTACGGTTATCTCAGACTACCATGACCAACATGGCAAGGTTAAACCATCTAAAACAATATCTACTAAATAGTTATGATGTACTAACCATTTTTCTATATAAGCTCATTTAATTGTCACAATAACATTATAAATAAGTAGCATCATTAACTACAATCACTTCCCTACTAAGTGATGATCTGGGGTTTTGGTAACTGATACAGTCACTTTTCTCATCGCTGGGATGGAACACCTGATATGTGACACTGAAAGGAGGAGAGGTCTATTTAGGCTCAGAGTTCAGTGCCTGCTGGGCTGGCTCTGAGGCAGCTGGCATGGCAGGAGGGCATGGCCAAGGGGAGCTGCTCACCTCCTGGCTGCAGGAAGCAGGTTGTGAAGGGCAGAGCCCAGAGCAGGGTTTCACCCACCTTTCAGTCCAAAGCCAGCAGCGGTGAATACAGGTACCATATTTAGAGCCAGAAAGTAGAGAGCGTGATCGCAGGTTCACTGCACCCTATTCACCGCTCAGACTGACCTTAATTTCATTGACTGCAGTGTTTTTTGCTTGTTTGTTATAGTTTCTGTCTTCCAAAGTTTGTTACCCAGAAACTCATGTTTTGTGCACACAGCCCTCATACCTGCTTCTTGTGGTCTCCCTCATTTGGTGAGTTGGGCAGATCTCATAATCAGTTCTTAGTCTGTGGACCAATTCAGGTAGAAACTATTTTAGGAAGAGGAGCTACAGGTGCCTGGCCATGTGCCCAAACCAGCCACCAACTGTTACATCATAAGTTCTAGTTATTCCAGGGCAGGCTTCTTTTCCTGTTCCCATCCATCTTTTTCTCTGGTATTGGACAAAGGAGTCTTCTATATTCTGTCTTGTTTACTCCTGGCCACTACTTTGGTTTGATTTATTTTACTTTATTTTTATGTATTTAGTATAAGGTCTACAGAGTCTCACTGTACATCAGACTCGTAGTGATTCTCCTGATTTCAGCCTCCCAAGTGCTGGGGTTACAGGCCTGCACCACCATGCCCAGTCTCATTTGCTATCCCAGTGCACCCTGGGAATGGGGCCTGCACAGCATGCCAGGGATCAAACCCCAGCCACTCTGCTCTGCCTAAGCAGGCACTTTAATCCACTGAGCTATCTGGCTGCTCCTTTTTTATTTTAAAGAGAATAAAAAATAAAGACAATACAGAATTTCAAAATAAGATGACAGGAAATCAACAGTGGTTCTTATATTGCAGAGAACTGCTTTGATGAGGTCAAGCTCTTCTTTACATAAAACCTGGTGTGGGAATGTATTTCTTCATGATGTGTAAACATCATATTGCTAAGTAATTCATTTATCTCACTGTTTTGAGTCAATCTTAGTCTGTGAGAACTTCACGAAAGCTTCAGTGAAAGGGTGGAATAGATTAGATGCAGGCTACATAGCAGGGTGAGGATCCCAGAAAATGGGCAGCTAAGTAAATTACTCTCCCAGAGATGAAGACTCTTGGCTTGAAAGTGAGAAACTAGGCAGGGAAGCAGACACCCTGCTTAGTATCCAGGGAAGCTAGTTGAGGGAGGAGTCTTAATTCACTCTTGGAACAGGAGCATGGGAAGAGTTGGGGATGGAGCAAGATTAAAAATACAAGTGTAGTTAAGATAGAGACAAAAAAGAATGAGGCAGTAAAGCCCCAATTTAAACACTTAGCTCTGTCAGGTAATTCACATATTATCCTACATACATGCTCAACCGTAAAGATTTTGTTGTTTGTTTTTAAAATAGATATTTATTTTTAAAGCAGGGATTGAACTTGTCAGGAAGGCAGAAGGTTATTCTGCTGAGCTATGTCCCCGGCTCTGTGCATGATATATCTTGATTATTTTTGCCCATTCCCCTCCTTTCAACACTTCTTTCCCTCCTTATTTATAAGAGCTTTGTTTAGAAGCCCCTTGGAAGAAATTTAAACTCAGAGTAAAGAATTGTCAGAGTTAGCCTGCTGAACTGTGTGTCTTTCTTTTTTTCTTTCTTTTCTTTTAATCATTATTTTAAAAATAACTTTATTGAGAAACAAAGAGCAATGAGACAATTTCAAAATCAAGTATTATCACAGTTAAGATAATGCAGCTGTATATCTATCCTAACTATTTTGAATATACAGATAACAAATGGTCATTCATTTTTTTGTTATGGCTTTTATTTATTTTTTTCCATAATTTTATTGAGAAACAAATAGCGATGTGACAGTTTCAAACCAAATTGGTAGGACAGTTTCAATAATTAACATATTGCATACTCTCTTCCTAGTGGTTATTTGCTGTACAAGATGCAGACATGATATCTTATTTACAAACACTATTATAACAAATCCCTCTATTCATTAAGATAATGTAACTATATATCTATCCTAAACATCTTGAATACACAAATACAAAATGGACATTCATCTATATCCCCTTTTTTGTTTAGTTCCATCATTTAAATATTATAGGTGTGTGAACTCAACAAAATATTCCAAAACAGTCCAGTAGTCCGTAATAGTACTGGGTCTTCCACTTGACTGGCGATGTCAGAAGTTGTTGACCTGAGTCCCCTACAGCTCAACATAATAACATGGCTTTATTTACTGTACTTTGTTTTTATACATTTCTGTTGGATGGTTAAAACCAAAATAAAGCAAGACCTATGTAACAAGAATTTAGCTTTTGGATCTGATAAGGTCAGTCAAATCCCCTCAGGATTTATCCTGAGACCCTGTACCTCAGACTATAGATCCTCTGTCAGTGTCAGCCATGTGGATGAGTCATGGCCATTGCTTGGCCAATGTGCTCTCTGTGAAAGCCTGAGAGAATGTTTTCTCTCCATGTGACTCTCCTTACGCACACTCTACATCATTGATCACTTTCCTCTTTGGCCCCATAACCTCCTTGATCAGAAAATTTGGGACACTACTGAGTTGCATGATGTTACAGTACAAGTTCTCATATATCCTGAGTCTTAATTGACCTTGGAAGGCTAGGGCCAAAATGTTGGCTTTCCTTGTGGCCCTCCTTTTTCTCTAATTTTGGTCTGCAAACTTAGGTTGTTAACTCTCCAGAAGAGACACTTATTGTTATTACCATACGACCATATCCCCTTTTTTGTTTAGTTTTCTTAGAGAAGGGTATTCCATTGTTATTTAAATATTTTAGGTGCATGAATTCAGCAAAATATTCCAGTATAGTCCAGTAGCCCATAATAGTAGTGGGTTTTCCATAATACTGGCAATGTCAGAAGTTGTTGACTTGAGCCTTTTACAGCTCAGCATATTAATATGGCTTTACTTTTTTTTGTTTGTTTTGTTTTTGCAGAACTGTGGATTGAACTCAGGCCTTTGGCGCTTGCCAGGGAAGTGCTTATTCCACTGAGCCATCTCCTCGGCGCCTGGCTTTACTTTTTATCCCTCATTTTTATACTTTTCTGCTGGATGGTTAAGGCCAAGATAAAGCAAGACCTATATAACAAGAAATATAACTTTTGTATCTGATAAAGTCAGTGAAATCCCCTCAGGATTTATCCTGAGACCCTGTACCTTAGATTGTAGATCCTTTGTCAGTGTCAGCCATGTGGATGAGTCATGGCCAATGCTTGACCAATTTGCTCTCTGGAAAGCCTGAGAAAATGTTTTCTCTCCATGTGACTCTCCTTAGGCACACTCTACATCATTGATCATGTTGCTCTGTGGCCCCATAATCTCCTTGATCAGAAAATTTGGGACACAACTGAGTTACATGATGTTACAGTACAGGTCCTCCTATGTCCTGAGGCTTCACTGACCTTGAAAGGCTAGGGCCAAAATGTTGGCTGTGTTTACAGCCCTCCTTTTTCTCTAATTTTTGTTTAAAAACAAATTACTTAATTAAAATTAAATTGAATATATATATATATATATACATATATATGTATATATATTTCACAGGTAGTAGCTTGAATACTCTCATCCTACATTTCTGTCCTAAATTTGTCTCAATTTTAATGTACATTTATTTGCATAACTGCACTTTGAATGTCTTTAATTTCCAATAAACTATAAGCATCATGAGGGCAGCACTGATGCATAGGTGTGGGGCTGACAATAGTAGTTGCTTGATAAATATTAGCTGCATGAATAAATGAATAAAAATAATGAGCACAAAAAATAGATATTTATATTGTACCTCTCTAGTTGCTGCTTTTGTAGTTTAGAACTTTCCTAATCTGGATCTGATATGAAATGCCTCTCCTGCAACTTTGAGAGTGAGGTAAGGGGTGGTCGTAGGCTGTTTCTCCAGGTGATGGGCTGACCAGGTTCAGATGGAGCTGGCGCCACCAGCACCACCTGGCCAAGGCACTGGCTTCTGGGCGGTGAGGTGGAGGTCTCGGGTGTCTCGAGTCTCAGCCAGTTACAGAGTCAGGGTTAAACTATAGCCAACCTGTACATGAGGAAAGTCTGGCCAGAGAGCTCCTTCATGTGTGTTTTGCCATTGTGTTTGTGCATATGACATCAGTGTATCTACTGTGTGTGCACATGTGCACATATGTGTCTGTGTGTGTGTGTGTGTGTGTGAGTGTGAGTGTGCCCTCAGCAGTGTCCAGTGCAGTGACATTGCCAACATTGCTATTATTTTCTGTGTCAGACCTGGAGCTTAGTTTCACATTCCTGTTGGTCTCAGGGATAGCTCTTAGCTTCAAAAATTAATTTTGTAAACAAAAATCTCTCTTCTGCTATTTCATTTCTGTAAAACTGGGATCTCTTAGTTTACCAACTAAGGATTCTTTTAATGCACCCAGAAAATAAATTAACTCAGTCACATTTCCCCATAAATGGCAACATGAACTGTCCCGTAATATATTTTTAGATGCTGGATAAGTCCTAGAATGTGAGCTCTGCATGTGGGAAAGAATGACATGCTCTTACTCATATTTGAACTCTGCTTAATGTTACCATGGTTACCATGTGATTGTCCTAACTTGCATACTTGGAATCCAAAGGAACAAATCAAAATATCATCCTCTATAGTAGACAAGGGTCAAAAAGTAAAATATGTTGCTCTTTATTTAAATAACCATTTATGGGCTACAAGACAAAAACGCCCACGAAACAAAAAGGAAAATGGCCTTATTTTGCCAAAAAATAAAAAAAAAACTTTAAATTTGTCTCTATAATTTATTATTTAAGGAATGTAGGTTGCAGCAAACATAAAAATATGATAATAAATGCAGCAGTCTAAATGTTTCATGAAGTGGTCCATGTGGGTCATAATTTACCTGCGTCTGAAAATTCTACTTTAGCACCTTATGCTAATATCTTGTTATCTCAAAGGCTTTCTGCACCAACATCCTATTTCCCTAACAATCTTTATTAAAAAATCACAATTTACACCTAATACAAATAAAATTTATTTAAAATTACAAACCTGGTCTTAAAATATCCCAATTCTCTTACATCGGAAGTGCAGTTCTCATCCTGAAAGTTTTCATCTAGTTCCTACCTCTTCCACATGAAGCTACCAAGCCAACAGCAAATTTCCTAGTGTGTGGAAATAACTTCTTAGTATTAAATTTCAGGAAAATTATTTTAATCCAAAAGTCAACAGATGGCATTTTCAAAAAGTAATCAGATTTATATGCATGCAGTTCTTCATGCTGAACAGTCCCTGGAAATCAGCACTTAACATTTTCTTTTGTCTTTTTGAGATGGTTTCTTACTTTGCAGCTCAGGCTGGCCTTGAGTACACTTTGTAGCCCAGGCTGGTCTCAAAGTGCCTCAGCTTCCCGAATACTAGGATTACAGGTGTGCACCACCATGCCCAGCAGCATTTTTATTTTATAGAACAGACCATACCCCTTAGTGGTAATCACAAAAAAGTTCTGTATTTGAATGTATTTTATAGTTTTAAGTTCTTTTTGAACCCAGCATGTAGCCAGGAAGAGATGTTGAGAATATAATTCCCACTTTCTGGAACAGATAAACATTAAACTTCCTCTTTATTTTAGAGACCACAGGAAGTGCCAGTTAGTAAAAGAGTTCAGGTTCTGGCCATGCTCCACGTCACTCTTTGTCAATGGCATGCAAGGCCTTTCCCACCTAAACTCCATAATGAGTCCTAGTCTTGCCTCTATGGAGTTTAAGAGGGAAAGGCCTTGCTTTTTCTCTGTGGCGGATTGCTAAATGGTGATCAACTTGCTACATCCAACTGAAATGAGCTAGTGTGGTGCTGGGTATGGGTGGTCCACCTGAGGATTGCTGCCAGCAGCATAAGAGGCAGAACTAGTGAAGCTGGTAGAGGCTGTGAAGGAAGGTGTTTGGAAGCTTTAGGGAACTACTGGTTTTCTTGGGCTATTTTACTGGAGGATCTTGTCATGCTGGTTTTCCTGATGAAATTGGATGGTCTCATCAGAGGAGGAGCTTGGGACCTCCATGTCACTGAGAATGGTGAAGGTGCACTTTGGGGGAGCTCTGGTCTTCACTTTGAGCTTTCTGCCTCTGGAGGGGAAGACGGTACACAGCTTGCCTCCTGGAGAAGTTTTCACATTAGGTTTCCTGATGGGAACTTGGCTTTTTATCCTTGGAGGAGCTTAGGACCTCACTGTTGCTAAGGATGGCTGTGGTACTTTCTGGGGGAGTTCTGGTTCTTACATTGAGCATTGCTTCCTGGCTCTAGTGTAGACCCATCAACCTGCTGGCACAGATCCTGTAGCCCACTGGCACAGACTTTCTAGCTTCTACCACTGACCTTTGGGCCTTTCCAGTTGCAGATTTGTGAAACAGGCCAGCATGAGACACTGTCGTGGATTCATGCAGGACATTATCATGGGAGCCAGGCCCTCAGCTGGATTCTTCGGTCTTTAGTGTGTGGACAGATTTCCTGCACTCTGTTTTTGTACATGATTCTTTGGGTGACTATTATAAATAATCTTATAAATATGTGTCCTGCATTGTATTGTTTCCTGTATAAAACCCCAAACTATGACACTCTCCAAAGGAGGAATGCAGCCCCAAAACATGTGGAAGTTGAACCAAGATGTTCTGCTAGCAGGTTTAATGGATTTCATTCAGGAAGCAGCAGTGTTGGACAGTTCTCTCCAACATACGAATGTGGCCAGCAGCAGACCCAGAGTTCAGGGTCATCCCAGCAAGAAAATAAAAAATGAAAGGTGATGCTACTGTGCTCTTTGACAAGGAATTTCTCCTTTCATTAATCAGACATTTCAGATTGAAAATACTCTTTTTTCATTTTTATCTGATCCTGATTTGTTTTTGCAATCTTGTTCAATAATAAAACATCTGAATTTTGGCAGTAGGACTTTTGAGGCAATTTCATTAGTATCTAGAGTGGTCAGGAAGTGAAATTTCTCAATCCATGCTCAGGTTACCCTGATGTAGAGGTCACAACACACTCAACACAGACAAACTGCTGGCCTTTCCCAGGATGCCTGCAATCCTTTGGGTAAGGTAGGTTACATAGGAACAGTGTGTGTACGTGTACCTGTGTGTGTTGCCTAGAAATCTAACCTTGAATGAGCACAGTAGGTGTTTCCAGCATAAGAAGCAATTGAGACTCACTGACATCTGGAGAGAAAGCTCCTGTTTCAGATTTGTCTGTTACATTGAGGAGATTTGTCTAGTCAATACTGCTGCTGGGTGACCAACCACTTCAGTAGTGGTGGCAGAAAACCACTGTCTTGTCATTCTCCTGGGTTCTGTCATTCATGAATTCAAATGGGACATAGGAAAGACAACATTGCTCTCTTATGTAATGTCTACAGGGCCTTAGCTATAAGAATCAAAGGGTAAAGGTGACACCAATGCCTTGAGGTAAAATCACTCCAAGGCTTCTTCCAAAGGCTTAGGAGTGAGTGAAAGGTGGTGGTTAACCCTATGCACCATGACCTCCACTATCACTTGTCAAGGAGGAATCTTGATTTTCTCAGCTGGACGCCAATAGAGTGACTCCAGAGGACAGGGTGGGAGTGGGTGCCACTTCTGTAAGATGTCTTGGAGTTCCATGATGTCACTTAAGTCAGATTACATCAGTTAAGAACATCACCAAGGCTTCTCCAGGCTCATAGACCATCAGGTCATACAGAAAGTGTATTTCATATACACTTATATATAATAATTTCATTTAAAACTGTCCAAAAAGTAAGGATAATGAGAAGTCCAGTAAAAAATGACTTTCATTGTTGCGAATAAAAATAGAGCTGCTTCACCACTCTTAAAGCAGTATGAAAAGGGGGAAACACTAGTGGCCTGAAACACTGGCATAGGACATTGTGTCTAAATCAGGAAAAATATAGCATTTATAAATGACAGACCAGAAAAATTCTAGAATCCAGTAAGTTAAGGCCTAGATTTTCAAAATCCAAACCTTGGATGCTATATAAATATATTACAAATGTACTATCATGACCTTTTTATATGTATCTGTGACAGACACTGCTAAATAATCAGATCATGACCATGTCCAGTTAATATCTAGAATTGTCAAAGCCATACTGTAGATAGTTAAGACAATTATTTTGTTGTTATGGCACATGAATTGCAAGCTATTCTTTATTTATAAACAAGAACTTGAGGATTTTAGGCTCTAACATAATTTCAGAAAAAATAAATCATTACATACAGATTTTATTATTATTATAGAAATTGGCTGATGGACAAAGAAAAGTACTGCAATCTATATTTAGCTTGTGTCAAGGAAATTAGCATATCCTTGTTTATGGCATCTTTGTAGAATGCATGGAAAACTACAAGTTGAACATAACAGTGGAAGAAACCAGTTACTGGTAATGAAAGTCTCTCAAAAAAGGATGATGACTTCAATTTTTCTGGAAGCCATTCTGGTATGTTTAACATTTTATAAAATATTGAAAACTTAAGGGCCTTTTTTTTGAGAGTATATTTGTGTCATGCACAATTACAGATGATATGAAGTGGGAGGATAGAGGCAGGTTAAATAACAAAATGAAAATCCAAAAATAGTATGTTGTACCCAGTGAGATGAAATTCAGCAGAATATATAGTCTCCCCATTATTTTTAAAAAGTACAACGGATATAAACCTGACTTTGCAAAAGCATATAAACAGTACTTCTATATTTTGATTAAGATTAAGATAAAATCAGTCATTTGAGATGGTCTAAAAAATGGCTCTGTGATTTTAGGATTTATAGAAGTTATTTCTAGAACTAGGAAAGTGATAGTTTTGTTCTACTCTTTCTTACTCAGATTACAATTGGGTTTGTTGAGTGGAGAACATATAATTTAAAGAAATACAAAAAAAAAAAAAAGCAGAGAATTATCTTGGATTTGTGCTTCCTGGAGAAGAGAAGAGTTTTTCATAAAAGTTTAAGTCATACAATGTGTGAAGCAGTTTTCTAAGAATTTAATGTATGTGACCTAAATTAACTCTTACACTAATGCTATAAGGTAGGGGTATTATGACCATTTTATATTTGATAACTGACTCACATTATGGAGGAACAAAGCTGCTTAGTTCATGGTGGCCAGGAAGCACAGCAGGTAGCAGTGCCTGAAAGGAAGGAACCAGTGGCCAGATAGGATACCCAAGGTCACACTGAGACACAGCCAGAAGTGTGTTTTACTCATCCTCTGAGTAGTTCTGAAGCCCAGTGAGGTGACATTCAATTTAAATGGCACATTTCTGGGTTTTTTTGGTCACTTTTCTTAATATGTGAATATTTTGGAAATATTTTAGAGATTCCTACTGAATTTATAGGTTATAAAAATATAGTCAACTTAGTCATCTGTGTTCTTGAGAGTGTCATTCAGAGCTTCGTCCTTTAAAGTCCTGTGTTCAGCTGTTGATTTTGTCACATCATGGTCTCCTGGATCTGAGTAGATAGGTGAACCTTGTTTCCTTTGCCTCCAGTGAGCTATCCATGGGAAGCTCAAAGGACCCAGAGAACTGAGAACTATATAACTCTATTGGTTTTTGCTACCTTGGTGATATGACAGTTGAGCATTTGCTAAGAAATGATGGGATGTACAAGTTTCAGTCTGAGATTTGCTTGCAGGAGAGCTTTGGAAAGGAGAGCCATAGTCTTCACATACAGCTCTCTGTTGGTGTGCCTGATATTTGCCAAAAGGCCCTGAAAATTGTATTCAACTCAGGGGGCTTAGATGAAGAACTTGAGTATTGGGAGAGTGTTTTAGGTCATTGTGACTTGAGACAGGCTATTTAGTAGATTTGTGTCTCCTGGCCCATTCAAATGTAGAACTAATGAATATTTGGCAGTGGACTGTGAGAGTATTTCAGATGAGTAGCCAGGTCAGCTTAAAAAAATCCTTTATAATTTTAAGAATCAATCACTTTTAAAAGAGCTTTTAAAAATCATTTGCTCTGATTAAAGAAAAGAAGCAAAGCCTTGTGATTCTGGGCATAGGACTGGAGCCCACAGCTGAAGTTTTCTCAGAATGTTTCCCACTGTACTATGCCAGGCTACTGCAGATAGCCTGCATGTAAATGCACAATCTTTATGAAATTGCTGTCATTTCATAATTAAGTGAGTCATGTGCTTTAATTTTTTTAATTTTTTTTTTTTTTTTTACTTTCTTGTCTTGAAGTGGCATCAGGAAACTAGACATAGTTGGTAGAAAAAAAATGGATGTCATTAAAATGCTGTGCTTAGAGATCTGTTATTCTTCTTTGCATCTGCGATTTTAAGAATCACTCTTCAAGGATAGTCCAGAAAAAATCATTTCCTAATCTTATTTGCAGAATGTCTCATGATGCAACAGTATTTGTTTATTTTATTTATTTATTTTTGTATTTTAAGGAAGAGTCTACAGGGTGTTCAGGGTCTCACTACTAGATCAAACTCACAGTGATCTGCCTGTTTACAGCCTCCCAAGAGCTGGGATTATAGGCCTGCACCAACACACCCAGTCTCAATTGCTGTCTCAGCATGCCCCTGGGGCAGGGCTGGCATGGCAGGCCTGGGGATGGAATCCCGACCCCTGCACTGCAACAGTGTTTGAATGCCTTTGTAAAATAAATCTTATAGATAAATATGAAAAAAACCCCACAAAAATCAAAAAGCACACAAAAAAATCAGTTCTTGAAATGTTTAAGCTACTGCTTCATACTTAGATAATAAATGCAGTGAAAATGTACCTGCACATAATGGGATGACATAGATGTCAAGAAACATTTTGATTAATACAGAGCAAATGAAGGAAGTATTGAGTGTAACAAAATTTGGACAGGTACATGGAAATGACATTACAAAACTAGAATGCAGATCTGCTGAACACAAAGTAATGTAGAAGCTTAGGAAACTTGAGAAATTAATAAAGACAATGAAGAAGAGATATTGATATAAACAAAAATCATTAAGGATATAGTCATTTAACCCCACACGGAAAAGTGACCAAGCCCAAGGCCACTTTTAAAGGACTGTGAGGTTTTGTAGTGTTAGTGGAGCTAATTAATTAATAAATAGTGGCTGTTATGACTGTGTCTAGATGTTTCTCTAAAGCCTTATGCCATCTATAGGTGGGGTTTCTTTTTTAGAGGGATCTGAATCTAGAGTATGTGGCTGACTCATGGTGCAATGGTAGAATTAAGGATGCCAGCATTAAGGGTGGGTGATTACTACATCAGCCCACTGACTGGTTTGCCACCACCCTAAACCCAGCAACTTACATGGAAAATAAAAGGGGTTCAAAATTTTCTTAGACCTGCTGCTCCTTTTTGCTGCCTTCAACTTGCAATGAACTGTTTCTTCTCTGTGATGCCTCCCTGCCATGTGCCACCTTGCCTTGGAGCAAGGAAACTATAAACTGTGAACTGCGTGCTGTACTAAACCTTTCTCCCTTTAGTTTGGAGGTCAAGTATTTTGCCTCAGCAATGAGAAAAGTAGCTAATGCAGGATTTTGTGCTAGAGCCTAAGTGGGGTCATTGCTGTTACTAATTGACCATGTGGTGTATGAACCTTTGGAACTAACTTGTGGGAAAGGGAAGAGTTAGAAAATGTTTAGAGATTGTTTTTAAAACAAAAAGTAGGGCTAGACAACTTTAGACTGTACTTGATTTGAGATTCTGATTAGATTTCAGAAGACCAGAATCCTAACAGAAATGTGGCCAGTAAAGACCAGTCTTAGGAGGTTTCTATTGAGAAGGTGGACTGAATTGGCCATTAGACTCCAGATGTGTGTTACATATCAGAAGAAAGTTTGTCTAAACCTTTTTCTTGTCCAGAGACATTGCCTGAGACTAGGATTAAAGGTGGCAGACCAATTAATCTGGCAAAAGAATTTTCAAGGCAGTTAAAAGTTCAAGCTATGGTATGGTTACTGCTGGGGGCTTTTAGCCAGGTTTATGTTGAGAACAAGAGCAAAGAACCCAGAAGAAAGACTTAAAATGTTTTGGGTTTAGCCAGAAAGGAAACCTGAGTAAAGTTGTAGTTTGCAAAGATGAAACAGAGGAAAAAGTAGCCAATGAAAAGACCCATGAGAAAAGGCCAGATATTTCAGAAGCAAATAGAAAAGATGGCTGAGGACATCACAAAAATCAGTAGGTCTCTACCATTTGCAGCATCAAAATTGCAAAAATGAAAGACTACGTGTTGAAAAAGCCCCAGTGCACCATGTTGTAGAATGGTGGTGACTCAGAGACTTTGTTTCTCAAGAGTGGGCTCAGAGTTCTCAGTGATCCAGGCCCTTGACCCCTTCAGGCAAGAGAAAAACAAGCTTGGCTACTGCTCCAAGTTGTGGTTGATCCTGGCACCACTCAATGGGTGCTGGTTTGGGGTGTATGCAGAATGCAAGAGCTTTGGGCTCAGAAAGTTTTCCTTTCAGACTTTAGAAGAAGGTCTGGGAGGCCAAGCAGTGTGTCCTTGAGAGGGCAGTGTATGAACCTGTGAGTGTGAAGCTGTGAGTGTGTGAGGCTGTAGATGCAATGGTGACCCCAAAAGTTTAGAGAATCCAGGAACATAATCATCCGAGGAAAACCACAAGGAGAGATCCGAGCATGCCCAAGGGAGAAGCCATGGAAATTACCACCACCAGCAGTGTTGCTGGGGTGGCAAGTCTTTTAGGGTTCAGGGGTTGCCTCAGAGCCTGGATATGGAACTACAGGAATTATGTTCTCCCTGCTGGATTTCTAGACTTGCTTTGTTCCTATTTCTTATCTTCTTGTTTGTACATTTTGTAATGAAAATATCTAGCTTGTGCTATTGTATGTTGGAACTGCTGAACTTTCTTTTCATTTGTACAAGGGTTTGCGAATAAGTTTTTCTTAAATCTCAGAGAAGACTTTGGACTTGGACTTCTCAACAGTGCTGAACATTTGGCAACTCATGGAGATAGACTAAGTGCCTTTGGATAAAGGGATAGGCAGGAGTTTTGGGGGGCCCAGGGGTAGAATGTCATGGCCTGTGTTTAGATCTCCCCTCAAAGCTTCATGCAGTCTTATGTGGAGCTTTTTGAATTTAGTGTGTGATTGATTCATGTTGAAATGTTAGAATTAAGGATGGATGATTACTATGTCAGTTCATTGATTGGTTGGCTGTGCCTTAATTCCAGGAGCCTGCATAGAATATAAAATGGTTTAGAAAAAAGCAAAACTATTATAGGACTATATTCAGGTCTTTCAACTTACCCATTTAAATTCATTGCCTTGAAAATTCACATAAAGACCTCTCTCTATAGAGGCCCAGAGTGATTTTGTTGTAACTAAAGATGTGTATCTCTTTGGTGTGGTGAATAACTTATACACTACATGTATGTATGTGTTAGGTGATACACTGTGTCAGCTTGGCTGAATCAGCTCTGGCAGTTCTCAGCATGGGGGCCTAGCTCTGCATGTGGGCGGGGCCTAAAATTAAAAAAAGGCTTCCTGCCGCCCTGCCCAGTTTCCTACTGCCCTGCCCTGCTTCCGTGGAGAAGTCCCAGTCTTTGGAGGAGCTTGATCTTGACAGCCGCACCACTTTGGAGGAGCTCCGATCTTCACTGTGGAGCATCGGTCCTCACAGTCATCGCAGAAGGAAGAGAGAGGCTTGATGGATGCTGCTGCAGCTGCTGCTCCTCCTCAGCTCTTCATTGTCTTCTGCCGCATGAACTGCTGTTGTTTGCATTGGAGCCAGCAGAGTATGGACTGAACCCTCCAGGAACTGTGAGCTAAATAAACCTTTTCTTCCTTCATTTTGAGTGTTGGGTATTTGTCCCAGCAATGAGTAAAAAATAACTAAAACAATGTATAAAAAAAATTTTTTTTTTTTTTTGTAATCCATGCCTATAATCCCAGCACTCTGGAAAGCTGAGGCAGGAGCATGACAAGTTTGAGCCCACCCCTGGTAAATCAGCTGCATCCCACCACAAATAAAAAATACAAAGGGGCTTGAGATGTAAAAGAAAATAAATAAATAAAAAAATAAAATGGGTAGAAAAAAAGTTGTGAAGACTCACTGCATTCTCTGACTTGCCTGTATGCCACGGACTATTTCTGCTCTGTAGTGCTCTCCTGCCACGCCACCCTGCCTTGGAGCCAGCCAATTATGAACTGAAACCTCTACAAACTGTGACCTGAAATAGCCTTGGGTGTTGGGTATTTGTCTCCACAATAAGAAAAGTAATTAAGATAGTAAGGATATAAGAACAATTTAAGAAAGAAGAGAAAGGAAAACGCAAAGAACGGCTGCAGTCACTACCAGCATACTGTCCCGGAGCCACGAGGGGACCAACCACACACCTCCTCCTTTTCACTGCCAGTCATCCACATCCTCACACTTGTCCCAGCACTGTTTGAACACGGTGGATTACTATGAAGTTCTAGGTGTGCAGAGGTACGCCTCCCCTGAGGACATCAAGAAAGCGTACCGGAAACTGGCACTACAGTGGCACCCAGATAAAAATCCTGAGAATAAAGAAGAAGCTGGTGAAAATTCAAACAAGTGGGTGAGGCATATGAGGTGTTATCAGATGTTAAAAAACAGGACAACTATGACAAATATGGCAAAAAAGTATTAAATGGTGGTGGAGTAAGTGGCCGTCACTTTGACAGTCCATTTGAGTTTGGGTTCACATTCCGGAACCTAGAAGATGTCTTCAGGGAATTTTTTTGGTGGAAGGGACCCATTTTCATTTGACTTATTTGGTAATGAAGACTCATTTGAAGACATTTTTGGGAACCAAAGGGGTCCCTGAGGAAGCAGAAGCCATGGTACAGGCTCTTTTTTCTCCACCTTCAGTGGTTTTCCATCCTTTGGAGGTGATTTTCTTCATTTGATACAGGATTTACTTCATTTGGATCCCTAAGTCATGGGGGCCTCACTTTATTTTCATCCACATTGTTTGGTGACAGTGGAATGAGTAACTTCAAATCAATATCAACTTCTACTAAAATCGCTAGTGGTAGAAAAATCACTACAAAGAGAATTGTTGAGAACGGTCAAGAAGGGTAGAAGTTGAAGAAGATGAACAGTTAAAGTCCTTAACAATAAATGGTAAGAAGCAGCTGCTCCGCTTGGATAACAAGTAATTCAGTGCATGCATTTAACAGAAATGTTAAGCTATAACAAGCACCATTTGAGGATTAACAGGAACATTTTTTTTTGAAGATTTCAGATGAACTCAACTTTCAGTATAACTGTACCTAATCTAAAGTATTTATAAACTGCTAATTGGAGCCCCTCTTTGCCAGACTTTTGGGTTTATTGTTGGGACCAGAAAGTAGGACCATTTTTTTGTCTTTAAAATTGTTGTACTCTCTATATGTACTTTGCTTTTTAATTAAATGGGATCCAAGGTAAGCTTTGACTCTTGAGTAGTGCTAGGACATGGATCTGCTTTCCATTGTGCTTGAAATGTGAGCCAAGTAATGTACGCCTGCTGTGACGGTAACATTGCCAGGACCAGTCCTCCACAGAAACAGCTTCCATTTTTTTCAGTATTTAGCAATGAATGATACGCATTAATGGTGATACATTTCCGGTTCTGTAAAATTTAAGGATGTTTTCTAGCTGTGCATAGATGCTGGCAACTTAGTAAAGTTTTGACAATTGTTTAAATGTGTAATGTTAAGCTTAGGTTTATAAAAGCTGATAAACTGGAGGTGGGGGGGGGAAACAAAAATTTAACCTGGAACCTTGTTTTCCACCAACCCATAGTTGGTGCCATTGGATCCATCTGGGCCATTTGTACCTCAGGGCCACCATAGATGAGGTCCATCCTTCTCTGGTGGTGCGAGACGTGCTACAGTGATTACTGAGCTGTCTGAAGACACACTGCCTTTGTGCCTACTTTTAGTAGATGAAAGGCGAATCCCTCTGCCTTTGAAACATGAAATCAAGGTCTCTCCTGGTTGGTGCCCTCTTCCGTTTCTCAAATTCTGCAGGCAAGAGTGATACACATTATTTTGCAACTGTTCATTCCATGTGATTTTTCAAGGGTATTCGTTTTTTAAATAAAAGAAGTATACTTTGGTAAACAAACATCTCTTTTCTTCAGAACATAATAAAGATTGTTAACTTGATATAATGGACTGCTCGGTGTGCTGATCTTTTAGCAACGGTTGTGCATTAGGTATTAAATAGCTGCTGATTTCATTTTAATTGGTGAATAAAAATAGGCTGGGTTATTTGGTCCCATGAAAGATCAAACAACAGTTTGACTGACATTTTCATTTTTTTGTTGCTTGGGTTTTCCCCTCCTAAAATTGTAAGTTATACTAAGAACTTCCTGTTTTCTGTGTGTGTTGTGGTTTCCCAGAGGCTGAGCATGAAGAAACAAAGAATTTAACAAAGAAAACAAGCCTGGGATGAAGGGTGGTCTGGGGTACCATGTCAAAACCCTGCAGAAATGCTCCTTTGGGAGTTCATTGTAAACAAAAATCACACTCCTGTATAGAAAATTTCTTTTTTTAAAAAAAATAAATTTACTAGCGAAGATTAATAACATAAGAAAGTGTTTGTTTTGAGTTTTTTTTTTTATTGTTTTTATGTTCTTGCCACTGTGCCTTCAATTTAACAGGAACTAAGTTTAAAATGACATTTGTAGAGACTTTCCGTAAATTGCTCTTGTAGCCTGGAGCCTGAGTCTGTAGAGACCCCTTCACAGTTGTGGCCTGAGGATGGCTGTCACATAGTTTGGTGGGACCACTTTCTGACTCTATGTCCCAGCGAGGAACACTGAGGAAGAGAAGGCGAGGGCTTGACAGGCAATTGTTAGAGGCAGATTCCAAACTGGAGCCTGGTTTTGTCTGTCCCAAGCTAATGCTCAGAGTTTGTTTTGTTTTGAACCTTTATTCTGAGATTATTTTCTAAGCAGTTGTAAGACATGATGCTAAGATCCCTTGTAGTCTGTGTTCAGCTTCCCTGAGTGACAGCATCTTGTTAAAGTACAGAGCAATGCCCAGCCAAGACACTGACTTTGGCACCAGCAACGACAGAATGTCTCACCTGTGAACATGCCTCCTCCTGCTGCTCTCTGACAGGAGGCTCTGCTTTCTCTCTAGATCAGTCCTCTCTCCTACCCTTGGTGACCAGCCAGACCTGTCCTCCACCTCTATAGTTCTCTCACTATGTTTTATAACTGGATGCAGATAGTGTACACGCTCCTGAGGTTGGCTTCTCTCACTCAGCATTATGCACTCAAGATTTATTTAGATTCATCCAGGTTGCTGTATGTGCCTGCAGTTTTCTTCTTTTTATTGCTGGACAGCATGAGCATATCTCATCCATGCTTTTTTTATGAAACAAAAAATGTCCATCTAATATTGAGAAATCTCCTTTCACAGTTAAGGAATACATTTGAGAAGGAACAGTGGGATATCAGAAATCCTCATTTTATGTTTGGAGCACCTGGGGAAAGGCGATGGCAAAGGCTGCAGTGTCCCAGACAATTAGAAGCAGTCTTAGTGTGCCAGGTCTTTGTTGCTCTGCAATGACAGTGAGCTACAGCAGGGAAAGCCTTCTCACTTCTGAGGGGCATGATGGGAAGGGGATTCTACTAATCATGGAAGCCCCCAACTCACTAGGGCTCTATTTAAGAGCTTTCATCTTTACGCTGCTGTACAAGGAATACACATGCAGTAGACCTGAGATCTGATCTGTGAATTTCCATCTCCACTCCCACCCTCTCCCAACCCTCACCCAGCTGGTGAGGTGATTGATGCCCTCTCACTGGGGTAGCACCAGTGCTGCTGACTAGGAGGGTCTACAGGCTGGGGATGTTCAGTGTCGTTTGATTTTCTGCAGCCCCCACTCCCACAGCAGATTGAGGAGCTCAGTGCCACGTCTATGTGGGCTCCTTCCTGAGGAACTAATGCCTAAGCTGCTAGGCAGGGCACATAAGTTGCAGACTCTATCTCTGCCACAAAGTGATTTGCTGTTGCAGTGGTCATTACTGAAAGTGGAGCCTGGCCAGGAGCTGCAGGTTTCACGCCTGCCCCTCTTTACATGCTTCTGGTTTGTCCTATGACAGGAAGCACTTGGGATTTGGCTCCTACACTCAACCCCAAGGGTAGCTTCATTACAAAGGCAAGCTCCTAGGTGAGGAATGTGTATAATTCTTGAGTTAAATTTTAGCTTATGTCACAGCAGACATATGCATGTGCCCAGGGGCCAGAGATAGGCCACTTAGTGGGAAGAAAACACCCAGATTTTCAGAACTGTTGTCTAGGAACTGGAGTCATGAAACAATATCCCCCAGTATATCTGTGTATCTTAACCTTTAAAAGAGGACTTGAGGAAACTAATGGAAAAAGGAACAGCCAAGAGAACAATGGAGTTGATGTATTGGAAGGGAACAGGACACTGTTATTTGAAAAACTAGTAAAGAGTTTGCAAACATAAACCAAGTAAAGTAGAAATACCATATGGTACACAAAGCCTAGGGGACAATCTTTAAGAAATGTTCTGCATGTGAGTTAAGGTATACATGTGATATGAACCCCATCATGCTTGGGGGCCAGTGGATAGGAGTACATGAGCTTGGGGAAGGGGCTTATCTGTAGGGGTTAGGGCTTTAAGGGCTTTGAGAGAAGGATTTTTTTTTTTGTTTTTTTTTTTTGGCTGCCTCAGAATGCCTGAAGAGCAGGTCTGGAAAGGCATGAGGATCTGCGAATCGAACCACAATATCCTGAGTCTCACTGCTTTTGCTTAAGCAGGTACTTAAATAGCTGAGCTATTGGGTAGGCCCCAAAAGGAATTTTTTTTTTTTGTGGCTCAGGCTGCCTGAATGGCAGGGCTAGCTGGGGATCAAACTGCGGTATCCTGCTCCTGGACTGCCTTTGCTTGAGCAGGAGCTTAAACGACTAAGCTAAGGGCAGGCCTCAATTTAAGGGCTTTAAGGATAAGACCTGAAACTCTCAGACACTGGAAGGAACCAGAAGGAACACAGTCATTCAGCTAGATTTTCATTTCACACTAGCCATTTCAAGTTGAGGTTGTCTGAGATTCAGTAATTTAACTTAAAAAAAAAATTTAACTTAAATTTTTTTTGATAGATTTTTTTCCTGCCAGTACTTGAAATCTGCAGTGAAGCTGAGGGGTAATCAGAGTAGCATTGAAAATGAGCAGTTCAGAGAGTCTCTTCTATACCTTCCAAGATCAGAGCTAATTTATTGTTCTTTGGAAAGCCAGGCCTCCTGTATCCCCCCTGCTCTGATTTCAGCTCAGTAACCCTGCAGTGCAGGTAGGTTTTGCTCACAGCACTCAGATTCTTATATGACTTGTCCCTATCTTGGGTGTCCTCACTTCAAGAAACCTGTTGTCATAAAGGCAAGCCTGGCCTTTCTGGAGTACAAAATCACAACATCAGGAACATGAAGACATTTGGGCTGCTAATTAGTTGGGGCAGCTGATACAACACTGAGCTTCATGTTGGACTATTACAAATTCCCTGCCTTTCCCACAGCATGTGCTTACTGCCAGCACTATACCCAAATCATGTGCTCTTTTCCCTGCTGTCACATCTTAAGGCTACAGATTGGCAGTAAAGTGCAGGAATTGCTTCAGGCATGTGAGAGGAATGGGTGTTGTCTGAGGTGTATGTGTGATCTGTGGTGCTGCACCAGATGAAGCAGACAGTGTGGAATGCATGGCTCCCCCAGGCTGCCTCCAGCATGGCTCTTGCTACTGTCAGGGTAAGAAGGAATCTGGGTTGGCTTCAAGAGAGGGTTCTGTCTGCCCAGGCTCCTGTATGGGTGCCAATGGTGAAAGTTTGGCTTGAGCTGATGGGTACTCCCCCTGATTTTCCCATGATATCTCACTTTTCCTTATTCTCAGCCTCCTTTGGTAGGGAATAGATGCACAAATGAAGCAGCATAGGGCAGAGGCTAGGAGCAGAAATTCTCAGAAGCCAGATGGCTTGTTTGCAAGCTTTGCACTTATTTGGGCAAATTACTTAGCTATTCAATGTTCTAGTTTTTCCTCATCTATAAAGTAGAGGTAATATTACTTAATGAACTGGGTTTTTGTAACAGTTAAATAACTTTATGCCTGCACTCTAATTACCCATTCCTGCATAATCGCTCCAAGTCAGTGGCTTTACGCACTCGCCATCATTTTCTTGTCTTCACTCGTGGTCACTGTAGTAGTTAACTGACTGTCAACGTGAGTAAGATACCCTCACCTGAAGTGGGTCAGCATAGCCCTTGTTTGGCTGAGGAGATTTACTGAACATTTGCTGGGATTTACTGTATGTGAGTGACAACAACCAATGGGCTTGCTGCCTGAATGGTATAAAAGGGAGATGAAGAAGGAAGGCTCACTCCTGTTCCTTTAGAGGAGCTCCAGTCTTCACCTTCACCTTGGATGTTGTCCCCTGGCTTGTAGCAGAGACTCTTTAACCTTTCAGTGCAGACCCTTCAGCCTCCTGACATGGATCTGCACTAGACACTACAGTGAGCTCCAGGTCTCTGACTGAATCTTTCAGCTCTTCTGCAGAGACAGCCCTTTTGAATTCTGCCACACCTGACTCTGTAGGCAGCTACTGTAAGCCAATCTTATGTACTCTTAGATATTTGTACATCTTGTATTAAATCTATTGGCCTAGTAATCACTGACTGATAGTGTTACATTGGTTGATGGAGATCAGCAGGGCTGTTCTGGCTGAGGCCATCCTTTGGTTTTCACCGGATGGGCTGGGCTGGGATCACTGGGACCTCCATTACAGCTGTTGGTTGGACCCTGTCCATTTGACCTTCCCGCGGGCCCTGGACTTCTGCACAGCATGGAGATTTGGTTCTGGTAGCTATTCTTCCAGCACAGCATATAGACAGTGTGTCCCTTTTTATGAACTAGCCTCTGACATCAGGTAACAACACTATCAGATGCTGCTGGTTAAATAAGTCAGAATATCCATTCTGATTTGAAAGGAAAGAGGATAGATCCTATCAATCAATGGGGAAGGTGTCAGCATTGCTGTAAGAAAAGCACATGGGTGAGCTTTACCATGGGGAGCAACGTGCTGCAGAATATTAGGACAGTATTTGGTGTATGGTGAATGCTCAGTAAGGCTGGCTACCATCAGTTATTGGTTTACAAGTGTGCTGACCCAAAAATGATGACCTAACCACCTCTTATCCCAGCCTCATTTTTATGGAAAGTCCCTTCAAAGTGCTGTCATTTTAATGGTGCTCTTGCACCTATGTCTAAGACTATGTGAGGAAGAAGGCCTCAGTTTGAGGCACTGTATCTTGTGGAAGTGAATCTTGAGGAAAGGACAAGAAAGCAATGCAGGTCAGTCTAATGGATCTGGACCATTTGCTCTGTCATGGTCTCAATGTTTACAGCAATGTCAGCAGTGTCACATGGTGCATCCCTAAGCCCCACAGCTGACCCTGCGTAATTAATCTCCAAAAAGATCCCATTAATGCTCTATCCTCACACTCACTGAATCTTGCAAGCTCTGGATAAAACTGAGTCACATTTCCCTTGGCTCTGGGCAGGGTCCCTCTGAGGTTCTGGCCAGTCCCTGAGGAATGTTCTAGAAAGCTTTCTCTTCAGAGTAACCTTCCTTTGAACCTGAATCTCAAAGGCAGGTGAATTAGGCAGCTTACTTATGGGAACACCAGTCCAAGGTCAGGGCTTCAAGGCTTCTACTGAAAACAAAAAGGAACAGGGAGAAACTTCCTGTGTGCCATCAGCTTCTTTCTGGACCAAGCAGCAACAATAGCACTGAGGTGTGGGGACAGGTAGACTGTGGGCAGTACAGCTGCTCTCCTGGAAGTGTCCGAATTCTGCCTGACCCTTTTCCTAACTTCCTATCTCCTGTTATTGAAATAATGAAACAGTTGTAGGGGATTGAACTCAGGCCCTTGCACTTGCTAAGGAAGTGCTTAATTCCACTGAGCCATCTCCTGGCCCCAGAGTTCTTTATGGAGTGAGGAATATGTGTAATTCTGTAGCAGAAAAACACAGCTTTGAAAAACTGTAGATTGGTCTTAAAATAGTCAAAGGTGAAATCACTCCAGAGAGGCTCGAAAGGTAGACTTGTATTACTTTGCCTGGAATTCCTAGCTTACATGAAGCTCTCCTAGATTACTGATAGAGATTTGTGGATTGGAGTACCACACCAATTAAATATAACAACAAGTCTGTTAAGGTCAAATGGACCTAAAACCTTCCAGGCATCTTTTCAGCTGATTCTGTCTACAGGCATCAGGTGAACAGTGTGTGGAAACAATCACCTTTCTATAAGCTGGCTGAAGCAGAAGTGAGAAAGTAAGAGAAAGTCATGGGCAAGGAGATGATTCAAGTTAATTCATCTTTATAGAACAGAGACCAACCAAGAATTAGGACAGAAATAAAGAACAGAAATGAAAATATAACAGAAGCATTTATTTTAAGAGATGGCATTATTAGCTGAAGACTAACATTATTATTCTGGGCTGCAAATGATTTTATAAATCACAACAAATATTAATCATGTAATATTTTTATAGTGCATGTGTGTTGATTTGGAGCCACCTGAAGGCAGCTGTGAAATAAGCCTTTGGGTTCAAGTTGTGTATTTGAGAAGATATAAGCCCAAGTGGAGATGTCAGAAGGTGAGTCAAAAGGATGTTAAAGAGCTGTGGGCATCAATGTCTTCCTGTTTTTTGGGGATCCTTTGAGGAACCAGTTCTAGCACACATCAGAATTATCTCATATAGGGATGGAGAAACAGGGAAGTTAGTCTTTGAAACCAGTTAGTGTTGATGGAGATTTTCCCTGAGGGTGTTAAACTCCAAGAATATCTATTTATCTTTCCATCTCCTGTGGGCTTTGTGTTCAGTGAGAAGATTATAGAACAGTGGTGGCAAACCTATGGCACATGTGCCACTGTGGGTTGTTTGTGCTATTGAAAGCTCTAAAAAGTTCATTATCAGTGCTGTAGTGTAATGTGCAAAGCATGCCTAGCTTTGATCTAATTGTTTATGGGGGAAGTAGAGATAGAGAGACAAGGTGAGGGTAGAGAGGGAAGGAGATGGAAAAGGGAGAGGGAGAGGGAGAGAGAGAGGGAGAAGGAGAAAGGGAGAGGGAGAGAGAGAGACAGAGGGACAGAGAGACAGAGAGAGACAGAGAGACAGAGAAAGACAGAGAGAGACAGAGAGAGAGGCAGAGACAGAGACAGAGACAGAGACATGAAACTAACTCATCTACGTGAAAGAAGAGGAGACAATATATTATCTCTCTCCAAATGTTCACTGGGCAAGGATTCCAAAGTTTGTTCTGAAAATAACTGGTTGTTCATTCCCTCCACATGGATTTGGCTTTAGAAAGAGACAGCCAACCATGCCCTTCCACACTTACCTCACTTTCTTTCTGGGTCCATTCACAACCTGAAACTCTTGGAAAAGAACAAAGCAGGATGCACCAGAGGACTGAAACAGTGCTGAATCCTGAGAGACATAGTCCCTTTGAATGAGCCTGGGGACCTAGAGGAAGAGACCCACTGACTCTATGTCCTGGGTCTCACTATTTTCAACACACTTGAGTGGTGCAGCATGTCAAAACATGAAAATATTCCTTTCTCTCAATTTTCATGTATTACATGGAGAAGTGGAAAGATCCTCAGGCAAGCTATAACACAAATGAAAGTGACTGGTGATCTTGAACGATTTTCCTTGACAGTAAAAACCCAGAGTCCACAAGGGAAGCTACAGAGATTAGGAGACAACATTGTAAGCTGGAACAAAACACACAGACAAGGTGGCTTCATATTTGAAGAGCACAGAAAGACATTCTATAATACCTGCTAACTCCACAACTGCTCCACACCCTGCTTGGAAAACTTATGTGGCTGTACCCTCCAACTAAGCAATCATCAATCAATCAACTAAAATGGGAAGGTGCAGAATAGCAAACCCTAAAGAAGTACCAGAACAACAGGTCAATGGAAAGCAAGCAATTGCTATAGATTTGGTCACAGCCCAAATGCAATTAAAGTGCTTTTTAAATTCCTGAAGTGGAGGATATAATAAAGATAAATGGATAATTTTAAAAGGAGATAACAGAGTAATGCTCATATAATTTGTTGGCCATCCCAATTTCCTGGCTCAAGATGTCTAAGACATAGTGAGAGGCAGGCTTTATACACTCTGTAGTGTCATTTCTTGAGTGTTTGTAAAGGGAATAGACTTTTATTACCTCAGTTTCCTATCAGACAACTCCTTTTCTTGTTATACTTGCCATTTGTTTTAGATTATTCAGAAGTTAAGGTCGTTCTAGTTTTTACAGCATTTCCATTAAATGACTTAGTTTCCTGCATTGTAGACCATATTGTGGGTCTTACTGTCTCCCATTTCCAAGTATCTCTATCTATCTGTGATCTGCATCTACACCTGTATTTATTTTGCTTTCTCTCTACTTTGTGAACAGCAAGACATATTGTTTCCCACACTTCATTCTTCCTCAATGTCTAAAACCTAGGCAACATGGGTGGGAAGTGACCCCAAAAAGCTGACCACCTCCCAGCATAATTTAAGATCTCTGCCCCCAGGAGTACCTGGCAGGGTACTAAACAATGGGGAAAGACAAGGAAACACCAATATCATGGCCAATTCTCTCACCATCCTTCATCCTTCCAGTCAGCATATGCTGATGCAGAAGAGATCCCAGCCCCTGGGATATGATAAAGAAACAGGAAAGAGTTTTCAGTGGAAACTTCTGGTTGATTATAGTGCAGTGGCCAGAAACTAGGTCTTCTGACTCTCATTTTACTGGCTTAAGACTGTGCTTTGGTTTTTTTCTTAGAAATGAGAACTTTACATGGTGGAACATTGGATGAAAATGAGAAAGAAGGTAGTGAGGTCCTGTGCAAGTCTCCTCACAAGGCCTCTAGGTTCTGTTTTCAAACCCATAGTTAAACACCCTGTAATACTACCCTGCCTATTCATCTGCCCTCCATCAAATCTCTATGCTCTGAGCCAGATTTGCTCTTATGGCCACACTATGAAATAAATGATGCACTCAGATTGAGATGTTTTCACAATCTTTGTAAGGGACCCCTGTGTCCATGGGCAGTTCCTGCACTCATAGATCTGAGCTGCCTGTGCTGCTCCTGATGGGTTCATCCCCAAAGGGCATCCATTAATGGCTCTTCAATATGTGCCATGTACTTTATGTTCCCTTTTCCTCTGGTTCTCTGGGTTTATTTTAATTCAGAGTATTGGCAATCTTAATATTGAATATCCAATGTTTCCCAATTTAGGTTTGAATTTTTAAAACCATCTCAATTATTTCTAAGTGTACAATGTCCTAGTGTTAAATTATTCATAGTGTTTTCGAATGGATCCTCAGAACATTATCATCTCACACAACAGAAGCTCTATACCCATTATAGAGCAATGATGCCCTTTTTCTCCCTTGGGGTTGATTTTGCATTAGGGGATAGCAACATGTGACAGGATAATTCTCTGGACTGCAATAAGGGAAGGAAAGAGATCGCAGTTCCTGAGATCTGGTTTCATGTGACAATGAGGGTGTTGGGATGCTTTTCTTAAAATTTTAGGGAAAACCTATCCAAGATAAGTATCTATCTATCTATCTAACCTAATCTAATCTAATCTATCTATTTATCATCTACTACCCTCTAATCTATTTTCTGTTAGTTAAATGATAACTTGGCTTGTGAATCATCAATATTTGCAAAATAACAATAGCCACAAGTGATGTGAAATGCACCATGCCCAGGTCGTATCTGTGGCAAGTCATAAATTCAATGAGTTACAGCCCCCCGCTGCCTGGCATCCTAATTTCATGCAGTTGCTCTCTGGGAGGCAGCCCTAAACCAGAGCAGGCTGCCATCTGTTCATCAAACTTGGAGTGGCTGGGGGGAGCAGCTGCGGTTTCCGTGCGAACCTGAGTGTGTATGTGTCATCATTAAGAAGAAAACTTGTGCTTCTCTATGTTTTGAATCACAACCCTGCCATCCGTCCGCCCCACCACAAAGACCAACGACAGCCCCAGGGGAGCCAGCCTGGGTTCTGCCTTCAGCCACGCTTTCACAGTGGATCTTTAACTCTCATAAAGTCTTTTCTCTCATCTCAATCTAAAAATGGGAAATGCTTTTTAAAACTCACCATTTTGTCAGTTGTTGTAAATGAAGAATGTTGTCTTTGATATCCTTCCTCACAGTTTCTGGGGTAACAGCTTAGATGAAGCACTGAAGGTAAAATTTGTGAAGAGGCGGAATGAGAGACTTATGGTATCCAGGGTGGCGACAGACTTGGAAATTGGTTGGCCCTGGGTTCCTTGATTTTCAGATTTGCGTACATCTTGATGATTTTACTGTATCATGATATAACTATTATTTCCTTAATATACACCGGAATAGATTTTAGATTAACTCTGCTTTAATATAGTCTTTGCTCTACATAGCTGTAAAGTTTAGATAATGCCGTGAATATCATAGCTTTAAAATTGTAAAGTACAGAATTTATAAATATGTATTTTCTACAAATAAATTAAAATGAATACACACTGTTTAAAATAAAACCTTGAGCCTCGGCCCCTGCTGCTGTTCTTGCCATTGCTCCTTCCTTTTCATTTTTTCTCTTTTGCTGTATTCTGCCATGTACCACTCTGCCATCTAGCCAGCCACTGAAACCTCCACAAAATGTGTGCTAAATAAACTTTTCCTTCCTTAAAAAAATAGAATAAAATAAAACCTAATAGATTGTGTGCTTCTTGAAGGCAGGGGCACAAGCCATACATCTGAGAACCCTGGTGACCTCAAACAGCTTCATCCATTTGCATGTGTGGAAACTGAGCTTCAGAAAGCTTAAGTGACTTTGTGGTCCTTTAAACAACTGGAATCAGGACACTCTGCCTTCTAATTAACTCCTGAAGGATGAAACTTACTTTAGTTTGATGTAATGAAATTTACTTGCTATTTAGTTTGGAGAATTTCAGAGGAAAGGAGATGATTTGGAAACACAACTCAGGAAGAATGTAGAGGTTCACGGGTGTAGAATGTGGAGGCCTTAGATTAGGCCATGGGAGGCATAGAGACTTATCCCTGGGTTATAAGGCCTTAACCTGGGGACTCAAGGAGCATCAGAATTGTGTGTAATGTTTAGTGGGTTTATAAACATGCACATTTAATGTAAGATGTGGGAAGAACCTTCCAGAAAATGGCCACAGTAACAGTCTTTGCACCAGAAACTGTTCTGCTTCTCAAATAGGGAAACTGAGCTACTTAAAAGATCACTTTAGTGCAATATGGGAGGTATAATGAGAGAGAGAGAGAGAGAGAGAGAGAGAGAGAGAGAGAGACAGAGAGACAGAGAGACAGAGAGACAGAGAGACAGAGAGACAGAGAGACAGAGAGACAGAGACAGACAGAGACAGAGACAGACAGAGACAGAGAGAGACAGAGAAAGAGAGACAGAGAGAAGAGAAGCTGAGAGAAGCAGCAGCTGAGCACAGAGGCCTGAACAGGACCTGAGAGCCATTGTCAAGTGGATTTAAGAATATGAATTTAAGTGACAATGAGTCAAAAAGGACTGATGGCTTTGTTGCTTTATTTTCCGAGGATTATTCATATTGAGTGATGGTTAAACAATCTAAACACTATTCAGAAAACTGTTTTTTTGGGCGGTACTATTTTTGATGGATCAAAGAGGTAAAGGAAAAAGAGCAAAAGGAAGAGCTGTTGCCCCACTGGGGCTCTGCTGGCTTTCTAATGCATAGGGCATTTAGGCAAGGATGTTTTTTTGCCACTTTTGTTTGAGGACTGAAGCTTTCAAAGCAATAATTGGCACTTTCCTCTGTCACAGTGAATGCAGCAGTGATCTAAAAGTGAGAATCATATCTCCTAACCACACTGCCTCTGTGGGTCAGACACCATAATGAGTATCATGGAATACGTCCCTTGATAACTGCAACATTGAGAGAAACTTACCCAGAAAACTGTTTTGATTAAACACTAATCAATGCAGAATATGGATTCATTTATTCATCTTCCAAATATATATTGAACATCTATTATGTGCAGATTTGATGTGTACTAAGACCACAGAGAGGGAAAAGTTGCAGTTTTCATTCTTATGAAGGTTATGATCAATTAGGAATGGTGTATCAGTCAGCTTTCCCATCCCCAGGATGTGTTGCCCGATGCCCACAACTTAAAAAAAGGTTTAATTTGCTTACTGTTTCAGAAAGTTCAGCCCATGGTAAGTGGGCTGCAAGGCAGAGACATCCTGAGGGTGGGTGCAGTGCAGCAGAGCTGCTCGATTTAGGGCAGTTGGGGAGCAGAGCAGGGAAACAGGAAGGAGCCAGGGACCACATATTGACCTCAAGGTCATACCTCAAGGACTCATCAGACATGCCCAGAAGTGTGCTTTGCTAGTCTCCTGGGCCAGTTGTAGGCTAAGCAAGTTGACAAGCTTCACTGTCACAGACAATAAAGCAACTACTACATTTATCTACACACACACACACACACACACACACACACACACACACTTCATAGCAAGTTCAACTAAGAAATATAAACAATCGTATGCCTTATATTTAATTATATGCATTTTATGATAGCTTTTCTAAGAAGCCAATGCTGCCCCCTGCTCCTAAGATCACTGCCTTATTTTTTGTTGAAATTTTATTAAAAATTTGAAACAGCAGATGACTCAAGGGAGATTATAGAGACTGAACATTTAAGGAGACAGCAGCATGGGGACTTAGTGATGAATGATGCCGCTTTCCCTTTTAATGAGTGGCTTTTCATCTAGCTTTGGTTGCTCATTATGGAAAGCCACCACAATTATTATTTAATATTTTCAAGGTGACATCTATTTAAAAAAACCTTCACTGAGAACAAGTTCCCATAAATACTGAAGACCTGGTCTGTTTTGGGAAATTGCACTTGAAATTTTTGATATAAGTGGCTATGATAAAAGAACATAGAAAAGGGCATGTTCAGGGAAGCCAGTGTGGGTGGGCTGGGTGGGCCTGGGAGTCAGTGAGGGAGCACAGTGGAGCAGAGTATACGACAGAAGCCAAGACTGTGGCTGGGGAAAGTGAGGCTAGGGAAGTGTAACGGCTTGTGTCTTAGTGTGCGCCCGAAGTCTCATGCAGTTCAGGAGTTTGTGATTGATTATTGTGGTTGTGGATGCTGCAAATTACCTACCTGGGGCAGGTACTTTGCACTGCAATGTAAGGAAAGGAGAGAGGCTAGCTAGCTAGCTGAGTTGCTGCCACTCCCTTTGTTCTCTTGCTCTTTGCCACCGCCATGAAAGGTTGCTCTCTGCCATGTGCTACTCTGCTTTGAAGCCAGTTGAGTATGGACTGAAACCTCCAGTAACTGAGACCTAAAGAAATCTTTTCTTCCTTCATTTTGAGAGTCGGGTATCTCTCCCAGCAATGTGAGAAGAGTAACTGACACAGGAAGTCGGGTCCAGATGAGAATGTTGTGCTTTTTGACTTCATACTAATAACATGAAAGTTGGTTCTGAAAAATTAAACAAAATAATTTTCTAATTTATTAAAATTTGATAAAGTATCTGCATGCAATTAAAAGCAGGAGTCTTAAAAACTTCAGCGGAGTAGAATCTACTCCCTCAGATGCTATTGACTCAGAATAGGAAAATGTCATGTATTTGAGCTTAACATTTATCTTTTCTTGGTGTTTAACAGAGCTTGTAGCAATAGAAAGGAGATTAAATAAGCAGATTAAATGGTGCAGTTCTTCCTGAGGCACAAGGCATCCAATACCACAATGAGTCAGTAAGAGCTCGAGAGTAGGGCTTAATGACTTTCCCAGGATGGGCTTTTGCAGCTGAGGTAGATTACAGTTCTCGTGACTGAAGAAATGAGGCTTTTTATGAGAGTAACATGGATAATGTCAAGCTCATTTTGTTGATAGCATGTGCATAACTTAGCTATTGCTGCAGAAATAAAACAAAACAAAGCAAAACAATGCAGCACACCATACCACACCACACAACAAAACATTGCCCCAAAACTCAACAGCTAACTACAATCATGTAATACAGTAGCTGTATAGCTACAGATAAGATTTGGGTTGAGTGCTGTGAGTGGTCTTGGTAGGATGCTTCTGTGCTGCATGTCTCTTCTCCTCCTTGGGGGACCTGTGAACTAGCCCAGACATATCCTCCTGATGGTCTTGGTCTTGGTGATGTCTAGGAAGGCCAACAAGGTGACTCTGCAAGCATTCCGGGGCCCTTTGTAAACCATCATTTCCTTGCATTCTTCTGGAGAATTTATGCTGAATCCAAAGGGAAGTTGTGTTGAGGAAGACCCAGAAAGGATGACTAGAGGAGGAGTCATGTTGGAGAGACTCAGGGAGGATCAACTAAAACCAGGTAACTGGAAGCAGGGAAAGGAAATACATCTTGATACAGAAAATCAATCTGATATGGGGGCCAGGGAGATAGCTCAGCTGCCTAAGTGATTGCCTGGCAAGCCCAAGGTTGTGAGTTTGATCCCTGATACTGAAAACAAAAATGATAATAAGAAAATCAATTTGAAAAATGATACAGGTAGAGAAAATCAAACTTTTTAAAAAAAATGTATTTGGTACAGGTCTGCAGGGTCTATAGCATCTCACTATGTAGACTGGACTCATAGTGATTCTCTTGTTTTCAGTCTCTCTACAATGGTGCACCCCCAACCCCAGTCTCAATCATTATCTCAGCATGCCCCGGGGACGGGGCCAGCATGGCGTGCTGTGGATGGAACCCCAGCTGCTGCACTCTGCCTATGCAGGTGCTTTAGTCCGCTGAGCTATCTAGCTAGCCCCAAACATCTTGATAGTGATTAAAAAGAGGAGAACTAGTCCAACAGAACCAGTCTACATGGCTCCATGACTTGTTCACTCTGGGAGCTACTATCTTGAGACTTTCCAAAATAACTGAAGGGAAGCATGGATAGATTCTGGATCCATGGACCCTTTTACCCCATCAACCCTTCTCCAAGCACGAGAAAGCTGCAACCCTATAGCATCCTTGCCAGCTCCTGGGGCATGCTTTCCTCTCCACCCATTCCAGAGCCCTTCCTGGGAATCTCCTTGAATCCATCTTAGATGTACCTGGGTCTCCTCTGGTTGCCCTAGACTTGCATAAACCTCCAGCTGGGGTTTCAAGTTTGTCCCACAACTCCTTCAGTCTCCATCTGGCATCCAGTGCACCCGGTTTACTGGAGTCTTGAGTGCATGGTGCCGCAGGAGTGCTTGAGTCTTCATTCAGTGTCTATTGCTCAAATCCTCCCTGTGCTCAGAAATTTGTTATGGGCCAGCCAGATAGCTTTGTAGACCCTGTAGACCCGGTAGGACCTGCAGGCCCTGTAGACCCTGTAAACTCTGTAACAAATACATAAAAAAGAAAAAAGAATTTTGTCATGGATGAGGGTTTACAAATTAGGAATCCTTAGAACATACAGAAATCACACAAGCCCATAGCCCATAAAACTGGGCAGAGAGGAAGATGAAGTAATTGACTAAAGACTGCTGGGTCTGGAATAAAAGCTTTCATTTGGAAGTACATAGGAATTTTCTCTGTTTTCTTTTGATTCATTTTCTCCCCCTCTATTGGTATTGTGGAGCTTGGAGTTTTACCACCCATTTTCTCCCCCTTTTTATTGCTACTTGTTTTATTTGTCTAATTATATACTCCTTTTCCCCACCTTTTTTATTTCCCTGCCTTCTCTCTTTTACTTTGTTTTCTTATTTTTTCTCTTGTTTTTTCTGTTATTATTCTCCAATACTAATAATTTTTGTACTGTTTAATAGGATACTTTATTTCAGTTTATTCACCTTCTTATAATCCATTGAATCTGTTTTCAAATTCTAATTTTTATGCTTCTCTTCCCAGCAACCTCTATCACTATTATAACTATTAACCATTATGCATCTGTAGATAGTTAACTATACCATACTACATTTGAATACTGTTTTAATGTTAATGGACATAAAATTGCTTTACAAAGTGGATATTTACTGTGTATCAATATGCAATTTGTCTTAGAGCTTGTACTATAACTATAAATTTTCTTCCTATGGCTAGCAGTAGCACATTGTTAGTTCTAAGGTTTGTCAAGATCCAGTTTGTATTTCATGCTATTGTTGCTGATTTTACTATTTTAGTTACAATAACTTGTAGCTCGCAAGTGGTTTTCTCTGTATGTCAATATCTACATTGCTCAGAACCATGAACAATCCTGCAGCTCGTTCCCGAAGAACTGGGTAGTAGGCCAAATAGCCTGCAAGCTACCCTCCCAAATACATGGAGGTGGTAGGAAGCTGGCCAGAGCCAAAGTCTGCTAGCTATGCATAGCAGAGTAGACAGTAACTAAAGAGGTCTCATTATTAGCAATACAGATGCCCACCATAGCCAACCTGCAAGCCTCAGCAAGAAAATAGACAAACAAAAAATAGAAAATGAGGGGCTGACCTGATAGCTCAGGGGACTAAAGCATCTGCCTCGGCAGAGCACAGTGGCAGGGGTTCGATCCCTGTTGTGCCGTGCTGGCCCAACCCATGGGGCATGCTGAGATGGCGGTTGAAACTGGGTATGGAGACCCAGTCCTAGCCCAGGTCCGGTGAGTGTGTGGAGAGCTTCCTGCTACCCTGCGCCGGCGGGACCAGTCCCAGCCCAGGCGCAGCATGGGCCGGA
>NW_004524604.1:1644734-1657970 GCF_000260255.1 Octodon degus | reverse complement strand
TATGCAGTGTATTATTTGTTGAAACTGTACTTTCGATTTGATTTGAAACTGTCTTATTGCTATATGTTTATCAATAAAACTTTGAAAAGAAAAAAAAAATAAAAGAAACTGGGTATGGCGGTGTGTGCCTGTGTCCCAGCACTTGGGATGTTAAAAACAGGAGAATCGCTATGCATCTGATCTACGTAGTGAGACCCTGTAGGCCCTGTCCTAAACTAAAAGAAAAAAATATAGAAAATGCAAAAAGGCAACAAAATGTCTCCAGAAACACCTAAATTTTCCAAATGAAATCCAGAGGGCATCAAAGGAGAATAAATACAAGTTATACAGCTGAAATATCTGATGTGGCAACAGTGGAAGTAACAAAATAAGTTATTAAAGAATTTGGAAAACTTAAGTCAGATATCACTAAAAAGATAATGATCCTAATAAAAAAGATAAGTGAGTCTAGAGAAGACACTAATAAAAACTAGGGGAGCTAAAGAAAAAGATGCAGGATGAGGAAAAAGACAAAAGAAAAAAGGAAGGGAAAATGGTGTATTTATGCATGTATACAGAATAGCTGATTTCTGCTGGTCTATTAAAAGGAGCAGTTAATGCTTAATTTTTTTCTTCTTCTTTGTAATTCTTGTAACTTTTTAAGAAACAATTTTTCATGCTTATATCTGGTCACTGAAACAACAAATTTGAAGACAACATTACACAGTATATCAATCATTGTTCAATTCCTGTTATTTTGTTCAGTGAAATTCTGTATCATTTCTAAAATTGTGTTTTACTATTTTTTCTTCTCTTTAAAAAATGAAAAAGAAGGGCTGAAAAAATAGCTCAGTGGCATAAACATCTGCCTGGCAAATGCAAGGTCCTAAGCTTGATTCTGGGTACCATAAATAAATAAATAAATAAATAGAAAGTTACATATTAGAAAAAAAAAGATGCAAACCATGAATGCTTAGCATAGAAACAACTGGAATATATAACAAGTTCCAAGCAGCAATCAGATTAAAAAATTTATTGAAATTATGGGCAGCAGATTTGACCCTTGTAAAGATAGAATGTGAAGTCTGAAAGACAGGGCTATGATTGCTGCTTAGTGAGAGACCTTAAAAACAACATGTGAACATGAAAATTGGTTCCAGAAGCTGCTGGTTTTTGGAAAGAAGACCAACCTAAGATCAGTTAGAATAAATGTAAAATCAAAACACACAAAGGCATAAAAAGCCCCTTTTCAGAATTATTAGCAGAAAACTTTCCAAGCATGAAAAAAGAATCTGACATACAGATAAGTAAAACATATAGGGTCACAAATAGCCATGATCAGAGAAGAGCTGTTCGGAGACTTATAATAATCAATGTTCCAGAAATCCAATAAAGAAACAGAAACTTAGAAGCCCTAGAGGAAAAAAAATGTGTATTATTTATAAAGGAAAACCCAATAAACTTCTCAACACAAAACCCAAAGTCAAGGAAAGTGTAGAGTGAAGTGTTTCAAGCACTAAATAAACCAACTTCCAATCCAGACTGATGTAATCCAAAATTATCTCTCAAAATTGATGGAGTAATGAGATATTTTCATGATATACAGCACAGAAAGAAATTTATAATCACCAAACCAGCACTCCAAAAAGTTCTCAAGGATATCCTAGAAAAACAGTGATGTTTAATACCTAGTGTCACCATTTCTGTTCAGTGTAGTTCTTGAAACATTAACTACAGCAATTAGACAAATACAAGAAATTAAAGAGATATACATAGGAAAGGAAGAAATTAAATTATTTGCTTATGCCATGATCCTCTATGTAGAAGACCTCAAAACTCTACCAAGTACAGTCCTGGAATTAATAACTAAATTCAATATCATACCAGGATATAAAATCAAAACTCAAAAGTTAGTATCATTCGTATACACCAATAACAAACTCACTGAGAGAGAAATTAGGGAAAGGACACCTTTCACAACAGCAACAAAAAGGAAAGACTTAGGAATAAATGTAACCGAGGTAGTGAAAGACAAAACAAAGTGCCCTGAAAAGAGTTTGAAGAAGATAGCAGAAAATGGAAAAAAGAGCCCCTGTTCTTGAGTAGACAGACTCAGTATAGTGAAAATGCCCATACTTTCAAAACTGTTGTACAGACTTAATGCAATCCCAATCAAAATACCAATGGCCTTTCTCACAGAATGAGAGAAGACAATCAGGAAATTCATATGGAACTGGAAGACCAGAATAGCAATAGAATACCAGAGAACAAGGGTATCACCATCCTACACTTCAAGTTATACTACAAAGGTCAAGTTATTAAAAGGAAATAAGATGGCTATGCACAAAAGGTAGACTTGTGGGTCAATGAATCAAGTAGGGAGTAAATAAACAGTTCCTGACAGCGTTGACTGTCTTTGATAATGGGGCCAAACACTTTCACTAGAGAAAAGATACATCTTTAATAAATGGTACTTGGAAAAGTAGTTATATACATGTTAAAGATTGAACCTATATCCATCTCTCATGATACACTAAACTATAATTAAAATGGATCAAATTTTTAAATATTAAAATGGAAGTAGTTGGGCCATGGAGATGGCTCAGTGGAATAAGCAATAAGCTCTTTCCCTGGCAAGTGCAAGGGCTTGAGTTCAATCACCAGTCCCACCAAAAAAAAAAAAAAAAAATGGAAGTAATCTATTGGAGATACATTAGGCAAAACTCTTGAAGACATAGGTGTAAGCAAAGACTTTCTGAACAAAATCCCAATCGCATAAGAAACAATACCAAGAATCAATGAATGGGGGATCAAATCAAATTAAAAATCTTCTGCACAGTGAAGGAAACAATCAACAGACTGAAGAGACAATCCACAGAATGGGAAAAGAAATTTTGTTAGCTACTCCTCAGACTGAGGACTAATTTTTTATTAATTTTATTGAGAAACAAATAATAATGAGACTCTTTCTTTCTTTCTTTCTTTCTTTCTTTCTTTCTTTCTTTCTTTCTTTCTTTCTTTCTTTCTTTCTTTCTTTCTTCAAAACCCATCAGAGAATGGACAATTTGGGTCTGTGACAAAGCAATTATGTTTTAAAGCATAGGTCAGTAATTGAATGAGGGCATACACTGCTACACATGACTTAACTGATCAGACCATAATTTTTCAATGTTTTAAAACAGAATAAGCTTCGCTGTAAAAGCAGCACCTTTGTGACATTTTTAGTGTTCCTCTCCTTCCTCACCCTTTCCTTCCACAGAATCCACACCAACCTCTTCATAATCCTTCTCGAGAGCAGCCATGTCCTCCCGGGCCTCAGAAATCTCCCCTTCCTCCATCCCCTCACCCATGTACCAGTGAACAAAGGCATGCTTGGCATACATCAGATCAAACTTGTGGTCCAGGTGAGCACAGGCATTGGCGATAGCTGTGGTGTTGCTCACCATGTACACAGACCGCTGTACCTTAGCCAGGTTTCCACCAGGCACCATAGTGGGAGTTTGGTAATTAATGCCCACCTTGAAGCCAGTGGGACACCAGTCCACAAATTGGAAGGTATGCTTGGTCATGATGGTGGCAATGGCAGAACTGACATCTTTGGGGAGCACATCACCATAGTACAACACACAGCAAGCCATGTATTTACCATAGCGAGGGTCACATTTCACCATCTGGTTGGC
The DNA here is from genome assembly GCF_000260255.1 of Octodon degus. Classification (NCBI taxonomy): domain Eukaryota; kingdom Metazoa; phylum Chordata; class Mammalia; order Rodentia; family Octodontidae; genus Octodon; species Octodon degus. Next base: position 1,654,311 of record NW_004524604.1, on the reverse strand, counting down.
TGGTTCAAAGCAGGCATTGGTGATCTCTGCTACAGAAAGCTGTTCATGGTAGGCTTTCTCAGCAGAGATGACAGTGGCATATGTGGCCAGAGGGAAGTGGATACAGGGATAGGGTACCAGGTTGGTCTGGAATTCTGTCAGATCCACATTCAGGGCTCCATCAAATCCGAGGGAAGCAGTGATGAAAGACACAATTTGGCCTATCAACCTATTCAGGTTAGTGTGGGTGGGGCACTCAATATCGAGGTTTCTATGACAGATGTCATAGATGGCCTCATTGTCTACCATGAAGATACAATCAGAGTGCACCAGGGTGGTGTGGATGATGGGGATGGAGTTGTAGGGCTCTACTACTGTGGAGACCTGAGGGGCTGGGTAAATGGAGAATTTGAGCTTGGGCTTCTTGCCGTAGTAATGAAGAGATGTTCCATCAGCAGGGAGGTGAAGCCAGAGTCAGTGCCCCCGACATAGCCGTGGAAAACCAGGAAGCCCTGCAGACCTGTGCACTGGTCAGCCAATTTCCAAATTCAGTTCAAGATGAGGTCAATGATCTCTTTAGTGCCCATGGACATAGTTGTTGGCAGCATCTTCCTTGCCTGTGATGAGCCTGTCAGGTGGAAGAGCTCACAGCTCATCAATGACTGTGGCTTCCAGGTCTACAAACACTGACCTAGGCACATGTTTGCCAGCGCCATTCTCACTAGAGAAGGTTTTGAAGGAGTCATCTCCGCCCCCAATGGTCTTGTCACTTGGCATCTGGCCATCGGGCAGGATACCATGTTCCAGGCAGTAGAGTTCCCAGCAGGCGTTGCCAATCTGGACACGAGCCTGGCCAACATGGATAAAGATGCACTTAATCATGGCTGCTGCTTCACTATTGCTGAGCGGATGGAGATGAGAGGAGAGATTGCTGCTGCTTACAGCATGACTCTTAGGTGGTTGATGTAAGAGAATCTTGCCATGAGACAGTTTCAAAACCAATTGGTAGGACAGTTTCAATAATCAGTACATTGCATATTGTCTTTATAGTGGTTATTCATAGTACAAGATGCAGACATGATATCCTGTCCAAACACTATTAGTATAAATCTTTCTTCTCATTGAATTAAGACAAAGTGGCTGTATATTTATCCTACCTATTTTGTATATACCGATACAAAATGGTCCTTCATTTATATCCCCTTTTTCTGTTTAGTTTTGTCAGAGATGGCTATTCCATTACTATTTAAATAACACATGAAGAATTCAAAAATATTAAATCTCCCCAAATCTACATACTTATTCCAAAATTGGGCATTCAAAATGAATGGATAATTCTCAGATGAAAAAATACACGTGGACAGTAAATGCTTGAAAAAATATTCAGCATCACTGACCATTCAATAAATGAAAATTAAAACAACAGTGAGATTCTATCTCACTCTAGAAAGACTAGCTATCACCAAGACATCAAGTAAGTACAACTGCTGGAGAGTTTGTGGGATGGAAGAATCTCTTCTTCACTGTTGGTGGGAATGTAAACTGGTTACAGCCACTGTGGAAATCAGCATGGGGATTCCTCAAAAAACTGAAACTAGTAATTCCACTTGAGCCACTTATTTTCCTCCTAGCTGTATTCCTAAAAGAGTTAAAGTCATCATAGCACAATAGAACATCCATACCCATGTTTATTACAACCCAATTTATAATGGCTGAGTAGCCAAATGCATATCAATAGATGAATGGTTAAAGAAAATGTGATATTTATATACAGTGGAATATTACTCTGCCATACTGAAGGGTGAAACTGAGGCATTTTTACATAAGTGGATGTACTTTGAGATAATAATGTCAAGTGAAATAAATCAGACACACAAGTTTAAATATCACTTTGTTTCTCTCACATGAGAAACCCAAAGTACAAGTAAGGAGCAAGATAAAAGACATGATAGGAAATAGATCTTCAGATGGAAAGGGAAGAAGAGATGGAACTAGGGGGTAAAGAAGTAAAGGAGAAAGGATTCTCCATGTTATAAATGCTTTTTAAATAAAGTAAAATTTGTATATAAAAATTAAAGAAGCATATTGGAAATAGAGCTTTTGCAAATGAGGGGAAGAAGAGTTGGAGAAGGGAGAGGAGGAGAGAAGGGGATGAAAAGAGAATTAAGATATATTATATACATGTACAAAATTCCCATGATAAAGGTAATTACTATGAAAGAGCCAGCCAAATAGCTCAGCAGATTAAAGCACCTGCAAGTAGGTGCAGGGACTGGGGGTTCGAGTCCCAGGCCTGCTGTGCTGTGCACCCCTTCCCCAGGGCACACTGAGATGGCAAATGAGACTGGACGCGATGGTGTATGCCTGAAATCCTGGCTCTTGGGAGGCTGTAAACAGGAGAATCAGAAGAGTCCAATCTAGTAATGAGATCCTGAACACCCTGTCGACCCTTCCCTAAAAAATAAAAAAAAAAAATTTAAAAAGGTATTTACTATGCACTGTGTTAATAAAAAAAAATTACTATGCACTGTGCTAATAAAAAAAAAAGTTGTGTTAGTCTATTTTCCATAAGATCAGAGATTTACTTCAAGGTCACATGGATTTCAGTCAAGTTCACTTGGTGTCACTGCCTCTGGGTCCATGGCAAGACCCATGTACTTGTATGCATCATGGCAGGAAAGTGTGGCAAAAGGAGCTGCTGGTTTCATAGTATTCAGGAAATGAAGGAGGTAGAGGAAGGGCTTGGAGTCTCAATGCCCCAGTGACCTCACTTCCTCCCTCTAGGTCCCACCTCGTAAAGGTTCCATCTCTTCCTATCACAACCCAGGCTGGGACCCATCCTTTAGCTGAGACCCTCTGGGGACATTCAAGCTCAAAACTCCAGCAGGAGGGACAGGGAAATGCACTTCCTCCGGTGGGAGAGACCTGCAGTTACACACAGAGGATGTGGGTCAGGGGGTGGTGAAGAATTAGGGATGTTAGTGCAGTAGCTTATTGTGTAATCATGGCAGACAGGGGCATACTTTAGCTTTGTTTACTAATTTAGTGCCTGAGAGAGATGATTGCTTAATCTTTCCTTTCTGCATGTACTTATCTCTGAAACTGAACTAATAAAATGCCCACAATGCATTTTAAAAATTTGTGAGATTTAAAATAACTTAGTTATCTTTTCTTTTTCTTGAATTTCATGTACACAACCATATGAGTGGGTTTCTACTGGTGGTCAACATATTACACCCAGCTGAATTATACTCACCTGGTTCTGGGTGTGGAAGGCCCATCTGAGGGTTGTCTCCAGCAGCATAAAGGCAGAAGAGGAGAAGCTGCTGAAACACCCTTAGGGATGCTGTTTGGAGAAGCTAGTTCTCTTGGGCTGTTCTGCTGGAGGACCTTGTCATGTTGGCTTTCCTGATGAACTCTGGAGAAGCTTGGGCCCTCATCTTGAGCATCGATTCCTGGCTCCAGAGGGGAAGATGGTTCACTGCTCAGCCTCATGAAGAAGCTTGTCATATTGGCTTTCCTGATGGGTATGCAACTTTCCTCATGACCAGGTAGAGCTCGGGACTTCACTGTTACTGAGGATGGTTGTGGTACTTTTGGGGGAGCTCTAGTGCTTCCCTTGAGCATTGCTTCCTAGCTCCATTTCAGATCCCTCAGCCTGTTTAAACAGATTCTTCACCTCTCTGGAATAGACTTCCTAACTTCCACCACTGATCTTTGGGCCTTTCCAGCACAGATCCATGAAGTGAACATGCATGAGATTTTGTTGTGGGCTTTAGGCCTCCAACTGGACTTGGGGGAGGCATTGTTATGAGCTCTAGGTTTTCATCTGGACTCATGCAGGGTATTAGGATATAGGCCCTTGGCCTGAGTTTTTAGTGTTTATGTGTGTGGACAAATTTCCTGTACTTCTTATGTATGATTCTTGGGTGATTCATTATAAAATACCATTATAAAATGTGTCCTGTATTATATTGTTCCCCTTTCAATAACCCAAACCATGACATCATATGTCTGCTACTATCAAATTATTACAACAATGTCTGCCTCCACCATTCTGTGCTGCTCAGGATGGCCTGTGTGATTTTTCAAGGATGGGTTACTGACCAAGAAAGTGTACATGGGCCAATAAAATAGCTCAGTGTATTAAGGTACCTGCAAGCAGGGGCTGGGGCCAGGGGTTTGATCCTGGCCCTAACCCTGGCGCACAATGAGACAACAATTGAGACTGGGGGTGGTGGCGCACACTTGTAATCCCAGCTCTTGGGAGGCTGTAAACAGACAGATCAATATGACTCCAATCTAGGAGTGAGACTCTGAACACCCTGTAGACCCTTCCCTACCCCCCCCCCCCCCCACAGACAGACACACACAATGTACATTAGTGAAAACCTTGGTAAGTGGAAACATATTTGTTTTTGTTTTGACTGTGCAAATGGCTATCAATACCAAAATAATTTTTTTTCTGGCCTGTGCTTCACTCAGGAATATACAGAATTTTCTGTGAATTCCCAGTGCTTGCCTAATTTACCTCTCAATCATTAATGTTGGAATATTCTTTACTGTTGGCATTGACATCATATCTTAGTCCATTGTGAAGTTTCTCAGGTCTTTTGCATGGAGGATTGTTTCCTGAGGGCACCCCAGAAAGGCAGGCAGGAACATAAGTGAACAGCTAAGTGAGCTGTAACCCTCAAGACACCTCTGTGAGAGACATACTGTAGTTTTCTTCATTTTATACATAAGTACTCTAAGGCTTATAAAGGTCATGTAAGTAGTAAACCCTATGTTATCATTTTTCTTCTTTTTAAAGAGCAGTAGTATGTATTATAATTGTGTTTTTTTCTAATGTAAAATTTATTTTTATTTTTAATTTAATTAATTAATTTATTTATTTATTTTATTTTTTGGCAGAACCAGGGATTGAATTCAGACCCTTGTGCTTGCCAGGGAAGTGCTTATTCTACTGAACCATCTCCCTGGCCCTGAAATAAATTTAGAATTAAATTAATTCTAAAATAAATCTAGAATTAAATCTAAGTCATGGATATAATCTTGGCTGTCAAGAAATGAAAGTACAGCACAAACATGCACCCAGGTCTCCTGTATGTGAAAGATACATATTTCACACAATAATTCAACTCTAATATGTTCAACTGGTTGTCAACCCATTAATTACAGTGACTCCCACTTAAACATTTGACTCATACTATTTTTCCTTGCTTTTCAAAACATAGAAGCCTCTTTGGAAAGGCTTGAATCATTCAGGTTCTTTTTAAAAGCAAACTGGAGAACTCTGAACTAATGCTCTCCTTTGGGCTTTACAAATTTCCCTGTAGCAATAGAGGCCCTTGAAATTACTTGCTTGATCTCAGATGGTGCTCCAAATTGAGATCATTTCTTCCCCCCCAAACTGCCTTTCAATGCCTAATGGCTTGAAGTGCTGGGTAAAGATTTTAATGATGAGAATCCAGTATAAGAGACATTTTTCCAAAGTTAGTTGCTTTTCATTTTTACTAACATCTCTTAGTCCATTTCCTATACTGGATTCTCATTCAAAAAGGCCATAGAAGCCAACTTTAGGGATCTGGGTGTAGAAGTCATGTCAAGGCAGACTTTATGCAACTTCTTTCTGTAAGACCAACTGGCAGCCCCTCAAGTCTGAATTTCCTTTGCCTTTCTGAGCAACTGTCTGACATACTGAATGTTGCCTGCAACATGACCAAAAGAAAAGCAAGAAAAATAAGGAAAAATGGTAATTTAGGGGGGAGTGGAAAGCAGAGAAATGCTAGTCTCCAGTTGTGCCACGTGTGGGATGAACTGGCTTCCACAAATGACTATCATGTATTTCCTAAAAGCAAATGGGAAGCAAGTGACTTTCCTGTTGAGTCTCAGGACCCCACACTTCCAGTTTCCCTTTCTTGGAAGACCATTGCTTCCCAGTGTCTTGCATGGCTCTCCCAGACTCTGGGGTTAGCACTAGGTCCTGGACTGTTTTTCTGGTTTACCCACAGTTTTTTGGGGATACCCTCTCCTCTAACAAGGTTTTCCATATCATTATATTCTAACATTTGAAGCTACTTTTCTGTCTCTAGCTTGGATCTCTCTCCTAAATTGCAACCAGAGCATAGAGCTGCTGAAGATCAGCCACTCCGTTGATGTCACACAGCATCTCAGACGTGGTGGGGTCTGAGTTTGTGCAGTCTTTATTATCTTTGACCTGTGTTGTGTCAATAAACACCAGCTTTACCTATCTGGGTGCTCCTGCAGGAGCCTTGGGAGTCGTTCTTTTTTTATTTCCTTCGTTAATTAACTCAGTAATTCAAAAGTGCCATCAGCTGTCACACAGGTTTCTCTGGCATGTTGTATGATGTTTTCAGTTCTTTTGGAAAAATACCTAGGTGAGGAATAGTTGGCCTCAATGGGATCTCCAGTCCTAGCTTTTTAAGGAATCTCCACATTGATTTCCAAAGAGGGTGTACCAGTCCACACTCCCATCAACAGTGAAGAAGAGTTCTTTTCTTTTCCCACAGCCCCTCCAACATTTATTGCTTGACTACTTGATGTAAGTAATTCTTTCTGGGGTGAGATGGACTCTAGTGTTGTTTTAATTTGCAGTTCTCAAATGACTAATGATGCTGAACATTTTTTTCATATATTTATTTGCCATTTGTATTTCCTCATCTATGAAGTGTACGTTTTTCTCAGATGCCTATTTTTGGGTTGGATCTTTGAATTTTTGAAGGCTTGATTTTTAAAAATTCTTTATATGTTCTACATAGAAGTACTTTGTCTGAAGGACAATTGACTATTATTCTTTTGCAGCTTTTCTTTGATGGTATACTGCTCAGTGTCCTGGAGAAGCTTATGCTGGTTTTCCTAATAGGAGCTCAGCTGCTCTCATCATTGGAGGAGCTTGGAACCTCACTGTCATTGAGGATGCTGTGATACCTTTCGGGGTCTGCTTTTTACTTTGGATGTTGTTTCTTACTTCCTACTTTATTCTGGTTCTTACCTTGAGTATTGTTTCCTGGCTCCAGTGCAGGTCCCTCGGCCTGCTAGCACAGATCCTTCATCTCACTGGAACAGATTTTCTAGCATCCACCACTGACCTGTGGATCTTTCCAGCACAGATCCACGAAACAGGCCTACATGAGACATTGTTGCGGGCTCCTGGCCTCCAGCTGGACTCATGGAAGCATTGTTATAGGCTCTAGGTGTTTAGTTGGACTCATGTAGGACATTACCATGGGATCCAGGCCCTCAGCTGGAGTCTTTGATCTTTAGTGTGTGGACAGATTTCCTGCACTCTCTTTACACAAATTTTTGGATGACTATTATAAAATAATTCTATAAATTATATATCCTAAATTGTTCCCCTTACAAAATCCCAAACTACAACAGTTAGCAAATATTTAATATTGGCTTTTTAAATCATAAAGAGTAGGATTTGTCAACTAGCAACTTGAACAAGCTGGCCTCTTGGGGGAATATTCATATATAATATTTTAATCTCCTCACTATTTGTTTAAAATATAGGCAGTGGAGAAAATATTTTCTTCTTGTTTATATTTGCTTAGTAACAATAAAAATAGTTCTCAATTTGCTTTGTGAAGTTAGGATCCCAGTCTCAAGTAGTAATCTACAGTATGAACTTGACATCTCTGTTCCCTGGCTGGGCCCTCTCTGGGCATTAAAAGGCAGGAAGGGAAGGAGGTACCTTATATGTTACCTCATCTCCAAGCAGAGCTTCCATTTCTCTCTTGGTAAGTGTGGTTTTCATCCTCAGTGGCACTCATGTGGTCCAGCAGGGACTGATGGAGGGAGGAGAAGAGAGAGGGATAGAAAGGGCCTCCGGAGTCCACAGCCATACCACCCTGAACGTGCCAGATCTCGTGTGATCTTGGAAGCTAAGCAGGGTCGGGCCTGGTTAGTACTTGGATGGGAGAAAGGACCTCTGGGGAGGCTCATTGGCTGGGCCCAGATAGGATTTTGGTGAGGACAGGTGCTCCGTCCCTTCGTTTAGGGTCCCTCTGGGAAGTCTTGTGTGTACACCTACCTCAGCCCTTGTTTTCTAGAGGTTCACTTGACACAGACTGTATTCCTCAGGCTTCTTGAGAGAAGAACAGCCAACAGGAGGTATCGATGCATCAGTGTATCTGTGCCTAGCCCTATATCTAGATATACATCTAGGTCTGTGTGAGACCTATTTTGTGATTGTGAGAACCGGGAAATCTGAAATCTGGTGAGTAAGCTGGTGAGGTGGGAATTCAGAGGAGAGCTGTGTCAGTCACATGGCAATTCTGTATTAAAGTCTTGAGGCAGCATTGTTCTCTACCACAAACTCTAGAGAGAGCCCTTCATGCCATATATCCACCAATCTGACAATTTTTGTGTCAATTTGCCAAAAATGTTGTTTTTTTCCTTTCTTTTATAAAAATGTATTTTATTTTGAGGACTAAAAAGAAAACCAAAGACAAATAGCAAATACATGGGCCAGGGAGATGGCTCCACAGAATAAGCACTTCCCTGGGAAGCACAAGGGTCTGAGTTCAATCCCCGGTTCTGAAAAAAAAAAAAAAAAAAAAAAAAGCAAATACAGAGGCAAAAACAGTGTAACATACAACAATACAATTAATGATGACTGTTATGTTACATCTTTTTATCATCAAATCTGTTACTCAGGTTAACAGATACAGTTATGCAAGATTGGACAAATAATTGAATATTAATGTTTGATTTCAATAAAACTGATTTTTTCTTGTCTTATTTTACTTTTAAAAATTATTTTAAAGAGACTATAATAATAATTGATAAGATGTTATAAACAGTACACATTTAGAAGACCAAGGTGACAGGAATTGAACCATGGATTTTGTATTACACATTGCTGTCCTTGATGTAGTTGCTCAAATCATAGATATCAGCATACAGAGTTAGTCAAACTGAAAATCCTAAACATTAATAGCCATTTTCAAAAAACTGATGGAAATTATTAGTGCAATCATCTCAGTCATCGTGCATGCATACTTCCATGATTTTCCCCCTTCTTTTTTCCCTATCTTTTCTTCTTATCCTCATGTTTGTTGTTTAAACTTTAAGTTCAATTTCTTTTCATTTTTCTATACCTATTATACCTTTTGGGTTTTATTTATTCTTTCAGGTTCTTATATTAGGGACACAATATGATATTTATACTCATGGGTCTGTCTTATTTCACTTATGAGTATAGCATCTAGTTGCATCCATTTACCTATAAAGGCCTCAAGTTAGCCTTTATAGCTGAGTAATACTCCATTGTATAAAAATATCACATCTTTTTCATCCATTCCTCAGGTGATGGGCACTTTGGTTGCTTCCAAGATTTGGCTATCACAAATTGTGCTCCTATAAATATGGATGGACATATATCACTATGGTATGATATTTTCGGTTCTTTTAGGAAAATATCCAGAAGGGGAGTAGCTGGGTTGAATGGGATTTCCAGTTGTAGTTTTTTTCAAAATTTTGTTGATAAACAGATAGCAATGAGACAGTTTCAACTCAAATCGGAAGTACAGTTTCAACAAATAATACACTGCATATATTCTTCTTAGTG
>NW_004524604.1:1625059-1638379 GCF_000260255.1 Octodon degus | reverse complement strand
GTTTCTTGCCTATGTTTCTGTAGTTGCTTCTTTACTTCATCTGCTATGAGTTCTGAGAGTTCTTTTTTTATTTCAGAAAAGAATTGCACTCTGATTTCCTCTGTATCTTTCTGCTGTTGCTTATTTACTATTGACACTATTCATGCATTTGAGCTGAGCTAGTATCCTCCACACTTGTTCTGGGTGGGCACTGGGTTTCTTCCATATATTTCTGCATTTGCTTCTTAAGTGCAGATGTTTTTAATTCAGGGATTTCTTTTTTCATTTCCAATCTGAGGTCTTCTACATCTTTCTGCAGCTGTTTCTTTATTTTAGAAGCCGTTGATTCATTGCTTTCAGCTGTGTGATTTCCAATTTGTTCTGTGTTAGTGACCTCTGTACTTGTTACGGGTGGGCTTGGGTTCTGAGGTTGCATTTTGTTCCTTCTCGCCATTTTGTGTAACGCTGTCTTCTGACCTGTGTTGTAAATCTTTGTTGTAGTTATGACCTTCGCACACACTGATGTTCAGGTGCAGCTTTACAAATTTTGGACTTATCCAGCTGCGTCTGGCTTGGGTCTGGCTGCTGTGCTCAGCTCCTTCCCGCTGTTCCCCTTAAGGGTGAACCTGTTGTGCCCCTGTGGCGAGATGTTCTGCTCCTGGACTAGCTGGTTGGATCTATCATCTACACTCTCTGCAGGGATTGCAGCTGCAGGATTACACCCCAGTCGTGTATGTCAGGCCTGAGCTGTGCCTGTAGGGGACAAGGTGAAGTAGGGGGAAGAGGAAGCTCTCCCACACCCTCACCAGACCTGGGCTAGGACTGCATCTGGGGGTTCCCGTACACGGCAGAAATCCCTATTGGGTGCCGGGGTGGTGGAGGTACTGCGGAGTGGTGGTGGGCAGCCCAAGGGGTGGGAGAGGGTCTGGCCCATGCTGCACCTGGGCTGGGACTGGTCTCACCAGCGCAGGGTATCAGGAAGCTCTCCGCACACTCACCGGACCTGGGCCAAGACTGGGTCTCCAGTTGTAGAATGTGAGGAGTCTCCACACTGATTTCCATAGTGATTTTACCAATCCACATTCTTACCAAGAGTGGAGAAGGGTTCCTTTTTTCCCCACAGCTTCTCCCCAATTTGTTATTAGTAGATCACTTTATTTATTTTATTTTTTATTTATTTATTTTTTCTTTGTGGAATCAGGGATTGAACTCAGGTCCTTGCGCTTGCCAGGGAAGCACTTATTCCACTGAGCCATCTCCCTGGCTGTAGATTACTTTATGATAGCCATTCTTTCTGGGGTGAGACAGTATCTCAGTGTTGTTTTAATTTGCATTTCTGAAATGTCCAGTGCTGTGAAACATTTTTTGTGTATTGTATTTATTTGCCATTTATATTTCTTCTTTTGAGAAGTGTGTATTCAGGTTAGACAGCCATTTTTGGATTGGGTCTTTATATTTTGGGAGCCTGATTTTTTTTTCACTTCTTTATATATTCCAGGTAGAAGTCCTTAGTCTGAGTGATTGTTGGTGAAGATTTTTTTCCAATTTGTGTATTGTCTTCTCAGTCTGTTGGTGATTTCATTTTGACATGCAGATAATTTTGAATGGGGTGTGATCCCAGTTATTAATGCTTTTAAGTATTTTCTGGGCAGTTTGGTGTTTGTTTAAAAACACTCAACCTACCCCTATGCCTTCAAGTTTTCCACCTACTTTCTCTTCTAGTGGATTTAGTGTTTCTATCTTAATATTTAGATCTTTAATCCATTTGGACTTTAGTTTAGTGCATGGTTATAGTCCTGGGTCTAGTTTTAATTTTTAGCATACGAAGAGCTAGTTTTTCCATCACCATTTGTTAAAGAGGGTTTCTTTCTTCCAGTGGACATGTTTGACTCCTTTATCAAAGATAAGATGGCTGAATGTGTTTTTAGTTGTATCTTCATCTTCTAATCTGTTCCACTTTTTTTTTACCAGTATCATGTTGATTTTATCACAGTAGCTTTGTAGTATAATTTCAAATGAGGGATTTTAATGCCTCCTGCCTTGCCTTTGTTTTCCAGGATTGCTTTTGCTAGTCTAGGTCTTCTCTGGTTCCAAATAAATTTTAGGAATGCTTTCTCTAGATTTGTGAGGTATATTGATGGTATTTTGATAGGAATTGCATTAAATCTATATAAAAATTTTGGGAGTATTGCCATTTTCACAATGTTGGTTCTTCCTATCTAGGAGCAAGGAATATCTTTCCATTTCTAAAATCCTCTTGCATCTCTTTTTTCAGCGTATTGTAATTTTCATTATATAGATCTTTTCCTTCCTCTGTTAGATTAAATCCTAAGTATTTAATTTTTTTGAATGCTACTATGAATGGTGTTGTTTCTCTAATTTCTTTTTCAGTGAGTTTGTTATTCTACACATTCTGAGTAGAGGAATGCTATTGACTTTTGAGTGTTGACTTTGTATCCGGATATGTTACTGAATTTGTTTATTAATTCTATGAGTTTCTTAGTAGGGGTTTTTTTTGGGGGTCTTCCAAGTAGAGTATCATTGAACAGGGGTGGTGATAGTGGACATCCTTGTTTTGTACCTGATATTAGAGTAAAGGCTTTCCATTTTCCCCCATTTAGAATGTTGCTGGCTGTTGATTTGTCATAGATGCTTTTATCAGATGGAGGCATAGGCCATCTGTTCCAATTTTCTGTAGGAAATTGATTATGAATGAGTCAGAAGTCTCTTATGTATCTATTGAGATGATCATGTAGTTGTTGGTTTTGGCTCTATTGATATAGTGTATTACACTTATAGATTTGTGCATGGTGAACCATCCCTACATTTCTGGGATGAATCCTACCTGGTCATGGGATATAATCTTCTTGATGATTTGCTGTATTCTATTTGCTAGTATCTTATTAAGGATTTTTGCATCTATGTTCATGAGGGAGATTGGCTTATAATTCTCGTTTTGGTTGAGTCTTTCTGTGGTTTTGTCATCAGTATAATACTTGCCTCTAATAATAATTTTGGGAGTATTGCTTTCTTTTCAATTTCACTGAAGTTTGAGGAGTACTGGGATTAAATCTTCCCTAAATTTCTTGTAGAATTCAGCTGTGAATCCATCAGGTCCTAGACTTCTTTTGTTGGTAAGTTTTTTTTATTACATTTTTAATTTCATTGGCTGATATTGGGTTATTCAAAGTTTTTATATCTTATTGATTCAGTTTTGGAAATTTGTTCCTGTCTATGAATTTATCCATTTCTTCTATACCTTCAGTCCTGTGAGAGAAAAGATTTTCAAAATAGCTGTTAATGATCTTCTGAATTTCCACAGTATCTGAAGTAATTTCTCCCTTTTCATTCCTTAATGCTTGAATTTGATCTTTTTCTTTACTCTTTTTGAAGAGGTTGACTAGGTGGTTATCAATTTTATTTATTCTTTCAAAGAACCAGGTTTTTGATTCATTGATCCTTTTAGTTTTTTGTCTCAAATGCATTAATTTATGCTGTAATGTTTTTAATTTCTTTCTGTCTTTGGGATCTTGGCTTGGCTTGCTTTTCTTTTTCTAAAAATTTGAGGTGCAGCATTAGGGCATCTATATGTTCTTGTTCTCTTTTCCTAATGCGTGAGTTTACCGCTATAAATTTCCCTCTGAGAATTGGTTTCATTGCATTCTACAAATTCTGATAAGTTGTGTTTGAATTTTCATTGGATTGTAGATATTGTTTAATTTCATCTGTAACCTATTGGTTACTGAGGAGGGTGTTATTTATTCTCCATATATTTTGGGGTTTTATGCTTTCTTTTGTCATTAATTTCCAGTTTCATTGCACTGTGGTCAGTGAAGATGCATGGGATAATTGCTGTTTTCTTGCATTTACTTAAGCATGATCTGTGGACTAGTATGTGGTCTATTTTAGAAAACATCCAAAGTGAAGCTGAAAAGAATGTGTATCCAGATATTGTTGTGTGAAACACTCTGTATATGTCCATTAAGTCCATTTGTTCAAAGGTTTGGTTCAGTTCTGCTACCCCTTTGCTAATTTTTTGTCTACTTAACCTAGCTTTTTGAAATAAGGGGATGTTAAGGTTGCCTGTTAAGATTTTGATATAAGCTATTAGATTTTTCATGTTCAAAATTTGTCTTATAGAGTTGAGTGCTCCCATACTTGGTGCATACATATTTATGACCATTATCTCTTCCTCTTGAATTTTTCCCCTAACCAGTATGTAGCGACCTTCTTTATCTTGTTTGTTTATTCTTGGTTTGAAGTTCAGATTGTCTACAAACAGGGTAGCTACCCCTGTGTTTTTCTGATCTCCTGGAGCATGTACTATTATTTTCCACCTTTTGACTTTTAGCATATGGATTTCTTTTTGGGTTAAATGTGTTTCATGTATACTGCATATTTTTGGATTTTGTTTTTTCATCCACTCTACCAATCTATTTCTTTTACTTGGTGAATTAAGTCCATTTACATTGATGGTTATAATTAATATGTATTGGCTTATGTTTGTCATGTTATTTCCTGCTGTTGGTTTTCTACTTTTTCCTGAATTTAATCGTTTGCCCTATTTGGTGGGTTCTTTCTGCTGTTGTTTTTGGAGTTGTGGTCATTTTGATCCCTTTCTAGAGTGTCTTTTAGTATTCTATGTAAGGTTGGTTTGGTTGTCATGAATTTCTTTAGTTGTTCTTTGTCATGTAAGTATTTTACTTTTCTATTAAACTTAAAACAGAGTTTTGCAGGGTATGCCAGTGGAATTTATTATCTTGTAAGGCTTGAAATACTTCATTCCATACTCTTCTTCCCTTGATGGTTTGTGATGAGAAGTCTGTTGTTATTTTGATGGGTTTTCCTTTACATGTGACTTGTTTCTTTTCTCTAGCAGCCTTTAGTATGTCATTCTTGTGCTGAATTTCTGGAATCTTGATTATTATATTGCTGGGTTTAATTTTAATTGGGTTGATATTATTTGGAGTTCAATATGCCTCAGTTATCTGAATGTCAGATTGCTTTCCCATACTTGGGAAGTTTTCTGCTATTATTCCTGCCCATATTTTTTTTTTATGTCATTTGTGTTGCCTCCTCCTTTCTCACTGGTGCCCATTAATCTTTTGTTGTTCATCTTTGCATCATCTTGCAGCTGTTGAATTATTATTTTCCAGATCTTTGTTGTTTTTAAGTGGTCTTTCCTTACCTTTTTGTAGCAGCAGTGGTGTCTTCAATGTCTGAAAGTCTGTCTTTGCTTTCATTCAAATGGTTTTACCAACTTGTAATGGAATTTTAATTTCTTGCATATCTCTTTGAATCTGCTTCATGCATTCTTTTTCTTTCCTGTATTGCTCATTCAAGATTTACATCATTTTTTTGCATTCTCTATTTTTTTATTAGTGACTTCTTTAGAAACACTTAGTAATTCTTTCATTGTAGTTATTTCTTTTTTTACCTGGGAGATTATTTCTGATCTGATTTCCTCTGTACCCTTCTGCAGTTATTTCTTTACTTCAGTTGCTATTATTTCAGAGATTTCAGGTGTGCGACTTCCATTTCTTCTATGCTAGTGTCTCCTGGATTTGTCCTGGGTGGCTTTGAGACTGAGATTGCCTTTGCTCCTTCGTTTTGTCATTTTTTATTTCAAAGATAACTCTTTCATGTTGATTTCTGTGCTACTTTTTTTTTTAAAGTTTGATCGTAGGTAGCTGTATCACTGGAATCAGAACCGCTTTGTAATGGGTTTGTTTTTTAGGTATCTCTTCTGTGTCAGATATTCTTGTTCTGTTGTGTCTCAATATTTTATCTTCTCTATTAAGAGTCTAGTATTGGTTTCTACTTGGTACCTTCTGCTGTCCTGGAGTCTTCCAGTGGACCAGTTTGTCTAAGTTACTTCCTGCCCCCTCTTTGTGAGCTGCTCTGCACTGTGTAAGGCCTGTTTGGTTGCACACTGAGCTGCTCTATGCTGAGTTTAGCCCACCAGGTCACTCACAGAGCTGCTCTGAGTGGAGTTCTGAATTCTGTTTTTTCTTTTATTGTTAGCAAAGCTGAAATTTTTGTGTGCTCATATATTTATTTATGTATGCAGATTCGCCATTCCAGGTCTGTGCCAATTTCTCATTGGAGTGCTCTTTCTTGGAGTTCTACGTCCTTCTCGGTATATGATGAATTTAAATAACTGTGTTTCAAATACAGCTCCCTAATTAGTGTTTCGCTTTTTCAACTTTTATGATATTTTAACGTATAAAGTTATTTATTCTTAATGGAGATATTTATTGATTTCTCTCTCTGTTTATACAAGAAATACCTTTTCTGGCTTGTATTCACTTATTTTTTTTTCTTCCTGGCTTTTAACATTTTTTATTTGTCTGTTTCATACAACTTGTCCATAGACAGACCACTTCAGGCCTCTGGGCTATTGTTTCTACCTGCTCAGCAAAAGATCTCATGAACCGTCTCGTGCACAGCTCATTACATGACCTCAATCCTTGGAGTCTGCATCCCTTCCCTAGCTCCCACTCAGTATGTCCTTGGGTGCTGTCCCAGCAAACCATGGGCAGGAAGCCAGTCTCATAGATCACTTGCTAATAGATTGTGTGGGAACTTTGCTTAGCAGATCTGTTCTAATGTACGTGATGGGTCAAAGAAATTCTTTGTAAAATGTGTCTTGGGGGTATAAGCAATATGCTTGGTTAGTAGCAAAGCAACTACCTTGAGAAAACATATGTAAAATTTCCATGAGATGGAGAATATTGTGAGAAAGTAGAAGATAGCAAACACAGCTGCAGAGGGTCCTGAGATGTCTCGGGTTTCTACAACAAAATACAGACTGGATAATTTATAAGAATAGGAAGGAGTTTCTCACTGTTCTATATGCTGGGAAGTCCAAGATCAAGGTGCTGTTTTTGGTCTGGTTGGGTCATTCGTATCATATCAACACACACAGAATGCAGGAGGGCTAGTTGGCTGAAGCCTTGGCTTCATGGATGGTGAAGGGCCAAGGCCTCGGTGCTTCCTAGAGTCCTTTCCTCTTACTAGTGCCAGCTTAGCAACATCTGTGCTGGGAAGGAGACACATCCAAACCATAGCACAGAGAACAAAGCAGCTAGCTGTGAGGTGGTATTGGGGACAAGGAAACAAGAAATGGTGTGAGGTCATGGTTATGGACTTTGACAGCAGCATAACCTTAGGTGTAGAATGTCCTTAGGTTGCACATCCAGAGGCATAACAGATCAGAAAGAATTCTATCCGATGTCACTCTTGTATTAGCAAGAGTGGTTGTATCTTACTAAACAGGAAATAAATTTAAAATATAAAGAATCAATCAAATTTAAAGTGACTTACAATTATATGGAAACAAATTTGTGGGTTCAATTGAATCAAAGATGGATGTGAACTGGGTGCAGGTAGTAGATCCTAAGGTGCCTTGATAATTAATAACAATATAAGCAAATACAATGGGTAATGCAGGCTTTTGGGGGCCCTGGCTTCCCAAAGCTCCACAGGACAGAGGTAGAGAGAGGTGAGATGTTTATTTTTCTATCTCCTTTCCAGGTTTCTTGTAGGCAGTGGTTGCTCCTACTATCCAAGGCCACAGCTCTGTTCTGGTGAACATCTGACAGCTGCAGGTTTACCGTATCAGACCTTTGCCCTGGGTTCCCTGCCTTTCTAGTTGGTTCCTTCCACATCTTTGTCAAATGTGCCCATTACTAGGTTGAATGTGTCAGTTGTTTTCTGCTAGCCCCAGTGGATTGTATCACTGGTACCAGGAGGGGTTTTGGAACTGTGCTCTAAGATGGCATCCTGAGATTGAGTTTCTCACAAGTATGATGAGCATGTGGTTTATCTTTCCTTGCTGAGGGAGCTGGGACACTGGCAATTCATGATGTATGGCAGTATCGTGAAGACTCAAAGTGTTAATATGTAGGAGCATCACAGAGAGTTCTGTAGGGCACAAGGTGTTGGGAAATGAGGTTACCCATTTCCCCAAACAGCACTTTTATTCAATAACACAATATTTTATTCCTTATTGAGTAAAATGGATTCTTTAATACAAATTAAACTCTTTTATATTAAAGACTTTCTTGGCTATTTTGCTCTACTTCTTTGGTTGGATAAGTCCCACATGACCACTTTATTTGATTGATCTTTGGTATAAGTCAGAGACATAACACTGACTCATAGTATCAATGGTTCTATTTACATGAAGTTACTGTGTCCCAGACACTGTTCCAAGTGATTCATGTGTACTCACTCATCCAGTTCTTGCAACTCTACAAACAGAAGCTCTTATTATCTGGATTTCACAGATGTAAATTGAAGCACAAAGAAATTAAATACCTGCCCCTTTATGCTGAGATTAGAAGAGCTGAGCTTTGAACTTGGGAAGTCTGATCGAGAGTGCACACTCCAAAACACTTTGCTATACTACTTATAACTATGAGGCAGTGAAGGCGTTTCTTCTGGGGACTAAAAAAAAAATAAAATTATACTCTTGGTGCATGGCTCTTGATGATCTAAATTAACCAGGTAGATTGCAAATAGCCTATAAAGATGGAGAGCTACTATATCCTCTTGGCTGTCTCTTTCAATTACTGGTTCCTCAGGTGACCTTCTAGTTACTGTCAGATTTTATCTACATCAGTCTTGAAAACCAAGACCAAAGCAATTTATCCCTGCCTGTCTTCCCTGGTGTTCATATTACTGAGCTATCCAAATAAATCCAATTTTGTACTGCTAAATTCTCACAAATCATGACCGGCATCTGTATTTCTGTGATGGTTCCCTTTGCTAGGTGAGTCATTGTGACACATCACAGATTTCATGGTGAATGCCATGGTGATACACAATCAGTAACGTCATTATGACAGGGTAAAACTCTCTTCCACTTCTTGACCTATGAAGGGGGATGGTGAGAATAACCACTGAATGGAGCTGGGCTGACTCTTGGGTCACATGACATCATGTATGTGGAACAATTGAGGGTGCCTGGCAGCACTCACCATTTCAGGTGTCATTGCAGGTTGTGGTCTTTATGTGGCTATGACAGGTCAGGGGCAGTGCTTGGTGGTTCTGTGCCTATAACTTTATATCATGGATTTTAGAAGATGACTTCACTGCATGGTAGTGATATAGGGATTAAAAACTGATCTAGGGACCTCCAAATGATATAGGGGAAGTGACACTCCCAACCTGACCTGGATGAGTTTGTGTTCTCTAAAACCAAAGAATGAATTTTAGGAACAAATGGAGGTTATGAGCAGAATATATTTATTGAGGGAAAGAAAGCTCCTGTCCAAGAGACAGACAGGAGGGGAGCCCGAGCGGGTGGTCCCCAAGAAGCTGTCTCTTCCAGGGACTTTTATAGAGGAACACCATGTGAGGCTAAGATGGAGAAAATGGGAACTCGCTTAGGTGGATGTGGGGTGGGACAAAACTATGGTCCA
This sequence comes from Octodon degus, assembly GCF_000260255.1. NCBI lineage: Eukaryota > Metazoa > Chordata > Mammalia > Rodentia > Octodontidae > Octodon > Octodon degus. The sequence continues at coordinate 1,628,972 of NW_004524604.1, read as the reverse complement.
CTAATGGGATTACAAACACCATTGCTCAGGTAAAATTGATTAAGTCCAAGACCAAATGGGGAAGTGAGTCATGTAGCAAGTGGGACCTTATCTGGTAGCCACCCAGTAGTAGTTGGCTTAATGATTTTTTTGGCTTTCTCAGGGTGATGATCAATCCTGGAAGCTTATCTTTAGGGAAGTAAGCATTTGTTCGATCTTTGGGCTTTGTGTCTGGCTCACAGCAGGAGCATCTGTGCCCTCCACAGTTGTAAAGTATCTTATCTTTTGTGCTGTTTCCTTGAGGGCCTGGCCCTGTCTGACTGCCTATAATATTTCTATCTATGTTAGCTGCCTGCAACTATAAAAGGCCTAAAATTGAGGCCTAGTGTTCTGTGCTGCCTTGACATCTGTGTAAGCAGGACTGAGGGACCTCAAATGTTCTACCTACAGGTTCGCTTCCACACTCTGGTCTGTGGACAAGTTCCCCAAACCCAGCATCTTCCTAATCAGTAGGCCGGGGACATTTTCTTCTCACTCATGTGTAGGGGGGTTAGTTCCTGACAGCTTGCATATTCATTTGTAGGAGCTGATTACATCTTCCTGCAGGAAATAGGCCATTAGCTCAGCCTCTGCCCCCACAGTCGAGTTGCTGCTCTCTTCTGAGCTAGTGCAGCCCAGTGTGGGCCTGAGGGGCCAGCAGTGTCCTTTCCCCTTCTGAGCATGTGTGGTTGATCTGCCTGGGGTTGGGGGTCATGTGCTTGTGGTTGGCCACCTCCATGAATTCAGGGTGGGAGTCCTCTAAACACCAAATGTAACTAGGAGCTGTTGGACACCCTACATGCAGAAACTGAACTGAAGAAGCTCTCACTGAGTTCCATAGATTGGTTTGTCCCAACTTCATTATCTACACCAATTACTGAGGGATCTTGTTAAAACATCTACTCTGCCTCAGTAGGTCTGCAGTGGAGCCTAGTGTTCTGCATTTCTAACAAGCTCCTAGGTGACACACTGAGTAACCAGCTGTAGGCAGAGTGTCCAGGTGAGTAGGCTGAAGCATTCAGGGTCACCTCAGTGTCTGACATCTCACAGAAAGACAGATGGCTCCCTTTAGTGAGAGGACATTCAGCCAGAGGGAGAAGATCCTGATAAGGTTGTGTATGAGATGCTGAGAGGGCAGATGCCACCAGGACCAGAGGAAGAACAAGTGCTTAGAAGACACAGGTGATGGGGAAAGAGGCACTGCGCTGCCAGGGAGGAAGCAGTCTCCACAAGCTCACCTCAGAACTTTCTAGGATTGAAGAACCTTGCAAATTTCTATTAGTGCTTCTAGCAAAGTTCACTGGGGAATAGGACTCTGGATGAGGGGAAAAGGAGGGCTTGCTACTAGGAACACTAATAATGAACAAACCAGGTAGTTCTCACTGATGCTAGGGGAAAGGAAATGAGAAGGGCTGGTGAGATCCAGTCCTGCTTCTGACCTCAGGGTGATTTGAAGGCAGAGGCCCCAGGCGCCCCTCTGCTCCCTGAAGACCCTGCTTATTAGATTGGTCTGTGCTTAGCAGCCCTTGATGCCAATTTCTCTTGACCTTCTCATGGAAACCTTGTCAACCTGGCCCTCCTTTGGTAAGCTTACTTTAATTATGTGCATAATGGCTCATTATTTTTTTATAAAGGAAGCAGCAAATGAAACAATTATGCAAATGAATGAGGTTTGTTGTTTGTAAAGGAGTTGTGGGGTAATTGGGCACTGGTACAAAAATGCCATTGCCAAACAGTGCTGCCAAAGGAAGCCCCCAGCTCCGATGATTTCAGACCAAGTGGGGCCTCCAAGGTGAATCTGCAGCACAAGGACAAAGGAGTAATGCTAAGGGTTAGGCAGAGCCCTTGTCCTTGCTAAGGTAGAAGGCAGATCTATGTGCCCAGGGCTACTCTAAGCAGTGTCTCTTCTTTAGTTTGGACTCTGATTATTGCCAAATGGAAAAAGGACTTGTGTTTGAACCTAGTATTCTCCTTCTGGTCTCTCCTTTGGATTACCTCATTCATTCATTTTGCGTTTCAATTACACTGAGTTAAAATCTTCAGCTGCAACGCTCTGTGTGGCAGCTCCTTCCTCCCCTGGGCCTGGCCACCTCTTGTGTCTCAATCATTCTTCACAGGTGGCCATCTTCTGCTTTCCATAGTCCAAGCTGCCTTGGTTTCTTGCTTACATTGGATCCTTCTTTTCCCAACTGTTAATCCCTAACTCTTATTTATTAGAGTAGATCAGGAACAGATGTCATGTGCTTCCACGTTATCCCAGGGTAGTGATGGCAAAACTTTTAGAGACCAAGTGCCCAAACTGCAATCCAAAACCCATTTATGTATTGCAAAGTGCCAACACTGCAAGGAAATGTAAATACTGAGGTTTTAGTTCAGATAAACTGTTGTCTGATACTTGGTTTGTGGGCCACTCGGCTCTAGTGCCAACAGAGAGGGTCTGTGTGCCCACTGTGCCCTAAGGCCTGAGTCTTAGGTTCACCATCACTGTAGTAGGGCATTTGCATCTGAAATCCATTGCTGTTGCAAGTGAGCCAAGTTAGTTGCTTATTTATAACAATTGCATCCTCTCTGCAGAACTCATTACCAGCAGGGATGTCGCACAGAAGGAGGTCTGCAAACAGATCCTCACAACAGACACTACTAGGCTGCCACACACATGGCCCCGGATCCCAATCTGCTAGCCTTCTGTTTCTGTACCCAGACAATCTGCTAATGACAGGTTCATTTAAGAAAAATGCAAAAATATTCTGCCAATAAGAACCAACTAGAGGGCCAGAAATGATAGGTCAGTGGCATAAGTGCCTGCCTAGCAAGTGCAAGGTTCCAAGTTTGATCCTTGGCACCACATGCACACAAAAATAATAATAATAAAAATAAGGAACCAACTAATTTTTTTTTCAGAACCAGGGATTGAATTTAGGCCCTTACATTTGCCAGGCAAGTGCTTATTCTACTGAGCTATCTCTCCAGCCCTGCTGAGCCATCTCCCTGGCCCTAAATTTCTAACCAGAATCAAATACTGCTTAAATGGTGAGGTTTAAGATCAGAAGAAATATCAGAAGAACCATCATCATTTCAAAAGATATAAGACCATTATTAGATATTCCAGGTTCTTACATTTGTTTTTGCAAAGATAAGAATGGGTAACCAAGAATTTTAGTCGTTCTAGACAACTGGAAGATTATTTGACCCCCCAAAATTATGTACAACAGCCATTTTACTAACAAACTTGCTATTGATGAGACAATAAGTGCCTGTGTTGGAGGGTGGATTTGGTTAGTTTTTCCAATACTGACTGCTTTGTGGGGTGTGTATTTCTGATTAGGATAGTTCAAGTATTAACCAAGAACCTCTAAGGTATAAGTGAAAGTGGCCGACATGATCTGAATCACATGGCCGACAAAGTAGTTTAAAGCAAATGACAGGCAGTATAACGATTGTTAAAATCACAGATAAATATGATTTCTTTATGGGAATGTAAGCTCCATGGAGAGTCGAGACTTATTCATGTCAGTCACATATTTAGAACCTGCACAGTTCTAAACCTGAAGTAGGTGGCTGAGAAGCGATCCTGGGGAAGCAGGGGTCATTTGTCATCATTTTCTCCTTCCCAATTCACTTTTCCCTTCTTGTTTTCTTCTATCACTTTTTCCTTCCTTCTCTCTCTTTCCTTCTTTTTTCTTTTTCCTAGAGATTTTTTGTTTCCTCTTTCTTTCTCCCCTCTTTCTTTTTCATTTCATTTTCTCTCTCTCCCCTCCATTTCTCCTTTCCCCTCCCTCCCTTACTCTCTTTCTTTCCTCCTCCTCCTTCTCCTTCTTTCTTCTTCTTCTTCTTCTTCTTCTTCTTCTTCTTCTTCTTCTTCTTCTTCTTCTTCTTCTTCTTCTTCTTCTTCTTC
>NW_004524604.1:1623026-1624819 GCF_000260255.1 Octodon degus | reverse complement strand
CCTCCTCCTCCTCCTCCTTCTTCTTCCTCTCTCTCTCTCTCTCTCTCTCTCTCTCTCTCTCTCTCTCTGTACTGAGACTCAAACTCAGGACCTCATACTGGCCAGGCGGGCACTGGGCCACTAAGCTACATCCCCAGCCCTGTCTTCTCTCTGTTGTCGCACCTCTCTCTTCCTTTCTTCCCTTATGTTCTTGACATTGAAGTTTGGATGTTCAGTGTCCCTCAAACATCCCTGTGTTTAAGCCTTGGGCCCATAGCATGCTGTTGGGAGGTGGTATGACTTCTAAAAGCATTCCTTGTGGGGTGGCCTGGGGTCATTGTGGTCATGCCCTTGAAGGAGGTAGTACCACTGCAGCCCCTCTTCCTCTCTCTGTTGCTACCTTACCATGAAGTGAGTGGATTTTTTTTCTTTTCTGCTGATGTCCCCACCATGACAAGCTGCCTGAACACAGGTCCAAAAGCACTGTGCCAACCAGTCATGGGTCAGAATCTCCAAAAGCATTCAGCAAAAGTTGATTACAGCAGACATTTTATATAGTGATGGGAAACAGCCTTACCTGTAGGAAAGGCAAGTCGCATATTTAGAATTCTGCCTATATGCCCAGCTGTTCAAGAACAAGGGAATTTGAAGTTTGAATTACCCTGCTTTAGTCACTTGGAGGTTTTACACTTTGTGCCTACATATGAAAGAGAGATAGCAATAATGCCTGCCTGGCACGGTTGTGGGGATGATTGGAATATGCCTCACATGCATAATTTTTCTTCTTCCTCCACCTTTTAATTTAGCCTGAGGCCCATTTCTCTGGTTATTTCTCTACTCTGGCAGCCACAATACCATTCATTTCTTCCCCTTGCAGGCCCTGATCATGTGCCTGCATAGCCTCAGTGTTTAGGAGAAGGGGAGGCAGGAATTATGAGATGGCTCTGAGGAGCTGGGGCTGGTTCTTGGGGAGGAGAGGCAGGAAAGCAAGCTAGCGGAGGTGTCTTCTGCTTCCTTCTGGCTGGCTAGGGTTTCACTCAGCGAGGAATGTGGGTGGGGCACTTGCTTCCAGTAGAGGGAATTCAGAATGTCTGAACTTCTGCTCAGTCCTTTAGCACCCTTGGGTGAATGAATTGAAAAGCTTAGATCTCATCTAAACACACCACAATCTGACAAGGACAGAGATGGGATGAGACAGAGTGCAACCAGAGCAGAATGAATCTGCTACTGTACAAAAGGCAAATTGTGACACAGAGGGAGATTATTTTGAGCAATTTTCATTTATCCTCTGGAACCCACTTCCCTGGGACATCAGCGACCTTATGTTTTCTGTGTATTTAAAGGCCACATGCAGCTCAGCAGAACTCTTGCCCCTGATGAATCCTTCAAATATGATGCCTCAGTCTGTTCATCTGGTGTAGCCACACTATAAACGGCATCTTATGCACAAGAGAACTATACTGCAAGAATTCTGGAGAATGGAGAGCCAAGTTCAAGGCACTGATATTTTTCTTTTCAAAGGATAATCTTGTCTATTGGGAGAGACTGAGGACCTCTCTGGGACCTCGGCTACAAGGGTCCTAATCCATCTCCGGAGAGTTCTGCTCCAATCACCTCCCCCAAGCCCCACCTCCTAGTGGAAGGATGAATTCCAGCACTCAGGGAAGCTGAAGCAGAAGGATCATAAATTTTTTTTCAAAGTTTTATTGATAAACAGATAGCGATGAGACAGTTTCAAATCAAATCGAAAGTACAGTTTCAACAAATAATACACTGCATATATTCTTCTTAGTGGTTAATTGCTGTACAAGATG
>NW_004524604.1:1607207-1616629 GCF_000260255.1 Octodon degus | reverse complement strand
TCTGCCCTTTGTTATAGATCTTTGCTGTAGTTATAACCTTCACACGTACTGAAGTTCAGGTGGAGCTCTACAGAGTTTGGACTTATCCAGCTGCATCTGGCTTAGGTCTGGCTGTTGTGCTGAGCTCCTTCCCGCTGCGGACCTGGGCTAGGACTGGGTCTGGGTGTTCCTGGAACTCGGCAGAAATTCCTACTTGGCGGTAGGGGTGGGGCAGGTACGGCGGAGTGGTGGGGGGTGGCCCGAGGGGGTGGGAGAGTGTCCGGCCCACGCTGCGCCTGGGCTGGTATTGGTCCCGCCGGCGCAGGGTAGCAGGAAGCTCTCCACACACTCATCGGACCTGGGCCAGGACTGGGTCTGAGGATCATAAATTTAAGCCCAATCTGAGCAGTTTAGCAAGATGCTATCTAAAAACGAAAAAAGGACCCAGGTCAGTACAAAGACCCTATGTTCAATCCTCAATACTGGCAAAAACTGCCTCTGCTCCTAGTGGTGAGGGCTGTAACTTGTGAGTTATGTAGGGATACCGACATTCAGCTCACAGCACCTGTCTTCTCCTTTTTCTTTTGAAGCTCTGTTGTTAGGCCATCTTTTTACATAGACCCTCACTATTTTTTAAGTTCACTAACTGTTTTGTATTTATTGTGGCAGTTGATCAACTTGTTGCCATGGGCTAATATCTTACTTAACAAGTTAGCCCATTTCAGGGATATATTGATAATTAACTACTGGAAATAACACCAGACTCATGCAAATACCTTAGCTCTGCATAGTTATTACATTGTACAAAAAGTTATCACATCTGTTGTTGATAGGGACCTGGAGCAGTGAGACCTGGCCTCTAGAGAAGACCGAAGATGGCAAAATGAGCTATGTAAAGGTGGAGGGCTTTGGGCCAGGGCCAGCACACTGCCCAGTCCCAAGAGGCATCGTGGATGCCACCAGGCGGCTATGCAGGACACCACCCATGAGCAGACTGATGCAGTAGCTCTTCTTTTGGCCTTCAGCTTATTGCCTGGTCCATGGACTGCATCCAGACAAGTGGTATCAAGTGGATGGCCAGAGTGACCATAACAATGCTGGCTGAATGCAGTCCTGACCTCCCACCTCCAGGATGGAGTGAGCAGGGACCCTACCCAGGGGACAGTTTGAAGGCAACACTCTGCAGAATGCTTCTCTCTGAATGTTTAGGGTCAACTTGTTAGTATTCTGAGAAAGGAGGATATGAAACTAAAAAGCATAGCAGACATTGTTGTTGTTGTAAAAAAGTGGTCCCCTATGCCAGGCCACTGTCCATTGCTATGAAGCCAAAGAAGATTGCACTTCAATGTTGCTGAGGAACCTGAGGTTCTCTGGCCTGGGATACAGGTCAGAAGTGTGCCATGTACTGGCCATCTGGGTTGCTGATGGTCACCCCCCTGTACTGAAGTTTTATTTTGAGGTCTTCATGGTTCCTCTGCTGTAAACACTCTCTCCTGGTGTTTCTGGTTTCAGGTCCAGGAGGTGTGGGTGGACTTCGGAGCCCATCAGCTTTCCCATGGGTATGAAGAAGGCCCTGTAAAGAGTGACAATTTACAGGAAAGCCAATGATCATTTTGTTCCATGCAGTTCACATGTTTGCAAGGTGGGACCAGGCTTTTGAGACATCCTGTCACATCCCTTCCTAACAAGTCAGAATATTCTACAGTGTGATCATTTCAAGGGCCATGTGGCCAGCTATTCGGTTGTCTCCATCATTGGGTTAGAAGTAGAATTGAATTGCAAAGAGTTCGCTGTCACTGATCAGGATGCAGACAGTTATTATCCACTTGGGAAGACTGCTTCACACAGTTGGGTATTCACTGCTTCCCACATCTCTGTCGGCCAGATAAGGGATGCAGAGGGGAATTTCATCAGTTTGGCTGGAAGCACAGCTACAGCAGTAACAGAATTCGTGGGCGCAGCACTGGGGGCTTGTGACAGATGTGCGTGGGGTGACTCTCACTCCACATTTTTACCTGGAAGCCTTGCATACAATGGTTTTATCTAAAAGGAGCTTTGCAAGTCTGAAATGAGTGGAGCCTGGGTTCTGGAAGTCAACCCTGCACTCCTAGCTTCCATTTCTTTGGTCAGTAAGGCCATTGCGTCCTCCCCTCCCTGTCCACAACTGTTTCCCTCCAGTTTGACATCTGTTGTTGGTAGGTGTCCAGGGTAGTGAGGCCTGGCCTTTGGGGAAGACTGCAAAATGAACTATGTCAAGGTGGAGAGCTTTGGGCCAGGGCCAGGACATTGCATAACCCCAAGAGGCTTCATGGATGCCATGGATGCTGGCCTGGCACCAGGCGACTGTGCAGGAATTCCTGCCCAAATCTAACAAATAATTTCTGTTTTGTATTGCATGTTTTAAAATATACAGATGCTATTTAGTCCTAGTTTATGTTCAGCATTTTAGATACTGTTGTTCTCAAGTGCATGTGCAAAGCATCATCTTCCCAGCGGCTTGGCCTTCAGGGTTACTATCCTCACAAGTTCTGCCCACCTCATGTTCAGCCAGAGGTGAGGTGGTTAGAGACTATTATGCAAGGCAGACTGAGCCAGTTCATTGTTCTCTAACTCTTCTATTGTACTTTTTTAGTGGTATAGTTTGGATCATTTAAAAAAATGGTTGTTGAAGGATATCCTGGTTTCATCAAAGTGATTCATAGCCTCAGAAGGACTTTTTGAAGTGTAAATGTGATGGGAACCTTAGTCACACACACTGAAACTCAGAGTCTACCTCGGAACACAGCCCTACAGTACAGACTGTGAGTACAGTGAGTGTCCATGTGAACTTCTGTGAATGTGACAAATAAATTCACGTGCATGGTGATGCTTCACAAGAACAAAAAAAAAAAAAAAACAATTTGGAGGCCATAATGTTATCTCATTGACAACTTACTCTTTCCTAGTAGTGCATTATTGTAAGATTTCATCAAATAGAGCCATTAAGTCAACTATAGCTTTTGAATCTTTTTACCTCAAAGTTCAAAACTATATACTTACTAGGAATAACTTCAGATGCCTTGAAGACATTGGCCCCCAAAGCACTGTAGAGTCGGTAAGAGGCAGAGGTTCATTCCTGTTTCTCCAGGAGAACAGGAGCAGACAATGAGGCTGGTGTGGCAGCCCCATGGCATTGCAGAACCTGGACTCTGTTCTGGTGATTTCACACCTAAGTGGGTGTCTTCTGTCCTCACAGGTCTTTCATGGGTCAAGAGGACTGCAAGGTGGGCACACCCATCCCCACTCAGAGGGAGCCCCTGAGACACACATGAATTTGTGTCTCTTTGACTAGAACTTCTTGCTGCAAGGAATGAGAGAGACTTCTATCACAGCAGCATAGCTTACATTCCAAATTTGAGGTTCTGATACTAAGAAAAAAGACAAAAAATGAACATGGCATAGACAATTAGCAATTTATTCCACATATTACCTCCTTAGAAAACCAGACAGCTTTCTAAAAGTGAGCATAAAAATGACACTTTTTAGTAAAATATCAATAGATGTAGTTGCTAAAGTCATGGAAGAGATCAAAGTGGAAGAAAATGGTTTTCAGTAGTCATGACACAAGTCACAAGAATCTTCTTCAGTTACTCATAAGTTAATGATAAATATCATGCTTGAAGGTTATTGGTAAAGCTCTTTTATGAAATGGTTTTATTGCGGACTGCTGCATGCTGATAAAATACAATATGAGGAGTAATTTCTGTTGGTAGTGCATAGTAATGGTAGGCTCTGTTAAGTTCACCGAGATGCAGGGTTTTAAATTTGCTTCTGACGTTTCTTAAGTTATTCATGGAGGAAAATTTCTTGTTATCTTTTTAAACATTTATTTCTGAATGTCTATTATTTTTGTTCACTTAGTAGTAGCTATACAAGTAATGAGGTAGATAGGAAAAACGCACTGAAGATTAATGCTAAAGGCAAGCAAGTTTTCATAGCCAGTGAAAGATTCCAGAGAAATAAAATTACTCACTGTTTCATTTGTGCAGAATAGTTGATAGGGATAAACAATTACATATTTTTACACAGAAATTTAGAAATCTGACCATGTACAGCATTGTAGCAGGACAGTCCTATGACATTTTTTTCTTGTCTCTTGTTCTCATTTATTACCTTTTTTTTTTTTAAAAAAAAAAAACAAACATTTACTTGAGAGATAGTATAGCAGTAATTGATATGATATGACAAACAGTATGTATTTAGAAGGCCAGAATGACAGGCATTCCAAAAGTTACATTTCTTGTTATATAAGTCTTGCTTTATCTTGGTCTTAACCATCCAGCAGAAAAGTATAAACACAAGGTATAGAAAGTAAAGCAGTATTAATATGCTGAGCTATAAAAAGCTCAAGTCAACAACTTCTGACATTGCCAGTCCTATGGAAAACTTACTATTATTATGGACTATGGAGTATATTGGACTATTTTGCTGAATTCACACACTTACAATATTTAAATGGCAATAGAATACCCTTCGCTGATAAAACTAAACAAAAAAAGGGGATACAAATGAAGGACCATTTTGTATTGGTGTATACAAAATAGTTAGAATAGATATACAACTACTTTCTCTTAATTCAGAGAGAAGAAAGATTTGTACTAATAGTATTTGGACAGGATATCATGCCTGCATTTTGTACTATGAATAACCACTATGAAGACAACAATATGCAATATATTAATTATTGAAACTGTCCTACTAATCAGTTTTGAAACTATCTCATTGCTATTGTTTCTCCATAAAATTAATAAAAAAAAGAATAGTTGATAGGCAAGTAGGTCATAGGTTTTGATTTGAGAAGGAATGGTGATGATTGTAAACATAAAGAGGGGCTATGTGGGGTTTTATTTTCAATGCATTATTTAAGCATTGAGAGTAAAACCTTCTGATGCCAGGTAGAACACAGAGGGCATGTTGGGTGTAATTGTTAAACATGTACACTGCTTGCATGGTATGCAACTGGCACTTTGACTTTGGCCTTAGGAGATCGTAAACAAATCCAATTGAGTCTACCTGGGCTTCCAACCTATAGGATTGAAGGGTAATGTATGATATTGTTTTAATCTAAATTTGTAGTAACTTTTTTTCCCCCTGTATTTTAGGGAAGGATCTACAGGGTGTTCAAGATCTCACTACTAGATCAGACTCATAGTGATTCTCCTGTTTACAGCCTCCCAAGTGTTGGGATTACAGGCACGCACCCCTACACCCATTCTCAATCATCATCTCAGTGTGCCTCATGGGTGGAGCCAGCATGGCAGGCCTGGGGATCAAACCCCCAGCCTGTGTGGCTGCTTGCAGGTGCTTTAATCTGCTGAGCTATTTGGTCAGCCTAAATTTGTAGTAACTTGTAATGCAACAACAAAAAGTTATCATACTGTGTCCCAGAGGGCAGGAGACAAATTCCAAGAAGATTCAGGGATGTATAACACTATGAAACTTTCAGTCTAGTGGTTAAGGGCACACTAGTGCCTTTTCAAAGATGGAGAAAATTATTGCCTCTTCCACTCCCTATAACTAGGAAGGAAACAGTGCCCCGCAGGCATCTTGCTCAAACGCAGAAGCATATTGCACATGTGGGAGTATTGCATTAGCTCTAGGCTGGTGTCAGCTTTGTCTGGAGCTGGGACAGACAAAGGCCTTCAAAGGCCAAAGCCACTGCTCACTGTTTTTGTTTTTTTCAATATGGATCTGTGATTTCTGCCTGTAAGGCCTCAGCCAACACCATTAACCAGTGACTTACAGAAAATCAGACCCATAGTACTGGATCTCCCTAAAACTGCAGAAGACATAAAGAGGTGCAGTTGTGGGCATGTGACCATGATATCAATTTTTCTGTCACATAGCACCCAGAGGCTGCTGGGCTGGCAGAGAGGAGCAGTCTCTGGAAGGACACCTGAGGTGCTGTCTTGAAGCCAATGCCATGCATGGCTGGGACACTATCCTCCAGGGTACTGTGTTCACCCCAAACCAAGATAAATAATATTGTGCTATGTTCACAAAGTCTAGAGACATGGATCCAGGAGACAGAAAGTGACAGTAGCAGTGGCACCACTCACTATTAGCCTCATGGTCCCTTGGGGGCTTAACATGTCTTTTTTTTGCAACTCTGACTTCAGGCATCTTAGCATCCTTGGTTGCTAGAGGAGTTTGTTCCCAACAGGAAAAAGGCAAGATCCTGTCACTGCAGGGCTGCAGATGAGTCCTTTCAGAGACCTCATCTCAAGATATCAGGAGGCTAAGAAAGTGCTCAGTATACTGGCGAGAACACCCGATCCTCCCAGAGATCACCAGGCTCTGCTTCACAAGGCATGTGGTCAGTGTTGACAGTAAATGACCCAGTGTAGCAGCCACAGCCTGAGAAGCTCATGATGACCAGGGCATGGTGCTTGGCCACTCTAAACTCAGTTGCTATCTCAAAAGCTTAACCACTGAGACAGCAGAGACACTTGTTGAGTGTTACTCTTCTCTCATTGTTGGGACCAACACCCGCCACCCAAAATGAAGGAAGGAAAGGATTATTTATCTCACGGTGAATAGAGGTTTCAGTCCACATTTGGCTGGCTCCGAGGCAGAGTGGCACATGGCAGAGAGCAACCATTCATGGCTGTGGCAAAGAACAAGAGCACAAAAGGAGTGGCAACAGCTCAGGCAGCCAGCTAGCCTGTCTCCTCACATTGTAATGCAGAGTATCTGCCCCAGGGCACTCACACCCATAATCTCAGCATTGCATCAAGAATTAATCACAAACTCTAGAAGCTGCCCCATGACTTCATGAGACTTTGAGGGGACAACTAGACACAAACCATAACATTGAGCTTATAGTGCCTCTCATCCTGGTGGTGGAGGATGGCTAGATGAGGCTCTCTTCCTGCCTTGAGTTGAGCTACAGTGGTGAGAAGGGTCATTATTGGAGAGTCCCCCTAATGCTGTAGGAGCCCTTCAGGCTTGATGGTGTGAAGGAGGACCCAATGGCTCAAGGAGATGGCACAGCCAAAGGCACAGTGAAGAGCCCACCTCTCTTTTTGAGGTCTGTGCATTCATCTTTCCTGGCTGGTGACAGCTGTGATTAAGTCTGTTGGCTGGGATCCCCAGGAGTTGAGGATATGTGCCTGCAGGTGGGGAGACAGCAGAAGAATCTCTTCACCAACCTGAGGAAACGGTTGGCAGACCAGCCTCTTAGCCCCAAGCTCCTTGAGGGATGGCTGAGTTCTTCACTTTGACTGTGTTGTGCCTCTGACCACCTCCACCTAAGCCCACTTCCTCCCTCGCTCTCTGGAGTTCACCCAACTCTTCCGCAGTATATCTCTTCTGGACAATAATTCTCAGGGTTCTCACTATAATGAGTTTGTGCTGATTTATATCCCCCTGGAAATATATGATGTTTCCTTGAAGCATTTCTGGCCCCAGGTTCCTTGGCTTCTAAGTTGGGAATAACTTTTTGTTGTCTAATCTATTATGGAAAATGGCATTCAGGTTTACTCGGAATTTTAAAAAGTACCAGCAGTGTTGAAACTATTCTTTGTGTGGATATATACACATGGGCACGCCACTTGGGATTGAGTCCAGAGCCTTTGCACAGAGCTACACCCCCAACTTTAAAATCCTTTTTAAAAATGAATTGAGACAAGGTCTTGCTTTGTCCCAGAGTTCCCAGGACTGGGCTCACACTTCTGATCTTCTAGCTTCTGCCTCCCTGAGTGCTAGGCTTCCAGGCTTGTGCCATCACAGCCCGCTGAAAGGACTTATGCGTGTCTATTTAGTAGTTGGACTTCTTCTTGTGTGAAATGTCTACAAGCATGAAGATGTTAGGACCCAGTTTTCATCCTCCTGCTTCCATCCTTCCTTCATACAGCACACAGCAGAAGATGGAAGACCTAAGAGCCCAGGGGCAGTCAGCATTTAGTGGGCTGGTCTATCCTTCTGCCAGGTTTGCACAAGGAATAGTGACTGAACCATCAGAAAACACAATCAGGGGCCGGTGAGATAGCTCAGGGGTCTAAAGAGCCTGCTTAGGTAAGTTTAGGCAGGAGCAGAGGTCCAGGGTTGGATCCCCAGCACCACATGCCAAGCCAGCTCTGTCCCCAGGGTGGGCTGAGCTGGCCAAACTGAAAAAAGAAAAAAGGAAAGAAAGGAAGAAAAAGAAAACACACTCTGTACAAACAGGGCTTTTAGGAAGGGGCTGTAAACACACATCAGGACTTCCCTCTGTTCTTTGAGGCTTCTGGAGCTGGTGTGGCACCTTTCCAAAGCCAGGCTCTTGCGAGAAAATCAAAACAAGGATGGAGAAAAAACATCAGCAGATAATGGGTATGCCATCAGCTGGCATACTTCTTGACTACAAGGTGGTAGCACAAAGGATTTGTTTTAGTAATATAAATGTTCTATATGGTGGTTGTCATTACCTAAGTGTATGCATTTGTTTAAACTCCAAATTATACACCAAAAGCATTAACTTCACTGTGTAAAATTTTAAATAAAAGCATTTTTAATGAAAGAAAAAAAAAAAAAAAAAAAAACAAAGCCAGGCTCTTTCCTCTGTATGCCAGCTGCAAGTTTCAGCACAGAATATGTAGGCGGAGCGCGCAGCCTCCAGGGCCTGCAGGGCTCCTCGACCACTGATGAAAGCTGGCCAAAACTTTTATTTAACTTCTGAGAAAAGACTGAGCTGACTTAAGGATATTTGGAAGTCTTTCAAAAGTCAGAAATACTTTAATATCACTCCAAACTACTACTGACATTTTAAACTTGATTATGCGAAGAACTTCATCTCAGGGACATGGAATTACCCACTGCCAAAAATAACTGCAGAGACCTGGAATATGTTTCCAGTGCTGAGAAAATGGACGTGAGTGGAATTAGTCCCCACTCAAAGCAAAGCTGTCATCTGTGGTTTGTGGTCTATTTAGAAGCAGGGACCACCTGACCTAAGATGGTTTAACCTGGAGAAGCTCAGTTTTAGGAATATTTAGATGAGGAGGAGTTGACTGTGTATCTGCGATCCTCACACTGCTGAGGTCCGTGTGTTCTCAGAGGACTCCAGTGCAGATCCGCAGAGGACAATGAGAGCTTCTGTGTCAGGGGTGGTCAGTGAGATAGGCTGGATTTGTGATGCGCTAAAGAAAGATTGTTGTGAATTCAAGGCCAATCTGGGTTACAAAGCGAGATCAAAGCCAGCCTGAACTGCATAGCATAGCGAGACATTGTCTCAAAAAGACCAAAAAGCTCTCCCAGCCCCTCGGGCTGCCCCCCACCACTCTGCAGTGCCTCCCCCACCCCACCCGCCGAGTAGGATTTTCTGCCGAGTTCCGGGAGCCCCCAGACCCAGTTCTAGCCCAGGAATTGCTGCCGACTTCCAGGAACCCCCAGACCCAGTCCTAGCCCAGGTCCGCAGCAGGAAGGAG
>NW_004524604.1:1546900-1603963 GCF_000260255.1 Octodon degus | reverse complement strand
TAACCACTAAGAAGAATATATGCAGTGTATTATTTGTTGAAACTGTACTTCCGATTTGATTTGAAACTGTCTCATTGCTATATGTTTATCAATAAAACTGTAGAAAAAAAAAAGCTTTCAATTGAAGACATTATCTTTGCAAAGGTAGCAGTCAGCTGTTTCTTAAAACTCTTCACATAGAATGGGAAAGAAAAGGTGGCAAGCAGAGGAAAGCATAGTTTGATCCTTCAGAAGAAGGAAAGTAGGTTGTCCACTGGACTTGAGAGGATACTACAGGGCTCAGAGAGGACAAGGTTGGCTTCTCCAGTCAGCTGAAGCAAGTGGCTGGAGATGGGCCCTTGGTGTTTTAATCACTGTGGGAGGCCTGACCTTTGAAACACTCCCCTTAGACTGCTCATGCTTGCTTACTAACTCAACACTGTAAAAGTGTGCCCCAGGAGATCTAAGTGTTGAATGGTAAAAAGCAGGAACCTCTCCTGTCATACTGCCCTGAGGATGAGGTCAGGCCTTGTACTAACTTTTGCTCCAAAAGTCTCAGTAGGATTTATTTTCAGG
Source organism: Octodon degus (assembly GCF_000260255.1). Taxonomy (NCBI): domain Eukaryota; kingdom Metazoa; phylum Chordata; class Mammalia; order Rodentia; family Octodontidae; genus Octodon; species Octodon degus. The sequence goes on along the minus strand of NW_004524604.1, from coordinate 1,603,408 downwards.
GCATGACTTGTGTTTTCATGTACAACGATCAAAATTTATTCATTTATTCATGTACAAAAATATATATTTATTCATGTATAGCAATTTACATTTATTCATTTGTTCCTCTACAAAACTATATTTATTCTTGCACTAAATCTACATTTATTCAAGTACAGTTTTATCATCTTCTTTTGGAACATCATCTTAACTCTCCAATCCCTAAATTTAGGCCTGAATTGCTTACAACTCCATCTCCTGTAGAAGCAGGCCTGGATCTCTCTGTTAGCAATAAAGCCGTTTTTAGAGGAGTGTTTCTTCTCTACGTAGCCTGCTGCTAGGGCACTGGCAACACTGCTGCCTGTGATCTTAGCTCTTGACTCTCTCACCCAAGTCATGACCTCCTGCAGGCTGGGCTTAACAGAGTTCCCCTTAAATCCGGTGGTAATTGAGGACTGTTAACACACAAGTGGCAACAAAAATGACAGTTATGGATGATGGTCCACAAAAAAGCAAAATTTGCAGGCATCAAAATTCAGAGAACGTTTCTTTATTTCACACAGTGCATTAATACACACAGCATATTGGGTTATGAAGAATTGTATTAGACACAACTGTGTCCATTTTTTATCAACCATGTGCATCATTCATATGCTGTTTTGTTCTTTGGTCATTTGACAATAAATCTCAAGTTCATCTGCTTATAAAAGCATTTACCTTTGCCCCAAAGGTGGCTACTTGGATCTCAGTGTGGTGCTATACACCTTTAATCCCAGAACTAGGGAGACTGAGGCAGGAGGATAGCGGCAAGTTCAAGGCCAGCCTGGGCTACAAAGTGAGTTGAAGCCTGTCCCGAACTGTATAGTGAGAACCTGTCTCAAAAAGACAAAGGTGTCTGTTTGGGTATTCATAAATACTTAATAATAATTTATGTTATTAAGTAATCTCAACAATATTATTTATTTATAATTTTATAATGCACAATGTGTGTGTTGTGTTGCAACAGACTATTAAATGCATTTATCTGGCTGGTGCTCACAACTGGGGCCTATTTTGGGGGTAAGGCTTGTATTAGGAGCATCCTGAAACATCATGCTAGGGCTCTTATTTCCAGACAGGTCTTATTTTTAGAGAAATATGTTACCAGGAAAAGAAAGTATCTTCAACCCACTACACTCACATTCTCCAAGCAGCTACTCAGATAACTACTTTTGAAATATTTTAAAATGTAGATTGATATTACATATCTGGTTTTACACATTAAATATAAATTTATTAGTTGGATGTGGTCACCTCCCTATAATCCCAGCCTTTGGGAGGCTGAAGTGGGAGGTTTGCTGTGTCTTTGTGGCCAGGCTGGGCTAACACAGGAATTCAAAGCCAGCCAGGACTATACAGCAAACCTTGTCTCAAAAAGAGATAAAAATGGTACCAAAGTGTGTATCAGAATGTGGGCTTCTCCTCTTTTCCCTTTCCTGATGATTAATTGGGAAATTAGGTAAAGTGGCTTCTAATAAACACAATTCCAATTTATAAAGTTCTGGTTCTTTGAGGGATCATTAAGAGACATTTTTGGAACTCCTGTGTCAACAATATCTGCATTTCTTGTTCTGGCTTCTCCTGTCCTCCAAGTGCAGAAAACAGAAGAGACCAGGGTCAAGGTTCACGAAGCCCAGCCTGAGTTAGTCTTTGTTATCATTTACATTTTTAAGTGAGGAATTGGGCGTGGAGAGATTAAATCTGGCCATTGAAGGCCAAGGTCATTAAAGGTCACAGTTGGCAGAACTGAGCTGAGTGTGCAGGTTTATTATCAGATTGCTTCGCACTGACCCATTGAAGTCAAGGCAGCAAGCACTAATCTGAAGACACTCTGAGGTCCTTGCTCATCTTTGTACTGCAGCCTGACACTCAGCAGGGGGCACAGCAGGCAACCACAGGGCTGGTGAGGGAGAGACAGGCGTGAGCTGCAGAACCGCAGCACCAGGACCCAGAGGCAAACGTGGCGGCAGCTCAGATCCCAGGCTTAGCACTAATCAATCCACGACGTCAGTGGCGTTGTGCTTCAGGCCCTGTTGTGGCTCGGACCCTGTGTGGTAGGTGGGATGTTGTGAGCACAGAGTCAAGCACTTAGCATGCTGCCTGCTCATGACACGTGCTAACTGAATATTAATGTTATTATGATTAATCAGATAGATTCTCCCACAGTGTAGCGCTGTGTTCTACTTGAGTGAGACTCAGTTTCTGCATCTCTAAAGTTGGGAGTCATTTCTCCTACATGGCTGTTTTATTTAGCAAGAACTGCTTTGAAGGGGTGGGGATGTGGCTTGACAGCTTGCCTCGCATGGGCTGGGGGTTCTGCTTCTAGCGCTGCAGGAAACAAGGAAATGACAACGCAAATTCTGTGTTTTGTAATCTTAGCTCTGTGCTCTGAGCCTCTCTAAGCATTCTGCATGTGCTAACTTGCTGTCACCTTCAGGTTAGCCTCATGGGTAAGTCTTGTTCAGCCTGATCCCATTTGCGTAGGAAGAAACCGAGCAACTGAGATGCTAAGGTTGCCGAGCCATGGCTCACACCAGGCACACTTGTCCCGGAGTCTGAGCGTGTACAGCAAGGGCTGCTCCCAGACACAGAACCAATGATGGGAGGATACTGGTAGCAAATCTGTCCAGGTCCTGACACATAGCAGACGCCTCAGCTTGGGAGGCTGAAAACAGGAGGATCACTACAAGTCCGAGCTATGTAGTGAGACCCTGTAAACCCTGTATCCCCTGTACTCAATGGAAAAAAAAAAAAAAAAAAAAGAAAGAAAGAAAAGAAAAAAAAAGAAAGAACCCAGGAGCACGCAGCACTCCTCTGTATGACTGGCCATCTTTAGGTCACCTCTCCTGGGACACTGTGGCTCCAGGCAGTGAGATGTGGAAAGCTGTCCTTTGGGGTTGCTGTCAGTGATGACAGCTGGAGTCCAATAGCTGGAGGGCAGTGCTGATGTGGCTGATGAGGAGGACAGGTCCTAGGAGCAAGATAGCTAGAAGGCATGCATCTAATGGCAGGCAGCCAGCATTCAGGCCAAATGCTCTCTGGAGTCCTCAAGGGGCGATGAGGAACCCTAGGGGACCCTTCTAGCTCTCCATGTGTCTCTCTTGGGCATAGCCTGCATACTCGCATACACTATGGGTTTGTAGAGTCCTTACTTCAGTTTCTCAGTGCGGTAATCCTCCAGGCACAGACCACAGGATCATGAATCAATTGCTTTGTTATTACTGGGAGCATGTTGAGGCTCCATTTTTTTTTTTTTTTTTTTTTTTTTTTTTTTTTTTTTTTTTTTTTTCTGGTACCAGGAATCAAACTCAGGACCTTGCACTTGCCAGGCAGGCACTGTGCACTGAGCTATAACTCTGACCCTGAGGATCCATTTTTGAGGGCCAGTTTCGGTTTCTTTGTGTCTAAGAAAGTATCTAGGATGTATGAATGAATATATGTTGTGGTTTCTATCACAGTGATTCCTTATGAAAATCCCTGCAGTACATGAGAAAATGTTTTACTGCCCCGGAGGAAGATGTGCTGAGCCTGAGAGCCAGTAGTGGGGTGTTTGGGGCTACCTAGGCTTACAATTGGGGAATGCATCTTACACTTACTGCTCACCTTTGGAGCTGGGGGGCAGCATCAGGATCCCAGCACTGCCACAAAGGCAGAATCTCAGGCCCAGTGAGGGCCGCTGGCATTTGTGTTTTAACAAGATCCCCCTGTGATTTGCCTGTGCCTTGAGGGCTGAGCAGCATTTCTAGGGGAGAAATGCAGTGGACTTTGGAGCAGAAATCCTGTGGCCAGAGTCCAGGCTGTCTCTTGCTACTGTGCCATCACTGGGAAGTCACTTGGTCTCTGAGCACCAGTCCCCTGGTCTCTGAACTGGTCTGGAATCCATCCTAGTGGCAAAGGGACACACAGGCACTGTGACAGATGTCCTTTCCTTTCTCTCAACTGTCAACAGTTGAGAGAGAACAGTCAGAAAAACTAGGATGGCTCCTTCAGAATCTTTAGGAATGGTTCCTGAAGGATGTCACGACAGGATAGAGAGAGGTGATTGTTCTCTCCTTTGGTCTCCACAGGGAGAGGCATAACATGTGGCAGTTTCTACTGATGGAATTGCTGCAGTGTGACAACCCTGGCAGAGAGGCTGGTCTGAATGTGACATGGGTGGAAGAAGTAAAACTGGCACATGGTCAAGGAGTGCTGTTAGGAGGAGCAAGGATGAAATCCACCATGGGTGACCAACAATGGCTCTACAAGGGGAGCCCAGAGAGCAGATGCAGGCCACTGGACATGGTAACCAGAGACATGGGAATAGGCAGAAGGAAGTGGTCTGGCCTTCCCTTGGCTCTTGCCTCTTTGGGCTCCCGGTGTTGTACATTGCTGCACACAGTCATCCTAAACACTGCAGGATCATGGAGTGACTGCTTTGTAGCTACAGGGAAGCATTTTGGTCATCCATCCCTGAGGGCCAGCTCCTGTTCCTGGGGTCTAGGAAGGTATCTAGAATGTCATGATTTCTGTCACAGTCAAACATGGAAGGTCTTGGTGAGCAGAAGAGGCCCTGTTGGTTTCAGCTCCTGAGTAGCCCTGGGTTTCCTGGCCCTTATCTGCTGGCACTGAGTGCTTCCAGCCCAGAGAAGGCACTAAGAAAGAAAGCCATAAAGGTGTTAAAAATGTTCAGATAACAAGTTCTTCTTTGCTAACAGCTTCGACTATGACTAGATCAGAGCTTATGACTTCCCAAGGTACCTCCTGCTTTAGTTTCTAAGATAAAATTATTGTGCCTTTTTTTTTTAAACCAAAGGGCTACCTGCCAGACCCCGGAATGGTCTATGAGGTCAGTGCCCAGAAAACATGAGGATTTACTGAACTCTGATGCACAAAGCATCGGACAGACCAAGGAAAGGCACATAATATCAAGCCCGCACACCCTCGGTGGAAGAGAAAGAGAAGAGGATCTGGAGGAAAAGAGCCAGTGTATTCCAGGCATTCTGACAAGAGACATGGACAGGGGGTTGGGGAGATGGCTCAGTGGAATAAGCGCTCCTCTGGCAAGTGCAAGGGCCTGAGTTCAATCCCCGGCTCTGGCAAGTGCAAGGGCCTGAGTTCAATCCCCGGTTCCGCAAAAAAAAAAAAAAAAAGAAAAAGAAAAAAAAGAGACATGGACGACTTCAGACCTGTGTCCCTGAGTGGGGCCTAGCTGATTTCCAGGAAGGGATGAGAGGACCCTTTACAGGTCCCTGAGCCGCAGGACCTGGGATTCAGTGTCATGGGGATTCTATACCCTAGAAAGGTATGTGCATTTCCTGATGCTCCCTCTGAACTCCAGCTCCAGTAGCTCAGCACAAATGCTGCACCCAGGTCTCCTCCTGGGAGGGGGAACAATGAGCTTGGAGTGTGCTGGCAGATGTGGAGTGCTCCCTGGCACTTCTGAACCAGAAGTGAGCAGGATAGAGGAAATCCTGCTTTGCTCCCTTGTATTCCTCCTAGCAAATCAGCTTTTCCTTTTCTCCTTCTTTATCCCTCCCCTGACTCCATCCTCAGTGTCCAGTCCTGACTTTCTGAAGAATGCACAGTTCTCACTGGAGGCCAACAGAGAGATGGGGACCTACGGAATATTGGTGAGCACATGGGGCTGAAGGGTTGTGGAGTGGCCGTGGTGCTGCCTGTAGCACACTAAGTGGTGAGAGTGGCTTTGAACCCCTTCTCTGTTTTCTCCCCACAGATTTGGTTCTCTTTTTGGTGAAGAAGGGTAGGGCACATTGCAGTGGGTGGGAGAGGCAATAACGGCAGGGAAGGGTACATTCCAGCACATTTCATGTGAGCTGGTCTCTCTCTTCTTTTTTCTCTTTTTCTATTATTCATTTGTGTGTTCTGTGCATTTTTGCATGGTAGAATCATTTACCCAGCTCCATGGCTCCCATTCTCCTCTCTAGTCTGCAGGTTTTGCTTGTGTGTGGTAGGTCTGAGTCATTGCCACAAAAAGTGTCACAGCCAGGTGAGATGCTGAGCATGGACAGGAAGGACCTGTGGTGGCTGTGGATGAGTGATGTGGTGTCCTGATTAAAGAGAGATGCCTTAGGTCATTGTTCTTTTCTTTGTTTCTGTGTGTGTGTGTGTGTGTGTGTGTGCACTCGCGCGGGCACACAAACTCGTGTGCTGACCAACCCTTTCTCTGTTCTCCCTCACCACTCTCTACCCAGGGTCAAACAAGTGAAAGTTCTAACCCTGTCATGTGTCACCAAGGAGGACATGTCTAAGCTGGGAGCAGAATGCACTATCCTAGAGCAATAGGCACAGCTGGGGTGAGTGCTTTCTTTTCAAGGAGAAGGCACGTGGGTCACAGCAGTGTGAGGAGGAGCTCAGCTTGATGAGGGCACCCTGCTGCGCTGACCAGCTCTTGGGAAGCTCAATCCAGGCTAAGAGGTGGACTGTGATTTTTTAAAAGAAATAAAAAATAGTAAAATAAAATAGAAATGATACAGGATTTCACTGGAAGAATGTTTTCTCTTCATGTGACTCTCCTTAGGCACACTGTACATCATCGATCACTTTCCTCTGTGGCCCATAATCTCCTTGATCAGAAAATTTGGGACACCATTGAGTTACAGGATGTTACAGTACAGGATCTCCTATGTCCTGAGTCCTCACTGACCTTGAAGGGCTAGGGCCACATTGGTGGCTGTCTTTACAGCCCTTCTTTTTCTCTAATTTTTAGTTTGCATATTTAAGTTCTTAACTCTCCTGAGAAGAACGTTAATGATATCATTACCTTATAACATAGGCAGTTGAGCTTAATCTCACTATCTGTCTGAATATCAAACATCTTAGACATAACATGGACAGGCATTTTCCATCAAGTACTGATATGTTAAACTTTAAATTGCTACAGAAAGTGAAAAAAAATAAGTTAAAAATATTAAAAAAGAATAAACAATTACATATTTTTACACAGAAATTTAGAAACCTAACAGCATTGTAAATTTATATATACAACATTGTAGCAGGACAGTCCTATGACATTTTTATTTTCTTGTCTCTTGTTTTCATTTATTACCCTTTTTCTTTTTTCTCTCTCAGGCTTTCAAAGAGAGCAAATTGGTCAAGCAATGGCCGTGACTCATCCACATGGCTGACACTGACAAAAGATCTACAAACTGTGGTGCAGGGTTTCAGGGTAAATTCTGAGGGGATTTGACTGACCTTGTCGAAACAAAAGTTACATTTCTTGTTATATAGGTCTTGCTTTATCTTGGTCTTAACCATCCACCAGAAAGGTATAAAAAATGAGGTATAAAAAGTAAAGCCACATTAATATGCTGAGCTGTAAAAGGCTCAAGTCAACAACTTCTGACATTGCCAGTCCTACGGAGAACCCACTACTATTATGAACTACTGGACTATATTGGATTATTTTGCTGAATTCATGCACCTATAATATTTAAATGTCAATGGAATACCCATCTCTGACAAAACTAAAGAAAAAAAAGGGGCTACAAATGAAGGACCGTTTTATACCGGTATATACAAAATAGTTAGGATAGATATACAGCTACTTTCTCTTAATTCAATGAGAAGAAAGATTTGAACTAATAGTGTTTGGACAGGATATCATGTGTGCATCTTGTACAATGAATTACAACTACGAAGACAACAATATGAAATGTATGAATTATTGAAACTGTCTTACTAATCAGTTTTGAAACTCTTATTGCTATTTGTTTCGCAATAAAATTAACTTTAAAAAAAGAATTTCATGGAACAAAATCATAGGAATCCAACAATGGTTGTTATATTGCATATTGTTTTCTTCAAATTAGTTGTTCAGATGACCAGATATAAGCATGCAAAGCTGGTGAAGTTACAAGAAATTTAAAAAGAGAGAGAGAAAAATTTAAGTATCAATTGCTCCTTTTAATAGACAAGTAGTAATCAGCAGTGAAATTATCTAAGGTATCCTATATACACATGTCTTTTTCCCTTCCTTTTTTTTTTCTTTTGTCCTTTTCCTCATCCCAGTTTTTCCTTCCTTGTGAACAGATTCTTTCCCTTTCAAAGTACTTATGCTTTTCAGAATGTATTTACTGTTTAAGTTTCTTGTGGGCTGGGGAGATAGCTCAGAATAAGCGCTTGCCTGGCAAGCACAGGGTCCTGAGTTCAATTCCCAGTACCACCAAAAAAAAAAAAAAAATTCTTATACTAGGGAAGCAATACAGTATTTACACATGTGGGTCTGACTTATTTCACTTATGAGTATCTAGTTGCATCCATTTACTTATAAAAGTCCTGAGTTTATCTTTTTCTATAGCTGGTTTGTTTTTAGAGCAGTTCTATTGCCTCCCTTTCTTAAGATCCTCTGCAAAGCCGAAGAGAAGACAGAAGCGACATTTGCCTGAGTTGCTTCTGGAGAGTTTCTCAGATGAGAGGAGAAAATGGAACAGGCAAGGCTACCCTCTCTGGGAGGTGCTGTCCCAGGTGTGCAGATGGCTGCGGCTCCGCCAACTCCCAGGAAGCACAAGCTTTGCTGCTGCAGGTGTAGGACAGAGCACATAGCTCACCTCATGGCCCAGGGGAGGAGAGAGAGGAAGAGCTGGGGTCTCTGTTCCTGGGAGGCCTTACACTGCTTCTTGAGAGTGCCACCCAGAGCCCGGGGGACATTTGAAACCCAAAAGACATGATTCAGTGCTGTTTGTCTTCTTCCAAACTTGTGCTGAAATTTATTGCCATTGTGAGGCACAGAAAAGGTGGAAAATAAACCAGCCCACATCATTTAGAGCAGGGACTTGGGGAGGTGACTGGTATTAGATCAGGTCATGATAGAACCCCAGGCTGGAATACACAGCGTCAGGAGAGGCCATGTCCACGCATGTACATGCGCACATACTACGTGTGTCTGGTCCCTCTGCTGCCTGCAACTCTGTCAGTAAGAGACTGTCACCAGATGTAGCCCCTTGCCCTATTTCTAAAGAACTAGGAGCCAAATAAGCCTCTATTTTCCATGCCCCAGGTTCAGTTGTCACAAGGGCAGAAAGACTCCCCTCAAGAACCTGGGGCTGCTGGGGCTGCTCTCCTGTGGGCTCCTGGGAAGAGCCTAAGCATGGTGCCAGCCAGCGCTGCTCCACAGGTGCTGTCATGGAGCTCTGTGTGGCCACGCTGGGACCCTTCCCCAGGAGGACTGTGTTGGTAGGGGGTGTGGCCTGCTCAGTCTGTAGATGCCCAGCAGACATCAATAATGTCTTACTGCAGGGATACCAAGCATCCCAGAGCATGTGATGCTGTACCTTGGGCATGGTTAAGTGCTTTACGAGGAGCTCCCAGCAGCACAACCCATGGGATGTCAAGCTGGCCTGGCGACAGCTGCAGGGTGACAGCAGCCTGGAAGCAGTGCCTGAGAGAGCATGTGTCCAAGCGTAGATAGGGCTGGAGATGGCCTCTGCCATGCTGGGATGTACCCTACTTGCAGGATGAGGACAGGTCATTAGGGAGAGAGAGACTAAGGGCCCTGGTGACCCATGGCACTAGTCTAAGCCCCAACCCTGCCACTCCAAGCTAGTATAGATTTTATTTTATGTGCTAATAGGGGACATGGACAGATTCTGTATGTGGATGCAGGCCTGATTTTACTATCCCAGAGCCTCAGTTTCCCCACCTGTGAGGCGGAGGCAGTATGGTGATCTGGGACGCAGCTGTAGAAAATGCCCATAGCACCTTTGCTTCCTGATAAATGTTCAATTTGTTTTCTTTTTATGGCAAATGTTGAGTTTCTTGGTTAGGAGAGAAACCCCACCCAGCTGTTGCTCAGTGGGTGAGTTGTGTCTTGGTGCAGTCAGCGCAGTGTGCCCTGGGGGTTCTGATGATGAGCTCTTCACAGGGAGGGTCACCCTCTCACAGGGCTCTTCCAGCATGATCCGCGTCTGTGCTGCGGCCTATGTACGTCCTGTGGTCTTTGTATCTGCTGAGTGCAGGGCTCGATGTGAAGGTCTTCTGAAGCTTTTTACCTGTAGCAGGGGAGGTGTGCGTATGTTCCCCGATACCAGTAACCGTAGGACACCGGCCACCTGGATTTTTTTGTTTCACTTTCTTGCAGTTTTTCCCACTGTCATTTTTGTGGCAAACTGTGTGTTGAGCCAGTCTGTTGGTGTAAGATACTCCTGATCCCTGTTTCCGGCACAGAAAAAAGATGCTTGCCAGCTATTGTGAGTGATAGTGAATTTTAGGAGAGTAAAAGATTGCAGATAGGTCATTAACTACTGGATAATGATCTGAAGTTGAAAAGCTATAATACAGAAAAATGTTGATTCTGAACTAAGACTTTAAAATGCATTGACTTTTATGACATATGCATCTATATATCTGTGTATGTGTAGTAGTTTTTATTTATTTTTTGTGGCTCTGGGGATTGGACTGAAGAACTGTGCACTGAGCTACATCTCCATGTCCCTGATTTATTTATTTATTATCTCCAGGCAGGGTCTTGCTAAGTCACTAAATTGTTAAAGCTGGGCTTTCCCATGTGATCCTGCTGCCTCAACCTCCCAGAATTCTGGAATCATGGGTGTCTGCCATCACATTACACATTCTTATGAAGCATTTTCTTCCTGTGCACATTTAAAGTGCTTCCTGGTCATTTTCATTATGGAAAACTCCTCAAGAAATAACAAAATGTCAGCTTTCTGTTGCCACAACAAAATACTCAAGACAACTCACAATAAGGAAAGGTTTCTCTGACTCACGGTTTGTCCATGAGTCAGAGAGGGTTGTGTCCAAGGCTGGTTGATCCTTGCTCTTGGGCCTGTGGGACACAGTGGTTAGTAGAGGCAGCAACTCACCTCAGGGTAGCCCAGAGCAGAGAGAGGGCAAGGGAAGAGGTCCAGTTCCAGTACATGCTTCAAGGCCATGACCCAGTGATCTAAGGGTTCTACCATCTTCATACATGGGCCTTAGGGAGATACTCAGCTCTCAACACCTAGCAGTCCTTGGTAAGGCTCCTTTTTTGCTTTGTCCTCATTTTCTTTTCTTTTTTTAAATTTTAAGTTAGTACAGGATTTCACTACACAGCTTGGACTTGTAATGATCCTCCTGTCTTCAGCCTCCCTAGTGTTGGGATTACAGGCATGTACCACCATGCTGACTTGGTCACTGGCTCAGCTCCTGAGGGTGGGCCCACCAGGGCATGTGGTACTAGGGATCAAGTCCTGGTCCCTGCGCTTGCCTAAACAGGTGTTTAGCCCACTGAGCTATCTCACTGGCCCCTTTGTCTTCATTTTCTATCTTATCTTTCATAGTCAGGCCTTCATGCTGTTACTGGAGACCAGAGAAACAACTCTAAATCTGACCTAAGTGTGCATCCACCCCCAGATCAACAACTTCTAGCTTACAGGTGGCCCCTTCCTCACATGAAGCAGAATGATGGGATTTTCTCTTGCTGTTTGCTTCCAAACAGGCATAGCGTGTCGTTTGCTTGTGGGGGTTGAAATTCTGTTTGCAGTGCATGAAACTGCCTGCTAGGTTGGTGTCAGATAAAGACAGGACACTGAATTTAAGTTTTTGAAGGGGAGTAGAGCAAGTATCACAGGTAGTGCTAATGTCAGTGCGCCTTACTGAGCCTCGATTGTGAACCCAGCTCACTAAATCAAAGTGTTTGTTCCTATATGTGCTTTATAAGGCACGCAGAATATTTGAGGGTTAAATCATGCTGGGAAAGTTTTTGCAGGGCTGGCATTCTTCAATTCTGTTTTGAGATCAGAGACCTTTCTGCCCTGCAGAAAAATATTATTTATTGATGTGGTATAAATTTTCTTTAAGAACAAGTCAGAGCTACTTAACTCGAGTGGTTTATCAAGTGAATGGCTTGAATAACAGTATGCCACCATGAGAATCACAGCACGCAAACACACAGCCTTTATCAACTTTAATTGGTACAGTTATCGCTGGTATGCAACATGTCTTAAAACAATGAGAGACACAATGACATCACGTATCAGAGAAGTTGCCGGTCTTTTTACCCTTTCCATGATGTCAGCTAACTTCCCATAAGAAAGAAACCTGGCGAGAAGCTCTTGCTTAGCACTATTACCAGTATCGCTGAGTGCCTCTTCGACCCAAGCTGAAATGGTACATTCATTTGCCCTACAAAAGGTTAAAGGCAAAGAAGGTGAATGAACGTGCAAATTAGCATCTGGCCTGGTTGCGAAATTCATTTCTCAGGCGCAAGGGATGGAACCGTGCATCCTTGCAAGCAAGATGATGGGCAAACCAGTGACATCAGACCACACAAGGAATCCCAGGATCTCAAGGTGGTGAAGGCCAGTGCTATTTGTGTCATCCTGGCCTCTTGTGTCTCAACTCATTGCATGTCCTTTATCAGGAGATGGACACCATCCTCTGGGACCCCAGGCACAGTGAACCCTACCCCCAGTCCACTTCACTGGGAAGTGAAGCTGTCTGATGTAGCTAGGACACAACTGGAGTTTTATAGAATAAGTAAAGACTAACACCCAAGTATCACAGCAAACAAGAAATTGAGATCACTTATATACCATTGCAATACTTCAAGTGTCTATAAATATGTCTGTCCAGAATTGGAAACACCATAGACATGATTTCATGAATTCTCAGGACACCTCTGTGAGGTAGGAGGGGACACAGTCAATGTGACAGCATTGTCCTCCTCAGACACAGGTGGGCAGGGCTGTGCAGGAGACCTCTGCCGGGCCCTGGAAAAGGAAAATGCAGCTGACTCCCACTCTGTGCTCATGTGTGTTGGACAGAGAGGAGGCTGCTTGCTTCCCTCCCGTGGCAGCACCCCGCCTGGGTGAGTGTGGCTGTCAGAAGCACTGCAGCTTCTCTCAGCTGGATGGGACAGGCTCTCCTTGGTGGGAAGGATGTCAGCTACAGGCATCTATTTCAGGGGTACACATGCACACACACATACACACACACACACGTGTATGTTTTGAGTAACATTTGTAAAATACACTTGCTAAAATCATTGGCCAATTCCAAAGCGGAAAAAATACACTTGGCAAAATAAGGCCGCACCATAAGTATTTAACACTAACCAACATCATGGGTGCATCTGAATTTTCATCGGAGGCTGTCAGCTTACGGAGCACCCCAGTAGGGGCCAAACAGACCCTGCTCTTTGCCACCAGCCTCAGAAGTGAATTAGAAAGACAAACTAGCTCTGTGCTGTCCCCATGGCAACCTTTGGTGAGGAAAGGCATTTGCCACACTAGGGCTCTTAACAAGCAAGGGGTCCTGGGAGAGACTGATCCTGGTCCCAGGGGCACAGGACAAAGGCAGTGTCCTGATATGTCCCTTCCCAAAGGCATTCACTGGACATAACGTCCAGATGTTTTGGGCTGAGAGAGGAGGACAAAACCTCATGCAGGGCTCTGTTTATTGACTTGTCCTTTGGCAGGTGGAAAGCCCTGTGGAGTGTGGGATGGGGTAAGAATATTATCCAAGCCCAGCATAGCGAGGGCGCACCTGGGCATACTCAGCCATGTTTTGGGGATGGTCCACGCTGAGCTGAATTCAGAGACACCTAATTGCTTCCCACTTTTTCTTCCTTGCCCTCTCTGGCTGTGGGCACCTCTGGAGAACTCTCCTGGACCCAAGGGGCTTAGGGAAAATCATTGTCAGGGTGAGACAAAGGTTATGGGAAGGGGCGCTGCTCCTGGTTTCTGACTCTAGGGTCATTTCCAAAACAGCCATGGGATGGGCTACACTGAGATGTCTAAACTGAGTTTCATGTTCTTTGTGACACTGTGGGACATGACACATTTTAAAATGTGCTTTCTACTCTGTGCAATCCAGATGCGAGATGCTAGTTGCTAGTACAGAGCAGGATACAGGTGGAGTCTTGAAATAAAGTCCTTCAGAAACACAGAGGCCTAAAGGGGCATTCACATATGCCAGGAAACAAGCCCTCAAATAGCAAACTAAGAAACTTGACATATAATTTCATTTTGGTAAAAATAAGACGTGAATGATCCGAGAGTGGAGAGTGTTTTCTCTGTCTGTCGTGGGCTCTGCAGTGAACAGGAGTTCTCAGCCTTAGCACGTCGGAGGCTGTGGGTGGGGCCATGGTACCAGATATTGTCCCAGGCACAGCAGGATGTGTAGCGGAGTCCAGGCCTCTGTCCACGCTGGCACCCCTGTGGCACTCATGGCCATCAAAAATTCCCACCTGGTATTTTCCGACGTCCCCAGGGTGGGGTGGCAAAAATCACCTCTTGGTTGAGAATGATTGAAATAAATGGATGCCCTCAAAGGCACAGTACTTTCTCAATATTGGGTGAACAAGATTTTAGTGACCAGTCCCAAGGATGTTTCCTTATCAAGCGGGAGAACTGGTAAGGTAAGGGTGTGGGGAATAGATGGACTGTGCATGGTGCCTGCTTCCTGTGGAAATGCAGATTCACTAGGGCCTCTTTTTTATTTCTTAAAACAGTTCACAACCATTTCCTGGCAGGCAGTAAGGCGGCGCATCAGTTGCTCTGTGGGTGTAAAGCAAGATGTCTGGGCTCCTCCAGGCAGCTGATCCACTCCCCAGAAGGGACTTGCTGGTGCCTCACCTTTTCCCCTGTGCATCTCTCCCTCCTCCTGGTCACAAAGTGCATCCCCTGGAGGGAAGCTTGGGGGCTGAGATCCCATGTGAATCTGAGAGGCCCTGCAGGGAGAACAGGTAGAGCCAGGCGGATACCTGATGCCCACGTGCGGCTCTGCCCTGGCCTGCTGCCCCTCAAGGACCACCTCCATGTCATTAATTAGGCAGCTAAGGGGCAGCTTTGGGTGCTAGGGCCCAGCAGGCCCCCAAGACATACAAAATATGTTACAAAGGAATCTGAACCAGCCCGCTTCCTCACTGCAGGGGCAGAGCTTCCCAGGACCTACGTCCTTGTTCTCCGAGGATCTTAATGTAATTTTCTATACAGAAGCTTAAGAAATGACCAAAAAGTTTTCACAAATTAATCCCCAACAAGACCCCCAAGCCTTCTCACCACTCCTTGTCACAGTGGGAATGGGATGGGTGCTGGAGCTGCTGCCGAGGAGGTCTGACCCCCCTCAGTGCCAACTCGGACCCTCTCACCTGGAAATCAGGGTTCTTTCTACCAAAAAGAGGATATTGTGGCAGCCAGAGGAGAGAGAGGAAAATGGTAACAACCATACCAAGGAAACTGGGCTTAAGATTGTCGTTCAGTGCACATCAGGTACTTGATATTAATTCTACTGGGTAAGCACTTATAAATAAAGAGCAGTTCTTCCTCGCACTCGGCCACTTTCCTCTGTTAGGAGTCGTCGTACAGAGGGTTGTTGTAGTTTCCCCAGGACCCGTAGTCGTGGTCATCCAAGAGCCTTCCATAGGAGGAGTGCCTAGGAGGAAGGAGACACAGGGGGTCACAGTAGCTGTCACCTGAACCTAGTCCCCACCTTGCTGCTCATACCAGGAGGCTGGCAGGCACTTGACAGGAAGGAAGGCTGTCCCACAGAGACAGCCATGAACCATGGACCCACCAATCTCTGAGATGGGGGGCCACCCCTAGCACCTGAAGTCATGGGTGCCCCACCTGAGCTAGACGGGCACATTCTGTGGACATCAGTTGGGTCCCTGTATCATCCTCCTCCTCTTCCTCCTCCTCCTCCTCCTCCTGAGCTAGACGGGCACATTCTGTGGACATCAGTTGGGTCCCTGTATCATCCTCCTCCTCTTCCTCCTCCTCCTCCTCCTCCTGAGCTAGACGGGCACATTCTGTGGACATCAGTTGGGTCCCTGTATCCTCCTCCTCCTCCTCCTCCTCCTCCTCCTCCTAGGGGGAAGGATGGAGATGGGAGCAGTGTTCCTTCGATGGAGAACTTAATTCCCCTAGAACACCGCTGACACTGGCAGACATCTATTTAGTAAACAAGCATCTTTATGGAAGGGACAGAACTCCCCACTTCTGTGAGGTAGTTTAGCTTCTCCAGTTATTTTTGTCTCTATCATATAATTCTAGTTCCATAAAAGATCAGCTGGCAAGAGATGTACATCCTGACTATGCTGAATATTTTTTGACTCCCTCTGCTTTCATCTATAAAATGGAAAATTAAAAAAAAACTATACATTAGGGTTGTTGGGAAGATTGAATACAGCAGTGCATATGAAGGTGGTTAGCACATAGTAAATGCATACTAAGTGCTGGCCAAGGCTGCTTCTCAGTTTTTATGATAATGAAACTTACATAAGCACATGGTAAATCTGCAGGCAGTAAAACACGGCACTGAATGGAAAGCAAACCTCCCACTGAGGAACTCCTGAAATTAGGCCCACCATAGTTATAAAACCTGTTTCTTAAATTATCACTATTTGAATTTTATAAATTATTGTGCCAAAATGGGGTCAGAGAATTACAAGTCTTTTTTCTGTTTCATACTGTGGACTCTTCAGGTGACACTGTAAGAGGCCTTGGCCAAGCAAAGACTGATGCTGACATTCATTGTCTTTGCCTTCCCATTTGAAGGAAGAGCAAGCTGAGTAAAATGTAGACAGGTAAGGAAAAAGTCAAGGGGAACCCAAACAGGGAATGTCCTGGATCTGGAGGGCTCATTTCAGCACCCTCGTGAGCCTCAGCTGGAAGAACAGGGTCCACGCCAGGGCTGGATGCACTCAGTGCTGTTGTAGAAAAGAGTACAGTGACCAGGTTTCACAGACCTGTGATAAGGGGAGGGCAGCTTGTGAGCACGATGACCTGTCTCTCTAGCTAAGAATGTCCCAAATCATGGCACATTTTGGATGGAAATGGAGAATTTTTCCAATGAGCATTTCAGAGTTTGAAAGTAAGAACCTTTTCAGTCCTAGTGTTAGGACAGCAGGAGCCACGGCACTCGGACGGCTTTGTCAGTGAGACTCAATGTGGACTTGTGCAGCACTCTCTCCTTGCTCTAGGGCAGTGTTGCTTCATCTGATTTCATCTGAGAAGCAATCTCATGACTGATGTCAGGATCAGGGTCAGGCCAGGGTGATTTTGTTTCCTCAGACTCCTGATAAGTATTAGGATCTGCCTGATGCCAAGGGTTTTTTATTTGTGGTGCCCAAGCTCCTCTTCCATGGTGACTGTCACACCCGCCCTTGGTGAGTGAGCCCAGTGCACTGCACTCCTGAGTCTGTGCGGCTGATAGAGGCCCATGGCTGCCTTCCCCAAACCAGGTCCTTCTTGCTGGGTGTAAATAAGTATAGTAGTGCTGTTTCACCCTGATTCTTGGGCCTGTACCCTTCTGTCATCCAATATGTATCTGCAGAGTGGGTACTGCAGTGTCACTCTGCGGTGACTTGGGCAGTGCCAGAGGCTGCATGCGGATCCAGCAGAGGACCTGGGCAGAAAGTGGGGTGACTCCATGTGCAGAGTAGGGGAGATATGGAGGGACTTGGAGCCAGGTGCACAGTGTGAGGGAGGGAAAGATGGGGAGGAGGGTGGGAAAGGCGGGCACTTCTCAGCTGGACAATTTGGTATTAGCCAGGCCAAGAAGGACCACCAGACTCTGACAGGGTGCCTAAAACCAGAGGTGTGATGCAAGTGTGCAAGGAGGGGTTGGGAATGGGGATGAAGCTGGCCTTTCCCTGTGTGGCCCTGGGCCAGGAGCCCTGGCAGCCCCTGGGAGCCCACTCAAAATGCAGGTACAAGGCCTGGTCTAACCACACCAGAACCCAGGGGCAAGGACCCAGCAAACTTTCTGGGAAGCTTTCCCATAGATTCTTGGACAATGAAGCTTGAGAATCAAGTGGACCAGGGAGCCAGGGCGATGGCACAGTAGAATAAACACCTCCCTGGCAAGCACAAGGGCCTGAGTTCAATCTCCAGTTCTGCCAAAAAGAAAAAAAAAGAAAGAAAGAAAGAAAAAAGAAACAAAGAATCAAGGTGACCAGACCTGTGGAGTCTCCAAAACTGATCTGGAAAATAAGACAAGAAACACAAAGCCAACCTGTGGACAACAAATTCTAGGCGCTCTTAGCTTTCATAGCTGGCTGAGCCTTCTCTGCTACTGGCTGCTCCCTCAGGGTTCGCTGCATAGGGCTGAAGTCCACCAGCCAGCACAAGGAGTCCAACTGTGCAAAATGAAACCCTTGCCTGGTAAAACACCAGCAAAGACAGGTGACTCCGGCAGGAGGACCCCGGAGGCTGGCCCCGCTTTGTCTGTAAATCAGGGTCAGGTTTATTTTGGTGATGAGAACAGCCCTGCTGCCTGTCTGGGTCCCAACACACTAATTATAGCAGCTCCACCTCCCTGCCGCGGCAGATAGGGTCTCTTGCCCCCATGGTCATCTCCTGGTTGAACAGATAAACAAAATCAGGCAGCTGACCTCATCCCTAATTAAAGATACCCTTCTGCAAGAGGCAGCCAGGGCCTAGGCTTTCTTCTAACATTGCAAACGAGATCAAGACTTCCCCAGGATGATTTCTTTTCATGAACGTCTGATATGAATGCAACTGCACAGGCACCGCAGAATAGTTCCCCAAGACTACCAAGGGGGGACATGGAAGTCCGACACCAGGGTATGATTAGAGAACAGAGCACACTTGGCCTCTTCCTTCTCCTCTTCTCCTATCGTTTGAATCCCTGATTGCATCCCTGGAGGGGATGTGCAACCTCACCGCCCACTGTTGGCAGCTGCCTTCTCATACAACACCAGGGCCAAAGCACTATTCTGGCAGCAATGACCACAAGCAGGACTGAACATGTGTGCATATCAACTTTGAGTGAGATGTTGGGATTATTACAAATAGGGAAACTAGGGTAGGATGCTGGACACTGCCCCTGGCTTGCCTTTAACTATGATGCTGGCTTCTGGCTGGCGCCCTATACTTGTTGCCTTACCTTCAGTCAAACCACCTTGGAGGAAGGGTGTGCTCAGCTCTATTTTTGCAGATGGAAGAAATCAAAGATAAGAAAGATTAGCTTTTGCCCAGGGCCTCCTAGACAGCAGGAGGGAAGGCCGCTCCTGGACTGAGCTTGGCTATAGAGCTGGCCTTCCAATCCATACCAACTGCTGCTGGTTAAGACAGGTGGATACCAGAAGAGCCCAGGAGGGCAGCTCAGGGCAGCTCCCTTTGTAAGCCACATGTTAAACTGTTCGAGTACGCAGGTCCCCTGGCAGCAGACACTGTTCACACTGGGTCCCTGTGCGGAAACCAGATGGCTAAGGGGTTAGGAAGCCTTTGGAGGAAATAGGGTTTGGGCAAATACAAGAAGCTGCCCCTGTGTTCTCAGAGACTGGGCCTGACTAGTGCTATAGCTCGTGCTTGTCGGACAGAGGGCCATGAAGCCTCCGGCCATGAAGCCTCCGAGCTGCGACCTCAATCTTCACAGCTTCAGCCAAGGGAGCTCCAGATCCGCAGATGAGAAAACTCCTGTTACTATCCCCAGAAGTTCAGGAGGACAGACTAAACTTCCAGCCCAGGCAAAGCCCAGCCCCTACTCACTCCTGTCAGTTAGCCAACACTATACTTGACGAATAATTCCAGGGGCTTCCCAAGAATCTGGAAAAGTAACCCTTGAAGGGGTTTTAGCATAGCCTCAGGATTCATGAGAATCATTAAGCACCATCTGTTATCATTTTGGTAAAATAACTAAGGAGCACAAAGGGACTTTCCTTTGGGGGTTTTTAAGACAGCATGGGATCAGCTTCGGTTTACAGTGCTGAGTGCAAGTAGCTTGCAGATAGATAGCGACCTCGACCGTACACTTATGTCATTCTAAACCTTCCTATATTGAGGAGTGAGAAACTTCACAGTGGAGGGAAACAATGATTAACTGAATATAATCATTCACTAAGCTTATCTGGTGTTAAAGGTTGGGGAAACAGTTAAAAATGAAATGTTAAGCTATTTTAATCAGCACTCTGACCAATTTCGGTGAGCTGCTATGGTGGCAGGGATGGGTCCTCTCACTCACACGCCTGGGGTGCTGGGCACGTGGCTGTGGCCAGCACCTGTCTGCCTACCAGTCCAGCTCTCGGTGGCTCTGTTCCTTACAGCTTACCACTATCAGGGGGATGATGTCAGGGCAGTGCGTGGTAATCCTCCCAGCTGTGCTACCAGGGGTGAGGGTGACAGCCCCTACCTTACAGGTGGGGGAGTGAGGGCTGGTGACTCGCTCTGTTGCCCAGGTCACATGGCTAGGACAGGTTGGGGCTGGGCTGAGACCAAAGTCTCCCTGAAGTGTTCTAGATGGCCTACTTCCCATGGGTGTGGGCTAAGAAGATAAATTTGAATTCTTGCCTGAAGTCTAGAGAAAGAGTTTTTATGTTAGTTCAACATCTTTTTTTGGGGTGGTGGTGGAAGTGAGACTTTGGAGACATAGCTCATAAACTCACCATTGGCAATTCCAAAAGGACTCTATTTTTTTTGTACTAGGAATTGAAATCAGGGGCTGGCCTGAGAGCTCAGAGAACTAAAGCACCTGCTTAGGCAGAGTGCAGTGGCCAGGATTTGATCCCCAGCCTGCCACGCTGGCCCTTCCTTTGGGGCATGCTGAGAGGGCAATTGAGACTGGCTTTGGTGGCATGTGCTTATAATTACAGCACTTGGGAGGCTGTAAAAAGGAGGATCACTATGAGTCTGATCTACATAGTGAGTCTGATCTATGTAGTGAGACCCTGTAGACCCCGTAGACCTTTTTCTAAATACAGAAAATAATAATAATTTTTTAAAAAAGGAATTCAACTCAGTACCCTGTGCTTGCCACACAGATACTTGTGTCATTGAGCTATCTCCTTGGCCCCCAAAACTGTATAGTTTATCAGTTTATAAATAAGTTCAATTCAAAAAATATTTTAATCATCTATTTATTTGGTACAGGGTCTCTCTACACAGCTTGGACTCATAGTGATTCTCCTGTCTCAGCCTCCCCATAGCTGGGATTATAGGAGTGAGCTACCCCAGCGGGTTTCATTGGCCAGCTCAGTGCCCAGGGCCAGCATGGCATGTGGTACTGGGGATTGAACTCTATTCTTTGAACTTGCCAAGCAGGCACTTACATCACCGAGCTATCTCCCCAGCCAAGTTCAGGGTTTTTTTTTTTTTTTTTTTTTTTTTGTGCCCCAGACACTATTTTCCAACAGAGACTTTGCTGGAATTGGGAATGAGGTTCCCAGAGAAATTCATAAAGGCCAATTTAACTAGTAATTAAAGTACAAGGTATCTGCAGTGATAAACTACTAATTATTCCAGATGGGGAAAAGCATCATTTAGTATGATGTAATTTATAAAACTGCTTAGTATTCAAAGAAATACAGATTAATGAAGGTGAGATTTTTTTTTAAATCTGAAGGAAGCCTCTGGATGTTTTTATAAAGCTTTTGGACATAGGTTTCAAGGGGCTTTTCATTCCAATTTCCATTTGAAATCAGTTGTTCTTGTTTGCATTGTCTGGGAGGAGGTGATGCCAAAGGCTGTCTTGGTGGGCACCATTACTGGGCACGTGGGTGGGAAGGAGAGGAGGGGCAAGGAGATATAGGTCAGGGTCATAGGGAAGGTGAAAGCACACCGTCAGCTTCACGTGGGGACAAGGAGGGAAGGACAGGGGGACAGGGGATCACATGGCTTCTAGATAACCTTGTAGCCTAACATCCTCTCCTGCTCCAGAGAGCAGAATCTCAGCTGTTCTTTGTGATCACCTTCATTTCATAGATGAAAAGAGTTTTTAAAACTGAAAACCTAAGGGCCCAGGCAAGGGACAAACCTAGTTTTATGGAACAGCTAGCCTGCCTTTCTACTCCACACTGTGCACAGAACCAGTGAAAACCTCCTAAAGAGTTGGCAGTGCTTCCATGTGCAGGAGCAAATGGCCAGAGCTGCACCCACACTCCGGTGCACAGGTAGATCTGGGCTCTGAGGCAGGCGGCTTCCTGGGTCACCTGGAGATCCTGGCATGGAGCCTGAGACCTGGCGTCTTGACCCTTCATTCTCCTTCTCTCCCAGCAGCATGTGGTACATCTGAATGCCTGTCTCTGCCTAGTTGGGTTCAGACCAGCCACTCCTGTCCACTGCAGAGTACACTGGCCACATCTACCGTGGCCAGTGTCTCCAAGGGCTAAGGTACCTCCGGAGGAGCAAGTTCAGCCGGTGTGGTGGTACACATTGGCCATCACTGGAGGATGAGGCAGGAGGATCACAAATGTTAAGCCCAATCTAGGTATCTTAGTTACACAGTAAAACCCTGTTTTAAAGTAATAAAAAAAGAGCTGGGGGTGCAGCTCAGTGCAGAGGCCCTGAGTTAGGTCCTCGATGCAAAAGAAACAGGTCCTCAGCTAAATCTCTCTCGGCCTGCTGCCCCACGAAAGGAAATCCTCTTGTTTTTATGAAGACTGAGCCTCACCTGATCTTCAGATATGCCGCGACTCCGAACACCAGCACAACCACTGCGATGACCGTCACCGTGATGGCGGCGATGCTGCCTGCGGAGGAGGGTGGGGTTAGTAACTTGCAGTGCATGGTAGCCACTTTTTTTCTCTTTAATGTATTAGCACGGTCCACAAGGTATCACTACCCAGATTGGACTTGTAGTGATCCTCCTGTTTTCAGCCTCCTAAGCGCTGAGATGACAGGCACGCACCACCACGCCCAGTCTCAATAGCCATTTCAGCGCGTCCTGGGGGCGGGGCCAGCACTGCATTCCGGGATTGAACCCCGACCGCCGCTGCGCTCTAAGCAGGCGCTTCAATCCACTTAACTACCTGCCCTGCCCATGACACCCACTTCTGCCTGCCCCTTCTTGAAAGAGGCAAAGTCATTGTCTGCAGACCTTTCTGAGGAAAGTCAGAACTGAACAAATCCTGTATCTATGTGCTGCCGTGGGTACATTTTTATGGCAGGGGACATTTGGCAAATGGTTGCTATTGTTACAATATTTCCTGACATCTTTTGGTTCACCTGGAACTCGGTAAGCCCGACGCCACCTTGGATTCCCTTTTGAAGAATTTCACCGGGCCGTGCACAGCTGATACAGGCAGAGATAACTGATTTTGTGGCCGGGGAGATGACTCAGTAGAATAAGTGCTTGCCTGGCAAGCACAAGGGCCTGAGTTCAATCCCCGGTTTCGCCAGAAAAAATAAAATAAAATAAAATAGAAGGGAGAGATAACTGATTTTGAGTCTCCTGGGTTCCTCTTTCCTTCTTACAGGCTCTGGCTCATCTTCTAATCGCTCATGGGTATTTTGGAGATAGGAAGTCCTAGTCAGGGGTCACTACCAAGTAATGTGGTCGGCTTCCTAGTTAGCCAGGGTCACGGAGCTATCTTGGGAGTGTCCACTTCATTTAAAAAGGTCACTACGGTGGGAGATGGGTTAATTTGAATGATTCCTTCGTGCTGAATCATTTTCAGAGGAACTCCTCCTTGGGAAGTGTGTGCAGCTTTCACCCTTCAATGGCAAATCTGGTTTTATAGAGAATATGGTCAAGTCTGGTGTGAAAAGTAAGGTCACCTCTAGCAGGTTAGCTCTGGTTTGCTGAAATAACCAGATGTAATTACAAAATGACATGAAAGTTTTATTTTGTAGCTAGAAATATCGCTCCCAAAGCAACTCTTCATAGGCAGTTAAAAAGAAAACAAAAACAAACAAACAAACAAAAAATCCTCTGAACAGGCAGCATTATAAGAATAACCATAGTGCGCAGTGTCACTGAATGCCACTCAGGAGCACAGCGCTACTTTTGTGTGAGCTGCAATATATATCAGCTTTATTCTACTCAGAAATGCAAGTCATTTGGGTTCTTGTCCCTTATTAGTGCAGGTGACTTTTTGGCACCGATACCAACATTAGGGAAATGATTTACTGCCTCAACACATGAATGAGGCAAACATGCATGGAGGGGTGCAGGATCTGAAGCTGGGGGTGTGGGCTCACGTGTGGCCCTCCCTGGAGCAGCAGTGTGACCACGAGCTGTTCACCAACCCCACCAGCTCCCGTACTTCTCACTGCAGAGATGGAGGGAAGAGGAGGGTCTACCTGCTCCGCTCACACAACTTCAGGGAGATTAAATGAGATGATGTGAGCATCAGTCTACGGAAACCTTAAGCCCGCATGCTGGGACCCAGGCCTACCTCTCCTGCACTGGGTCTCATAGGTCATGAAACTTCCCTAAAAGTTAAATTTAAAATATTTGGAGACTAATTATTTGGAGACTGTTTGCCATCTGTCCTTTTACTTGTCCCCACCAACCTGAATAGCTTTATTGTTCTCTTCATTCTCCCTTCCAGCAGAAGAGCTGGAACCTAGCTGAGCAGCAAAGCTACTTATGGCTTTTCAACTCCGAAGAGCTCTGGGAGAGGGACTGCAACCCCAGGCACCCTGCTCCTGTGCCATCCATTCTAGGACAGCCAAAGGGGATGGCTGCTGACAGGAGGGCCTAGACCGGTGCTGTCCCCCTGTGAGTACCGGCTACGCTCAGCTACACCAAGCTCACACACTTCCACACATGCACACAGCCATTCGTTTGCCCCTGGGGTGCTTGGAACCTGATTAGTGTAATTACTGGTTTAATTTTCTTTCTCTTCTCACTATGGAGAGACAAAATGATGGCTCTGAGGGCTTGAATGTGCGGATGGGCCAAGTAGAGACACTCAGAGCTCAGACCCTCCTGGGAAAGCCTCTCTGCCTGCTTTGAAAGGCGCCTCTTAGCTTCTTGGCCTCCAAGCTGTGCTGAAATTAGAACAACTCGGAGTTCACTGAGGCCTCAGAACAGCTTTCCCAAAGAGCTGGAGGAGGGAGAGTTCTACCGCAAGGCAAGGCGGTGGGGGAATTTTAAGATGAAAAAAGATGTGGTTTCTGCAATTAGGAACAGTTTAAAAGCTAGTCTTTTGATCTAATTTCTTCCTTTCCTTAAAAGAGAAGGAACGCAGCTGATTTGCCTGTATGATACCTCTCTCTTGCCCAAGGGGCAGTGCAATATAGGAAATTGTGGGCTTGACCTTCTTCGGATTCTTTCCAACTCTAAGCAGTTGGGCCTCCTCCAACACTGAAGTGCTGAGCTTATTTATACATTTTTTTCTAAAGATAAATGAAGCTGTTTCTCCAACTCATGTGCTGTTCTTTTTCTGGTTGTTGTTGAGATAGCAAGTGACACAGTGGCCACCATGTGACAGTGGCTGTCCAGCTCTGGCTGTGATCGTGCTATCTAGCGGGGCTCTGTAGGTCACCCTTTCTGATGCCCTGCATGACCAGGGCAGGATAGATGCCTGGGGATGGCTGGGCAAAGGGCCCTCTGAAAGTTGACACCACCTGACACGAGGCCCAGAGATGGGAGGTAGTGTGTGCTTGAACACCTGGGTCTCCACTAGTTATTCTGCCCCAAGCCTTCTGGGAGAGTGCTAGGCAGGGAGCCAGCTCTTCTGGCCTCATCCTTGGCCAGCTCTGACCAACAGCTCTGACCGGTGTCCTGAGTTGTTTTCTCCACAGCCACTGTGGCTCACATTCCCTGCAGCTGGGTCCTGGGAGGGGCTCCAGCCCAGGAGATTTGAGCAGGTGAGGATGTTGCTGAGGGATGCGAGTACACATTTAGAGAACTGGAAAGCTTCGTTTCCTCCTTGTGAAAACAACACCACTTCCCTGAGTCTTGTTTAAATAACACTGGAATTCCCCTGGTCTTCTCATTTGCCCTCTGCTGGAGGAGTGGGGGCAGAACAGAAGGATGGCTAAGGGCACCGTGGGCCATGGGCTGGCAGGAAGGGGGCAATGCTCCAGGTCAGACTAGGTGGGACACACTGTGGAAGGCTCATGGATGGGCCAAAAGGAAGAGTGTGGGAAGTCCTTTGTGGGTCAGAGTGGCCAACACACAGGAAGATCCATCACACCAGCAGGCTTGCCCTCACCAGGGGCTCCTAAGAATCCACACGCCAGAGCCTCCTTGCGTTTTGTACTCCTTGGAGTCAGAGTCATTGTGCCTTTTGGCCACTGTTGTCCTGGCCCAGGACAAGAATAAAGGAGCTCAAGGACAAGGGAGGCTGCTGACCTCTCACAGGAGGCTGCTGTGGCTGGCACAGCAACACGGACTTAATCCTCTCATCTCATTTAATTCCTTTTAGGAGAGGCGTGGTGTGACTCCCACTTCATAGACAAGGAAGTCAAGCCCAGAGAGGTCAGGGCTTGACTGAAGTCTTATTCTGGGGAATGACTGAGCTAGCTTCTGGGTCTGGGCTACTGCACTCAGGTTTTGTACTCTGAGTCACTCTCAGCCCCTTTCTCAGCCTGCACAGGTCTATTTCCCTTACTGAGCACCAACGCTGTGAGGAGCCTTCCTGGCACCAGGCCAGTGACTGTGCCTCCCAGGGGGCCTGGACCTCCTCCTGCCAGTCACCAAGCCTGTGCTTTAGGGCTCCCTGTGTGGATTCCAGTCACAGCATACTGCTCTGCTCTCCTGTGTATGCTTTCAGCCCCAGGCACAGTCTCTAGCCCACAGTGGGTACCTTGCTCTTTTATTAAATGTTGAATAAATAAATGTGATACTGGGGAAAATAATACTGGAGGTTTCTGGCCCTAATTGCTGTACAAAGAAAGCCCTAGAGCAGTAGGCTTTCTGCCTGTCCATCTGAGAATCCCAGATTTCACATGAGACCAACTCCTTCCACTGGGTCTGTGGTCCCTCCCACCCCAGGCCTTCCACAGTCTGCAATGTCCACAGCTGGCTAGAGGAAGACTTCGGGAATAATAGTCATGTGACAAATTTGTGACGCAGTGCAGTGAACTCTCAAAAGGCTTTGTCCCTGGTCAGGTCTGGCTGGCCACAACTACCCTCCCTTGGTGCTATCCTGGAATGTTTATGGCATTTCTGTAAGGGGCCTCTTGCCCTGGCCTGCAAGATCCTTCTCCAGCTCAACCTTCTCTGGAAACTCATTGGTAAGGGCCTGGTGCCCTTTCTTTCCATGTGTGGCTTTGATTTGCGTAGCACAGTTTCCCATCTTTATGCTAGTGTACACCTGATACTGATGTCGCTAGCTACGGGAAGGGATGTGTGGTATGATGCCAGGAGAGATGCTGTCTGCCTGCCCTCCAGATCAGGGTCCTTGAAAGCCAGGAACACCAAGTTATGCTTCCCTGTTCATCTAGGCTCCAAATAAATAATTCATAAAGTAACCCTATTTTCTTCTGAAGTGTAGCTATCTTTTAATTGGATGTTATTAGTAATTATGATGCAAGAGAAAAGCTCCTTCCTAAAGCGTCCAACTTGCATGCAAACATAAAAACACAAGTGTTTTTAATTGACACAACCTAAGATCCTCTCTGTAAGTAAGCCCTCCCTCCTCACCACTCTCTTAGTCATTAAGTCACTCTCAGTCATTTGTTCATGCAGAATGGGGAAGGTAAGCCACCTCAGAATGAGCCTTGTGTTATTGTAATAAGACTCTGCTTCAGGGTTCTGCTGTCCTCCGAAGCTCACTAGGGAGCAGGGTTGGGCCTGGTGTTTTGGGGCTGGACCTATTCTTGTGCTCTTCTGCACGAAGAGGCTTGGTGGAGGTGAGGACAACTTGCTTGGGACAGGATTCAGCTCTTCTTCTCTCCTTCCTCTATGTGGGGGCATTCCCTGGGATGATGGGGCATACATTGGAAACTAATACCAACCAGGGTGTGTGTGTGGGCATAGTTCTCAGTTACCATGGTTTCAAGCTTTCTTTGCTTCACTTACAATCTTTCAGCACAAAGAAGACCCATTTCTCACCTGGAGTTTAACTACCTGTGTGGTCTACTAGTCTCATTCTCCTGCACATCTGTAATGTGAACCAAGGTCAGGAAACTACATTGCCCTTTTGTCATCCACATGGGAACCAGCTGAGGGGTGTCCAGTGGTTCAGGGGCAGGAGGCCTGTCCTCATCCACTGGACCTGACAGGTAAAGACCGGGTTGGGGCTCTCAGCTCCTAAAGCATCTCTTTGCAAATGGAGGTGAATAACGAGTGACAGGAAGTGGCCATGGCCTGCCATTTATCTCTATGAATATGGGGACAGTTTCCTCTCCTTGTAACCTCCTCCTCTGTCTCTTTATTATTTTGAGAAGAAAATTGTTTGGCTGATAAAACAATGTTGAGGGGAAAAATTCACCAGGGAAACTGGCATAATGCTTTCTGGCTGTCATTCACCTGGCGAGGAAGGCCCAGGCCTTGAGACCTTAGCACACAGCACCTTCCACACTGCCACTCCCTGGGCTCAGAGGAGGCAGGAAGAAGCAAGGGCAGAGTTCCTGGGACTGCGACAGGGTGAGCCCTGTTGTCCCAGCAATGTGCACTGTACATGTTTATTGTTTTTATCATGGAATCTGGGTGGAGACCAGAGAGTTTCAGGTGACCTGTCTCAACACCTTGGTCAAGGGTGGGGATGTCAGTGTAATTACTGCACTCGAGGACTCAGGGATCTCGGGGGAAGCTTAGCTCAGCCTAGCCTCGTCTTGCATGGCTGATCACCAGGCCCCCAGGAACCTGCTTTTGGATGCTGTATTTACCAAGTTTTAATTTCTCTCACACTCAGGCCCTTAATGCTTTCAGAATTTATATTTTATTTATTTATTTATTTATTTATTTATTATGAGTTTCGTACAGGGTCTGCAGGGTCTCACTACATAGTGATTCTCCTGTTTTCAGCCTTCCAAGTGCTGGGATTACAAGCACACGCCACTACACCAAGTCTCAATCAATGTCTCAGTGCACCCCAGGGACAGGGTCGGCATGGCAAGGCAGGGATCAAACCCCAGCTGCTATGCTCTGCCTAAGCAGGCGCTTTAGTTGGTTGAGCTATCTGGCCAGCACGACTCTTTTCAGAATTTAAAACACTGGGAAAAAAAATAATTTTCCTGCCATGCTGGCCCTGCCCCTGGGGTGTGCTGAGACAGCAATTGAGACTGGGTGTGGTAGCACGCGGGCCTGTAATCCCAGTGCTTGGGAGGCTGAAAACAGGAGGATCACTGCCAGTCCGATTTGTGTAGAAGACTCTGGAGACCTTGTACTAATTCATTAAAAAGAAGAAAAATAATTTGCCATCTTGGGTGCAGGTCAAGGGAACAGTATGATGTCTGGGTCTGTGCGGACCACTTTTGGGATGGGTGGGGCTTGAGCTTAACCTAGTAGCTCAGCTCTATTTCCTGAGCTCCTCACAATAGCTTTAGTCCCAGCTAGAAACCTCTAGCTGTTTGGACTCTGTAACCCCTTCCTTTGGATTTCGCAAGTTTTCTGAAAGTGTTACTGTTTCAAATGTGAACATCATTATTTTTCTCCTTCACACTTCTTGGATTACCCCTTTCTGTATTGTGCTGTAGGCAGGCACGTAATGGACTTTTATTGCCTACAATTCACGGTATGTATTCCACTGGGAGTCTTAAAGTATTTTATAAACATTCTAATTTTTCAAGTGAGAAAACTAAAGTCTAGAATTTAAACTCTTGCTGGTATCTATATTAAGGATTCAGAACCCAAATGGAATGAGTTAATGTTTTGGTATTAATTTATTCAATCCTGATCAGAATCCTATAGAAGAGGCACTACTACACCTGTAATCTCTTTTTATAGATGAGGAGAGTTCTGTGCCCAAGAGTAAATAAAGTGGCCCCCAAGTCTTCCACTTGGCAAATAGCATTGGTGAGATTCAAATCAGACAGTCTTATGCCCAAACCTGTGCAAATATTCTTGCCTTTCCAGAGCCTGCCTTGGAATGACCCTACTATTTCTTTAAGTGGAAATAGGGTAAAATGTTTTGGATGGACTAGTCTCAAGAACTTCGTGAGATTTTAGGATTTTGAGATAAGTTCACTTTCCTATTTCCTGTGGTCCATCTCTTGAAGGCCACGGATCTGACTGTCAAGCAAGCCTCTGTTAAGTAACACAATTTTCTTTCCTCAGACTTGAAAGAAAAGGCATGCTGAGGACGTCGTTTAGTGTCTACTATGTGCTCCCCTAACTCAATGTTCCCACCTCAATCTAGGGATGGAAGTTTTAGACCCTCTTCTGATAAAGGTGATGGGCTGGTGCTGATCGGTCTGTCTCCTGTCTCTGGCTGGGTATGTGTTACAACAGAGACCCTCTCTGCTGAGCAGGAAGGTTACTGGAAGAGTTTAGTCTGGTATGGAACCAGGTGTTTTCCAATCGGTTTTCCCAACAAGCCAGCAAGCTGTTGATTAATTAACATAAGCGACCCCCAAGAGCTCCACCTACTTTAGCAGTGAAGAATTTCCAAAGCCACTTTACTCATCTATGAATGGTAAATTATTTAGGACATAATAAAGAAATGGTTCTTTGGGGACAGGAACTCTGGATGCAATGGGGTGACATTGGGACAATTCCAGTATGTGATGATGCTGTCCTACCAGCTGACAACACCATGGCAAACAGACGAGTTTTGACCTTGATGTATATTTTCAAAGGGCATTTTTAAACTATTTCAACATGGATTGAGATTTCTGTAGCACAAGTAAGCAAGAGCAGAAATATCAGAAGCAGAAACAGGATTCCAAGAAACTTTTAACTAAAATAAAATCTGACCGCTGGCACTCCTTAGGGCAGTTCACTTGGTTTTAATAAGCTTTAAAA
Source organism: Octodon degus (assembly GCF_000260255.1). Taxonomy (NCBI): domain Eukaryota; kingdom Metazoa; phylum Chordata; class Mammalia; order Rodentia; family Octodontidae; genus Octodon; species Octodon degus. Next base: position 1,572,850 of record NW_004524604.1, on the reverse strand, counting down.
GCTTAGCCTAAGTTTGAAGAATTGTGCATGGAAGAACAGTGATAATGAGGGCTAGAAAAGTAACTGTGGTGGCACGAAGCCCCTGGGGAAGCCACATGGGACCCAAAAGGCTGCAATACTAGGTGTGGAGGCTGGGAGTGCAGGGACAAAACCCAGAGTGGTTAGTGGAAATCCCAGAGGTCTCCAGTGGTGACAGTGTACAGAGTTTCTGCAGGCACAGGGGGAGTATTCACCTTTTCTCATTCTAAATTCAAAGCTCAGCATTTACAAAGACTGATATTTATATGGATCTATTATTTAAAATTGATATTTAGTCACTCAAAACTAGATTTGATTAATTTGATTGATTCATTCATTCATTGAACATAGATAGAATACCATTAGGTTCTGGGCAGACACCTGTGAGCCAGAGTGGACAAGGCCTGCCCTTCTGCACCACAGGAAGCTGTGGAGGACAGGGACACTGCTGGGTGGGTCACTCCAGGCAGGAAAGGAAGGACATAAGCAAATTGTATGCAGTTTGTAATGGGGAGGCCAGAGTGGAAGTGGGCCCCCCAGAAACATCTGAACAGCGCTGCTTGGCTGAGTTCTGAGGAGTGAAGGGAAGCAGCCAGGTGGGGTGCAGCGCTGGGAGATGGCTCCAGACACAAGCATCTGATGGGTTAAGGCTCCAAGTCCAGGAAAGGCCAGGAGCTCTGAGGGACTGAGTGGAAGTGGGTGTGGGTGCTGGGTGCTGGGAGCAAGGGGCAGAGGCGAGGGTGACTTAGGGAGGTGTAGCTGGCCCTTAAACTTAAGGCATTGGGGACTTCACCTTAAAAGCAGTAGGGCACCCTGCAGGGCCAGGATGAGGATGCTTGTGGGTCACATATGACTTGAGCAAATTTGAGTCTAACCCTATTCTGACCATGGAGGGGGAGACCAGGACAGGTAGGAGGCTGCTTCCAAGACTACTTGGGCTCTGACCACCAAGCAGCAAGAAGAGAAATGGATGAGACTGGGAGCTGCTAACAGTACTCAGTGGTGGTGGAGAGGAGGTGACACATGACAGAGAGGACCGGCGAGACAGTGGTGCTGGGCAGAGAGAGGCCAGTCCTGGACGTCACTGGGATCTAATGTTTGTGAGATGAGTCCAAGAACGACTGCTTTCTGGTGTGTCCTAGGCATTACCAAAGGACAGGATCAGGAAATAGTTAATGTTCTGTCACATGGTCTTTCATGCCTATTTTAAAAAATTAAATCACTGTGTAGCCTTTTAACCTATTTTTAATATTTTCAAAGTATGATGGTCATTAACTCACTGTAATATACACTTTGCCCTCCTGGTACTTTTCTCATTGTATTTAAAAAACTATTCTTTCTTCTTTCTCCTCAATTAATTCTGCTTTGCACATCTATACTCATCCTCAAGACTTAGATGTCTTGACTCAATCCCTTCCAGGTACACAAGATGTCTTGACATCTGTGAGGCTCAGAGCCTCTTAGTTAAGAGTATTTATTAGGACAGTGCATACTGAATAAATTCTGAAGTTCAGACAAGCAACTTAAGTCCAAAGGACTTTTCCAATTTCCACAATTGTATGTCTTTCTCTTTGTAGGGGACACACAGGGCAGCATAAGACCAGCAGACACATGGATCTGACAGAAGAGAGAGAAACCTGCTCACACCAAGCAGAGTGACTGATTTCAGATTCTGCATCACAGCGATGGAGGGCCTCTGAGTCTAACTTCATTTGTGATGCCAGTTCACCCTACCAGCTTCTACGGAGTCCTGTTCCATTTCCTTCAGGGAATAAAAAACATTTGGTCCTCCTAGTGCCCCCACACAAAGAGCTCTGATTTAATAACACAAGATGACCCACATCTAACACATCACGTCCTTTCTTTAAAGCCAAATAAAAATGGTGAACTGAAAATCAATCAAAACCTATTTCTTCTGTGTAGCTGGTTCCAGATGGCTGCCACTGCCACCTGCTTCTCCTTTCAGGGAGGAGCCCTGCCCCTCAGGCCTGGCTGTGACCTGAGCCTGTCAGTTAACCTCTCCAGACCTGTTTTGTCACAGACACTGCCAAGTTCACCTCACTGGACGATTCTGAGGAGGATGGGTGAGGAGCTACGTGGCTGGTGAGGACCCACTTCTTCAGGAAGCTGCATAAGGATATGATGTGCCTGTTTACACAAAGGGCGAGTACAATAAACAACTGTCACAATGCAATAAACTCAGAGGACTTCAAAGGTCACTTCTCAGGTATTCAGTTTAGCTCCAAGAGCCCTTAGTCTAGCAGTTATGTGACATGCCTGACCCCTTACAATGACAAACCAGAAACTGGGTGTAAATGCATGCACATTTCCAGTCCTGACCGACCTGCACTTTGCCACACAAATTCCTCCTGCCAGGTCATCTGTGTGAAGCACCGTACTCAGCAGGTTCTTCCCTGACCCAAAGCTGCTGGTGACTATCTGAGGGGTGCTACCTCAGGCCATTACCTCATCCTGCTTCCTGGGTCCTCTGACATGTGTCCCAGGACCTTTCTACCTTCTCCACTGCCATGGCCCCCTCCACCTGGCCAGACATCAGTCAAACCAAGTCAGGCCCTGGATTGTGTACCCAGGACATTTAAAGTCGATGAGGGGCGACTGTATTATTCATGGCTTTGCCCCCAGGACTTAATCAATAAATGCTGGTTGTAGCTTGGAGGCCATCTTTCACTATAGCAAACATAATAAGGACAACAGTGACAATTGTGATGACAACAGTGGAACAGCCATAGCCACTGATCAAGCCACTGTCCCACAGCCACATGTGCTATCTTCTGTGAATCCTGTCATAGCCTGTCATGTTCTGTCATTCTTGCCCCACATGACTGAAGAGAAGGCAGAGGCATGGGGAGATGAGTGCCTGCTCTGGTACCCTGACTGCCTTGCCAGTGATCTGTGCAGCAGACATCACTGGGAGCTGCCACTTCCAGGCTCTGTCTCCCCACCGTGAGCAGGATCTCTCCATCCCTGGAGCTGACAGTCTAGTGCTAGAAAGCAGACACTTGTCTAACAAATGAGATGGAGTCTGAAAATGAAAAATATAGCAGTGTAAAGCAATCAATGGTGACGGGCGCTGTTATTTCAGAGAAGGAGGTGGATCAACAATTACTGAGGAAGTGACCCTGAAAGAGTCCTGACAGTGAACAACAATGGGTCCTTTTTTCTTTTGGGGTACTGGGGATCAAATTCAAGACCTTGTACTTGCCAGGCAGGTGCTTATGCTATCGAGCTATCTCCTCAGCAAGCACAGGAGGGAACATGTTTCAGCAGGGGAAATGGGAAGTGCACGAGCCTTGAGGCAGGAGAAGTCTGGGCAGCCAGTGAACAGAAGCTTGCCAGTGTGTGTGAGGGGAAGGAGCTGGGAGCAGAGAGGTGTGCGGGCTCCACTCGCGCTGAGCACCAGGCATGGTGCAGAGTTGGGCCTGCTTGACTAGGGGTGGGGGCAACATTAGTGTTAGGGCCACAGAACAGGATCAGTTCTGAGCCTTTAAAGAAAAAAATAATAGATATTATTTAACCTGGTTATCCAATCAGCAAGCAATCAATACAAAATGACTCAGTTTATATTGAACATGCAAGGCCTTCCAACCCCAGTGTACTTTGTGATTGTAGAACAACTCCATTTGGCCCAGCCCGCCTATTCCTGGCTCCTGTGCCAGTAAACAGGTGTTAGTCTAACACTCTCACGGCACATTCTCCAAAGATGCAGGCGCATGCCAGTCCTCTCCTGGCCTAGAGGAGAGGACTGGCATGCTCCTGCATCTTTGGAGACTGTTATGGTCATGGGAACATTTCGATCCTGAGCTCTTCATGGAGGAGGAAGACAGCTGGGTGGGTCACTTCCAGGCTGCAGGGCCCAGGACAGACATAGACCCTATCCTGTGGGCCTGTCAAGGGACCTTGCTGGTCAGCGAGTGGTGAGTAGGCATCGCCTGCACGAATACTGAGCATCTCTGAAGAGGGGATGGAAGAGAGACCAGGCCAGAGCTGGTGGTGGGGATGGGGAATGTGGGAGAGAGAAGGAGCTCTCAGCTCACCTCAGAACTCTTGGCTGAGGACCTGGGGGAAGGGAGGGTATGATGCTGGGAGAGCAGTGAGTGTGGGGGCCGCAGTCCTTCCCCTCACAGTGGGAAGCGTGCAGTGCCTGAGAGCCAGGAGAGGAAATCCAGTAGCTGGATATGGATGTCCTCAGCCCCACGAAAAAAAACAGGGTCAGAATTCTACCTCTCCTAGTTACCACCACCTGGATGGTATCAAAGTGACAGCCTGTAATCCCCTAGGAGACTGTGGGATCCAGGATGGAGGGTGCTGGATGGGAGACAGGGAGCCAGAGTGGGCTTGGGATGCAGTGGCTGGGGTGAGCTCAAGAGCTTCTCCCAGGGTCTTGTCCATCTGACCTGCTTCAGAATTATTCTCTGGAGGCCATGCTCTGGTGTTTGTTGAGCAGGTGAGCTCTGGAGTCATAGAAATAAGCACTGTGAACCCACTCCGAGCTAGACAACCTGCCATGCAGAAGTACAGCCTCAGTCCCCCATCCCTGAATGCAACAGAGAAGGGTCTGAGCAAAAACACCCTGAAGTGTCACTGTCAGCAGGGACCCAGGCACCTCATCCTGGCCTGCGGGTGGATGGAGAGCAGTGCAGCCGGGTGGTGCGGGGTGCAGGGCCCTGGCGGGTCTGGGATCCGCTCAGCTCTGCACTGGCTGTGGGGCCCTGAGCGAGACTCTACACACGCAAGGGCACCGCTGCACCGCCTTGCGACGAGCTCTGTCACACAATGACCAGAGTCTCCTCCCCAGCACATCAAACATTGAGGGGTGTTGCTGAGAGTCCCCTAAAGTGGGCAGTTTCACCTCTATGTCAGAGCCAGGAAAGGAGCTAACTACCTCTCCACCAGAACTTCTAAGATTGCAAAATAAAGAGAAATGGAATGCTCACTTTATGGGTTGCTTGGGGCATTCGAACAAGTGTCCTGCCCTGTCCCTGTAAGATTTATTTTATTGTTTTTTCTAGGAAAGACCTCACAAAGATAAAGAACAATTGTTTCCGCCACACCCACAAACCCTGAGACTGATTTCCAGGAGGTAAACATTCCTTTCAAACACGGAACAGAATACTTCCTGAGTGCCTCTCCTGGCCGAGACCATTTAAAGTGGTTATGTGTCATCTCATATAACCTCCATGAGAACATTATGAGGTGGAACCTGCTCTGCTCCTTTTCACAGATGAGGAAAGCTAGGTGCAGAGAGATAGAGGCTGTGACGGGCCTGCGTCAGAGCTGTGCCCTGGGAAGCTTCCCCAAGCCCACAGTGCTAATGCTTCTGCTACACAGTCTCACTCCGTCACAATCTCTGTGCTGTGAGGAGAGGACACTCTGAGGTGACAACTGGCTACAAGGAACTGTCCGCAAACGGAAGCTGTGGTGCGATGAAAACTCAAGTTTGCATTTTTGTGGAAATGCTTTAAATTATGATCGTTCCAAAATCTTAGTGGCAAAATTTACACCCAACTGCATGTGGCAATCAGTGCTGAGCCTTAACGTGTCCGTGGCCAAGACTCCCGGTCTGGCAAAGCACTCACCTGAGCTCAGCGCGTGCCCCACTTCCTGCATGATCAGGAATGGAGTGGTAGTCTCAGATGCACAGATGACTTTGCCAGGCTGAGCGTCCTGGGCTGTGTTCTCCTTGGTCCCCGGTTCCACTGTGGTATGGGGAGCAGCAGTGTGGTCAGAGGTGGGCTTCTCTGTTGAGGACACTGGTGTCGTGGGGGCTGCTGGTGGTTGGGTGCTGGGTACCTGGGAGCTGTGGTTGGAGGGGACAGAGGCAGAAGGAACTGGAGGTGGTTGAGTTGACAGGGTTGACAATGATGACAGGGATGAGGCTACATCCTGTGGGGATAAGGGTGTGGGGGACTGCCACCCTGTAGTTGGCATGCTGGCTTCAGGACCACCCAAGCTGTGTTCCTCAGGTGTGAGGGCAGAGGGGATGCCAACAGCTGTTGAGGAGAGCCCAGTGGGTGAGGAGCCAGGGTTGGTGCTCTCTTGGCTGGAAGCTGGGCTGGTAATGGCCTCTTTCGCAGGCTCAGAGGAAGTGTTCTTGGAGAACGGTGTTGGCGTGGCTGCCATGGTCACCAGGAGTCCCAAGGTGTTCTGAGTGCTGCTCGTTGGGGGCATTGTGGGGACAGCGGAGCTGGATGATGCAGTGCTGGTCCCGAGGGAAGCCAGGGAGGTGGCTTTGGCCGGAAGAGAAACAGGTGAGGTTGGTTCACTCTGCGCCCTGAGTCCTGTAAAGGAGTCAGCACAGGGGTTAGTAGGGAACCCATGAAGCAGGGGGCAACAGAAGCAAGGGACGGGCTGGCCATTGTCTCACAGTACTATCACAGGGAGTATGCATTTTGTTACTGTGCCCTCCCCAAGTGTGAACGTGATGTTTACAGCATGTTCCTCCCTGCATCTACTCTGTCCCTGCTTGTCAAGAGTCAGGGAGAGCAATCAGAGGCCAGCAGCTCAAGCCTGGCTGGACTGAACTTTTTTGCACTGTTGGTCTACACCAGTGTTCCAAGAGATGAGGCTCTCTAGAAGGATGTGGCTTCCTGGACTTCAATGTCAGCTCTGTGGCACCTGCAGGGATGCAAGGCTGGTGGCCTGTGTGGTGACTAACACAGGGGCTGTGTCTGCAGGGGACTGCAGTCCTGCCCAAGGCCCGCCAAGCCAGGGAGCTGACAGGTTGGCTGTCCTGTCCCTTCTGCTGGATGGCCAGCAGCTGAGATGCATGCCTATGTGAACCCATTCCCTGCAGAGCAGGAGAGTAGAGTGTCCTAGAAAGAAAGCCAGGACAAGGAATTGCAGGTTTGGAAATATATTTTGATAGAAATCCAGTTCTCTGAAGTTCTAACCTGGGGTTTTTATGATCAAGTTATTTTTGTTCTCATTCAAATTTTTGTAAAATCTAGGATTACTTTCTTCCCTCCCCCCTCTTCATTTATCCATCACATTTCATTTGTTCATTGTTTAATAAATGGCTGTCTGAGCCGGCCATCTGGAGACATGGGACTCAGGCTCACTTCTTCAGGGACAAATCCTTGATTGGCTCTGTGAAGCCCCTCTCTGTCCCCTCTAGCTTTTGTATCTCGGTGAATAGGACCCCCATCCACTAAGAGGCATGTTAAAAACTGAGCTTCCACCTTTCATGGATCAGGGTCCCCCACAACCCACATCAAATCCTTTGGAGCCACGAGGATACACCTTCAACATATAACCCCTGTCACTCTGTATGCCCGAGTCCAAGGCTGCCCACCTCGGTGGTGGCAAGGGTCCCCTGAGCAGCCTTCTGCTTTCCTGGCTGCTTCTCTGTGTCTATTGTCACAGGCCGCAGAGAAATCTTCTCATGGCAGAGCAGGTCGTATTGCCCACTACCCAGAGCACTTCTAGGTGGCCCATTGTATTCAGAGTGAACCCCAAACCTCCCCTGGAGCTCTCATCATTCTGATGTGTGTCTCCCCAGTCACTTCAGAGGTGACTTCCTGGACAAGCCTAATAAAAATCATTTCTATTAAAGTTCTTTGTCCGTTTTTTTCAAGGTCTAAAATTACTATGTTGAAATCTATATAACCAAGAGTTAGCCTTTCCACTGCTTCACACATACAGTTCAGTGACAGGAGGTATTCGCACTCTGTTGCTTCAATCATCTCCACCATGCATCTCCAGAACTTTCTCCTTCCTCAGCCTACTTACTCCATTGCTCTGCCATATTGCAGACTGAGGGGCTCACAACAGGCTGCAGAGTGTGCCCTCAACGCAACCTTTGGGTTCTCATGAAAACAACTGTCTTTATTTTATTTCAGAAAAGTTCACTAGGAGAAGTAGAGCTCAGGGGTATAGCATTTGTCTTGCATGGCATGCATGAGGCCCTAAGCTCAGTCTCCAATACTGTAAAAAAAAAAAAGGGAGGGGGGCTTAAAAGGGGTTGATAGAGACCATGAGCTACAAGAGTGTTTCTTTCCTTTCCCTTCCTAGTAAATAGGAAGACAGACTTCCCAACTTAAGCCACCTAATATTCATGTTCTTATGGTCTTTTTGCAGTTTCAGGATGAATAAAGATCAAGAAATCCTTGACATATGGACAAAACCACAGAAGAGTCAAATATTACGAAAACACTGGATCTTGACGTGACCATTGGAGCTGTGTCCTGGCAGCTCGCACAGCTGGTGAAGAATTCAAACTGGCAAAAGTAACACTGCGTGACAGTGCACAGTAGCATATTTGGAGACAAAGGCAGACAGTGCCTCAGTTTGGTAGCTGGGGTGAAGAATCTCTGAAAGTGTGAGCTAAATGAGCATGTGCCAAATGGCACTAGTTTGTTCATTCATTTATTGAGCAGCTTCTGCATCCACGGTGCCTCAGCTCTGGTTTCAGAGAGCCCACTCTCTAGCAGAATAGAATGATATCTAATTTCCTCTAATTTGATGTGAAAGTGCTTTATAAAAGTAAGTCCAAGTTGCACTAGAAGCCCTGAGGGAAGATTAAAAATCCTGCAAGGAAACATAGAATATAAAAGATACACAAATGTCATTTCGACAGGACATTTAGGAAAGTCACAGAAGTGGCAGCATTTGAGTTGAGTCTGAAAAGATAAGAACGTACACACTGTTGCTCGGGATCAGCTTGTGCTACCACTGCAGTGGAGAAAAGTTCCTCCATGGACAACATTTCGATGTCCAAAACAGATGCTCCAAGAGCTGGTGTCGCCGCTGGAGATGCCCACTTCCTTGTTAATTCATATTAATACTTTTATATTTCTACCAGCTGCCAATGAAGACTGGAAGTGGCATTTCCTATGGTCACACACGGAGTAACTGTTTAAAGCTTCTGCAGTGAAATTCAACCAATCCCTACCCTTTACCAACCAAGAATGCATGACAGTGCCACCTTGCTGGTGTTCACCCCTTTGGCAGGTGGAGGGAGAGACAGCAAGTTCTGGGCAGCCTCCTGTGAGGACAATGATTCTTCCTGAGGTCCCACTCAGGTCACCTCCTCTGACCCTACCTACCTCCTGAAGTCCTCTTCTCCATGCGCCCCACACTTGGGACCTGTTATAGTTTGTGTATAGGTGTCCCCCTAAAGCCTCATGCAGTCTTGGGGCAGCTTCCAGAGTTTGTGATTGATTATTGCGGGTGTGTATGCTGTACCAGCTCTGGGGCAGGTAATTTGCATTAGGTGGGAAGAGAAGCTAGCTACTTGAGCTGCTGCTGCACCTCCCTTTGTGCTCTCGCTCTTTGCCACCACCATGAAAGGTTGTTCTCTGCCATGTGCCAGGCAGTCTTGGAGCCAGCTGAGTATGGACTGAAACCTCCAGTAGCTGAGGTAAATAAACCTTTCCTTCCTTCAATTTGGGTGTCACATATTTGTCCCAGAAACGAGAGAAGAGTAACTGAGACAAGGCCAAAACTTCAGCATGGGAATTGCTAGGCCACTCCCAGGGAGCATGGCTTCTGCTCTCTCCTGTGCAGGTATCTTTTTCCTACATGAAGACCAAACTCAATCAGTCTACCAGGTAAATTTCAAGGCTAGAGGTGGCCTCAGTGGTGAGTACAACCTCTCTCTCATCTGCAAAGGGGGGAATGGATACAGAGAGTAGGACAGTGTGTGACAGACATCACACATCCAATGCCATGTCTACTAGGAAGAATGTGCCTGAACCTTTCTCCAGCAGCCACTGTGACAAGGCAAACAGATGAGCCCATGGAGGAAGGAAAAACCTGTGGGGTTGTAAACACCATCCCATGTGGAGGGAGCCATATGCATCCAGGACAAGAATGTGCCTTAAAATTTCCTTGAGCTAATGGAATGAAGAGTGGAGCCCACTCACCTGTCCCTCAGAGGTCAATAAGCATGGTGCAAAGCACAGTGATGTTGTCTGGGATGGTGTGCCCTGCCTGGGAGGGGACAGCTTCATGCCTGTGAGGGACTGACTCCAGGAAGGGGGCCACGACAGCCCATGTGGGAGGGAGGTCTGATGTGGATGCCTCCTTCAACAGAGTTGAAAACGGTGGCCCTTCCTTAAGTATGGCCCAACACGAGTGTGTATGAGGCAAGCAGGGCCAACACATTGTGGCTCTGAGGAAAAGCAGATTTGTAGTTGGATAGAAACTATTTGTTTCCATCTTTCAGAGGACAGCAGAGTCATTGTTCACATCTCTGATATTTGAAGGGTTGTGTTTGGCTTGGGACCCAATCTCCTGCCTTGTTAAGAGGAGGCACTGGGGGCAAAGGGCCGGGAAAGGCAGGCCAGTGGTCCAATGCCTGACCCTGGCCAGAGAGAACCTGGTCAATGGTGCCTGCACTCTGCCTCCTTTCGCTAGATGCCACAAGCAGCAAACACCTGTCCCTGTGTCCCCTACCGCCTGCTTACCTGGGTTGTTCACTGTTCTGTTTTTAACCTTTGGCCTGGGCCTTCCCCTCTCAAAGACCTGAGAAATCATGTGATGCAGCTTTGACAAATTTGATCTAACCTAATTAAAGTACACCGGGTCCTTTCCGGCTGTCAGGCCATGTGTAAAGTGTCAGGGATCAAACTCAGGACTGTGTTTGCCAGGCAGGCACTTATGCTGCTGAACTATATCCCTGGCCCAGATGCACACACTTAATGAGCATGTGAGCTGAGAGTGTAGACCAAACACCCTACATGTACCATCTCGCTATAGCCTTGTTACTCCATTCCCAACAGGGATAAATAGAAGCTCCGCAAAGTGAAGCCTCTCCTGAGGTCTCATGGCTGATACACGCCTAGCAGAGCTGGAGCTCTGGCCAATCTTGCTGTAGGTCTGAGCTCTAGGTGTCCACTCCATGGTGTTTCCATGGGAAGCACAAGGACAGCTGAGGTCGGACCCCATGTTTGTGGGGCACTCAACCCTTGATTTTCCTATCTCTACTGAGGGCCTCTAGAATGATCGCACCATGGCTCTTTCCTTCCCTCAGTCTGGTCACAGCCTCCTTAATGTCTTGTGATAAGCCTCAACTAAGGGGCATAGCACACAACATCCTCTGTGGTCCCCACTGTGCCTTCCCAGGTACCATGACCTCGTTAGTATGAATTGCTGAAGTCCTGTGACACCTCAGGCCCACTGCCTCCCTGCCTGCTCCTGCTGCTCTTCCTGCCCTGACCCTTCCTCCTGGATGCCCTTGCTAGGGAGGCTCTGAGGAGCACAGAGCCTGGCACCTCTGGGAAATAGTGGCACCCACCTTTACCAGCAGCCCTTATGGTGAGGGCTGTGCCTTGTCCTCTGGGTCACAGTGCCTGTCCCCAAGAAGGTGCTCAATAAATACTGAGGGAAACCATGGATTTTTCTACACTTTAAAAACCAGAAGTGTTTTCTCTCTCATATGCTGGCGGGGCACAACAGGAGAAGCATGTTCTTCCTTTGACTGTCTATATGTTGTATAAAAAGGATCAACTACCATGAAAAGTTGGCTGGGCATCAGAACTGGCTTTTGTTATTTTTACTTGATTGCTTTTGGTCACAGCAGGGATTTCTTCTCCACATGCATGACACAGATCTGCCTCTCAGCTCTTGGAACGCTGACCTCTGTCGCTTGGCCCAAACACAGGCTCATCTTATTGTCCCCACGAGATGGGTTGAACAATGGGAGGGGAGAGAGAAAGGGAACCTGAAGGAGGTTCCTTTTCAGAGTCAAAGTTGGACTCAGTGTTCCCTGAGGCCACACTCCCAGGGCACCCAACACCTCCAGAAGGTCTGTCTAACATCTGAAAGCCATTGCCTCTTTAAGTGTGATCTTTGAAAGCTGAGGCATGTGCAGATACAACGTGTGTTCCCCAAAATTCAGACTGTATGAGAAGAGATGCTTGTTTGAAGTAGAAAAGCCATAGTCTCTTGTGTGTTTGCTTATGGAACTGTGATATAATTCAGTCTAAAAAGTGGAAAAAGTTCTGTTTTCTGGCCCCTGGGTCAGAACTCAGAGACTTGTGCCCTGACTCAGTTTCTCCATCTATGACATCAGGGAAGATGATATTGCCAGGCCCTTTGTGATCTGGGTGTGGATGTTGCTGGGAAATAACATTTTTGAAGAATGTTCTACGTTTGGAGGGGAAACTGTCACTTTCTTTTTCTCAGGACTAACATTTGTCTTTATCAGTCAGCTTCCCCACCCCTGGGGCAGGGCAGTGGTGGGAGAAGCAGTGGTGGGGGTTAAGCCTGGTGGATGCCTGCTGAGCAAGGATTGGACAGGTGTCTGGGGTGCAGAGGGCGCCATCCTGAAGTTGCTCAGGGCTGGGGAGAGAGGAGAGAAGGCAAGATTGCTGTAGGGTGAGTGGCTTTCGAGAGGCCCCTCTGTGGGTGGTGATGGAGAAGAGCCTTATCCGCACTGAGCTGCAGGGGCTTTTCTGAGGGATAAGGTTATGTTCTCTGGTACTTCCCTTCTGGATGCTCCATGCTAACATGTGTGGGGTGCAGGGCAGAGTACACACAGAGCTCCCCAAAGACAGGGTATACAGATGGAGCTTCTGGATCTGAGGACAGGTCCATGGAGTGGTCTGGGCTCCGGCCAGGATCCTGGTGATCCTTGTCAGGGTCCTTCTAGTAAGCTTGAGGTTAATGGGGCCTAAGTTCCATCGGGACAGTGGCAGCCCACAGCTGGACATGAGTCCCAACTCAGGGAGGAGCCTGACCTGGACACCTGGACCCTTGGCCGGGCAATGTTGGAGGCAGTTGTGTCTTTTGCAGGCCTTATTTTGCTGGCAGAATTTTCAGACACTCCCAGGCAGAGGGGAATGGGGGCAGGCAGATGGCATGAGGTGGCTCTGCCAGGGATGAGCTGACAGCAAGGACAGCCACTCTCCTCCTCAAGGCAGAGGCTGGGCTTATCCTATCTCCCCATGGCAGCAAGCCATATGCTCTGGGCTGAGCGCCCAGGTCAGGTGCCTGGCACACTCTCCTGCTTGCCCAATAGTTTTCCCTAAGTAAGAAAACAAAACAGACATCCAAACCACCTTTCACAGGACTGAGAATAAAGAAACCCTTATATTTGGGTGTCTGTAAAATGCAGGGGTCTAGTGCCTGGCTAAGGGGCAGCAAATCAGTCCACGCACTTCCTACAGACCTGACATACAGCTAGGTCATTTCTCCTGCTCACTTGCCTGCAAAACCATTGGAACTCAACTAAGCTATGAGCTATGGACCCCCCCCCCCTTCTCTAGGCCTGCACTAACCAAGCTCACCATGTGGCGTGACTCTCTCCCAAGGGCCTTCTGGAACCTCGCTTCATAGCCCATGTACTTGTGTCTACTGCTTTCCTATGCTGCTCTCAGCTCAACTGACTGATCTGTCGTGACTCCTGTAGCCAGCTGCAGCTCCATACATGGCGGATCTTGGGAGATTGGCCTCCGGAAGGGCGGCTCTCAGAGTGGCCCATGGGCATACCATGACAACCACTGGTGGATCTGCAGGCACCAGTACCCTGCAGGACAGCATCTATGCAGCACTGGAGCCTCTTCTTGCTGGCTTTATATGTGTGGCCACCACTTTGCAGCCAGGGCACTTAGGGTATAGTGGGGTTCATGGAAACACGGAGCAACTGCCAGAGCTCAGTTACCATGAGTGTGTGCTTCATGGTAACCATCTCTGTTTTGTAAAATTTAAATGAAATAAAACTTAAAGTAAATGTACATCTCTCAAATGTACAAATGAATGGACTTTTACATGGGTTCATAGCTGTGTGATCGCCACACAGGTTGAGATCCCAGTGCCCAGAGAGGGTCTACCATGTCCTGTCTGGCTGTCTGCCTCAGGTCACGCCTGCTCTGACCTCCGTCACTTTGATCCCTCTTCCCTGTGGATGAACATCACACAAATGGAATCCCTGAGTGAGTACCGATCATGTCCAGATTCACCCACTCACTATGGACTCACATACGATGTTGTATGTATTATGAACCCATGTTTTCACCACTGAACCACAGTGGTGTGTGTCATCCGTACTTTCTTTATCCATTCTCTTAATGACACCCAAGCTCTTTGTGGTTTAGGGCTATTACAAATAAAGCTGCTTGCTTCAATAGCTTCTTGTTTAACAATTTCTTTATTGTTCAAGATATATCAAACTTTGGGCAATTAGCATAAGTCATTAATCTTCTCAAAAGAGCCCAGGGCAAGTATAATTGGTGTGTCTGTTTTATACATAGGCAAACAGGCTTATCAGAGCTGAACAGCTTTCCAGAATACTCAGCTAGAAAGTGGCACACCTTGGACTTAACATGCAGCACGTTGAGTGGGAAGCAATGGAGGGAAGCAGGGAGGACGGCCTTCAGCCACAACCAGACCGCTTTGGTATTTTTAGGCCAGCTGGCTGCCATATCAGTGCTGAGAGGGCCAGGAGAGGACACTCACTAGAACGGCATCCTATGTCATCTGAACCTGGCAGGCATCACTTAGCAGTCTGCTTTTCTGAAAATTCAACTGGACTTTATTTGGATTTAGCCTGGCGATTGAGCCTGGGGTGCCCGCTGTGAAAAGGGTGCCTGCTGTCTCACTGCCATGGGCGCAGGTGCTGGGAGACGCCTCTGGTGTCCATCCGCATGTCCTCTCCATGTGCACTCTGGTGCTTTCTGCGTCCTGTGCTCGGCCTTCCTGAGTAGAGGCCTCTGCTGTTGGAACTGCCAAGCCCCCTTTCTTCACACAGACTATCCTGTCAAACATGCTAGAAGGACAGGGCTGACCAAGTAGGCAAAGGAGTGGATAAGCAAACAGGTAAAACATGACATAAGCTGTTCACAGTTACGATTTCTACGCTTTGGTTCTCTTTCTGTCTCTTAAGCTGTCCCCTAAACTGTAGGTTTTTAAATGTTGCAGCACCAGAATGGGACTCGTAGGAGCTGAAGGTATTTGTCTTCCTCAGACATCCGACAGTAATAAGGCATGTCTCTCCCTGGGGTGGTCCAGGTTGGAGGGCTGAAGCAGAGAGGTGACTCTGAAGCCTCTGCTTAAACCCGGTACCCTTGGCAGTCAACACTCTTCCCCACTGGGACCCTCAGCCAACAGTTGGTTTCCCTGCTGAGTGGGGTCATGGTGAAGGCTGGGGCCTCAACCATGCTGTCCCTGTCTGGCAGACCTGTTTATCCCCAGACTCCTGTGTGCTAACTTCTCAGGGGAGTATCTGAGTCCTAATCAGAGACAGGCAGAGCACCCCAGGGAAGCAAGAGCCCGGCACCATTCTACTCCTGAGCGAGAATGGGACTCAGCCACTGAGAGCTTACAGGGACACTGAACACTTGTAGCTCACACAGAGCTGTGGGAAGCATAAAAAGAGGCAGGACATGTCTTATTTCCAGGTTAGTGGAGCTATAGCTTGAATATGGCCCCTAAAGCTCACAAGTTGGCGACCTGTTCCCCACAGCAAGTGTTGTGAGCTGGGACCTTAGGAGATGAGAAATGGGCTAAAACTGCCATTTCTGGAGTGAGTTAGTGATTGTGGGAGTGTAAGACAGAGCAACAGGAGAGGGGCACCCCCATATGGTGACACCATAATCTCTGTACATGAAACCTATCAGAAGAGTGTTTTTTGCAGTCTTCCATTTGAATCTGGTGCTGCTCGCAGGGCCAATCAGAAGAGACTTTTAAAAATCCTCCATTTGCATGTGCGCACAGCCAATCAAAAGACCCTGCTCCTGATCCTTCATTTATATATGGCAGGAAGCCAAGTCAGCTTTTCCATAGGACAGTTTGCATGTGGTATGATGCTAAGTGGGCAATGGAACAGATACCTAAATGCCTTATTTCCATGAAAGAGAGATACCCAGGAATGTTGGACAAAAGACACCTGCTTACAGAAAGGTGGATCATTTTTCCACCTTCATAAAATATACATCCTTCCTACCTTTCTCTGTGTCTTGTCCAGCCCTTTGTTCAGGACAACAGGAACCTGGAAGGAAGCCCCACAGGATCATTCATCTGGCACCAGGTGGGCTCTTCATGATAGGATGCCTTTGGTTCCCTTCCTGTGGTGCCCCCACCTGCATGTAGGTGTATTCACCCCCAGTCTCTTGCTGTATCGAATGCACCACAGAGAATGTGACCAGAGGTCCTTACCAGCACCAGCCCCTTGGTTGGCCTCACATCTAGAGCTGTCAGACATGAGCCTCTGTTCTTTATAAATTTCCTGTTTTTTTTTTTTTTTTTTGTGGTATTGGGCATTGAACTCAGGACCTTGCTCTTGCCAGGCAAGTGCTCAGTCTACTGAGCTATCTCCCCAGCCCCTCCTGTGGTACTGTGACAGCAGCACCAAATAGACTAAGATAAGGTATTGTTAAGGAAACATATTAATTTGGTAGGAAAGAATTCCTTCTGCAAAAATGTGGTCCATAATGAACTAAGTCAGCTGAAATCAATTTGCAGAACTATGCTTTATGTAAGAGATGTGGGTGATGAATTTTCACTAAATACTTTCAAGGGCATGAGAAGTTGGCTGTTTGAGGAAACTCCATGACAAATCCTCATGTGATGTGTTAACCACCTCCCAATGTGTTGAGGAGGAAGCCTTCAGACTTTCAGTGTGCCTGCAATTCTGGATTCCGTTACGCCTTTGGTACCTAACAGTTCACTTCCGCAGAAAGATGCAGCTGTTCTCCTTATGGAGTTTGCCTTGCGGCTTAAACTCATGTAAATCTGGGCCCACACAAACCAGCCTCTGACAGCCACTGCCCTTGGTGCCTCTCCAAAACCCACAGCAGGGCCATCTCTGCTAGCGACACAGCCAGCCAGCCCGGTGAGGGAGGTGCTACCAGGACTGTCGCCAGAGCACAGCATACTCTGATGGAAATCTTGAGGACCCATTAAAATGCCACTCTCCAGCCGTCGCTGACAGATGCTATTAAACACATCAGTCTGGGTGGACACAATGTGGCAACACAAACTCATGGGCTGAATTACTGAAGCTGTAGAAAAATTGGCTCAGTTATAGCTCAACTCAAATCATAATTTTCCTTTTGCTGTACTTATTTAGAATAAAACTATAAGCATTGTTGCTCAGGAAAAAATTACTCAAAAATAACTCTTCCCACTTTAAACCTTATGAGCTGCTTCTTGAACATATTCCTATTCACTCTGGCACTGATGGGATTATGTAGTGCCATCCCAGGTACACACAGATTTGAGGTAGTCAGCTCTTCCATTTGGCTTCACTTTATAGGTGATTCCAAAATCTAAGTCTCATGCCTTGTCTTTTCTCTTGGACTCCAGGCCTCCACCTTCAAATGCCTTTTGGGCTTTATCCTCAGAGTCAGTCTCAGTCATCTCTCCTCATTGAACTATCTCCCTTATCATTTTCAACCTTATCCCACTTTCAAATTCTAGTCTGAAGTCAAAGAGCTTGCAAGAGGCAAAGCTGGGTTTGGACCAGATCTGTCCCACCATTTCAGTCATCCATCTGGTCACTTTGCAAGGTGAACCCTATTCCTCCTGTAAGGAAGATGCCTATTCCTGCATGGATGGAGGGAAACCCCCATCTGCAGTGGTATGAAATGTCATCCCACCCAAGACCCCCACACCCATCCTTCCACAGGAGCCATCAGCCAGGAAGGATTTTTCTGCCCAGCCAGAAATGAAAATTTCTTGTGCAGTCACCCAGAAGGAAATGAGTGGGGCATACACACCCACATGTCCTTTGGCAGGGACCACCGGCCAGCCAGGCCACAGGCACACCTTAGCTTGGGCTCAGCAGCTATGCTCAGCATAGGTGAGCCACATCTTGCCCTGAAAGCACTTTCTGTAAGCTAGGCCTCTGCAGGTGCAGTGCGGCACTGTGGCTTAGTGCAATGGTGAAGCTGTGGTCACATTTGCAAGACTCCTAGCAGAAAATCTGCCTTTTACCAAGTCTTTGTCAAATGATGATACACAGAAAAGCCAAAATTATTCTTTGCAAGACCAGAAATAGCATATCTGTTTGTGTGGAACTGAACCAAAAGCAGCTTTGGCTTGGATCTGTAAAACCCACATTTTAATTCCCTGTCTAAGCAAGAAGCAGAAGGATATAGAAGATGCAAGGAGACTTTCTGAAAGCTGCAGAGAAAATTAGTTCTGCTTCTGTGCATGACCGCACACCGCATGGCCTGAAAGAAGAGTATGTCTGCTAACACCATGACTCCTACACTTGATCTAACCGAAAGGCTGAGAAGCCATAACATAGTGACTTCTGTTCCACGGTAAGGAAGAAGCCATCAGTCTAGGTGAGTGCCGCCGAGCAAGCTAGGAGAAAAGCTTCTCCGAAACAAAAGTGGTGCCATCAACAGGAAGGCATGAGTCTGAATCTCTAGCATCGTTTTCTATCCTTGGAGGGGCCGGTGGCAGATGTGGTCAGGGTGTTAAGGCAGAACACCTAACAGAAGTCACCACTCGGATTAGACCTGGCAGGAGTTGAAATTATCTTGAAGAATAGAACTGTACACAGAGGGGGAAGAGTATTTCCAAGTCAAAAGGGATGAAGTCCAAACCCTGAAATGGGAGACAGTGAAGTTTTATGTTTGGAACCTAGAATGCAAAGTGGGTGGGAGCAAGAAGTGACACCAGAAAATCCTCATGGACCAGATCATGGAGACCCTTGCAGGACACACATAAGCTCTGTACTTCACCCCAGTGAGCTTTGGAGGGAGGCGTGGTGAGATTAGCTCTCTGATTTTGGAGGACCACTCTGGTGACACGAGAGGACTGGTGGAAGGACAGCAGCCCTGGAGATGGGCGAGCAGCTAAGGGCTGTTGCAGAGGGTGGAGGATGTGACTTGGAATAAAGCACTGGCTGCAGAGAGAGGAGAATGGCTTCAGGCCTCTCTTGGGCTCGGCTCTGTCTCTAAAGGCACACCCAGCAGCTGTGACAGGGCCTATGCCCAGGAAATGCTGGTGGAGTGCTGGGAATACTCAGGACTCTGCAGCCACAGGGCCCCATCAAAGCCCCACTCTGCCCTTCTCAAGCTCTGGGGCCAGGGGCAAACCATCAAGTCTCTTGGTTCCTCTGCTTCCTCAAATGTAAAGTATGGATAATGATGGTACACATTCCACCATAAATACACAGTAAACAGAGGGCTCATACATGTTGGCACTCAGGCCAGCCATGTAAGGAGCCTTCCACACTTGCTGCTTATAAGAAGTGCGTTTGGGAGAGACTGTGCTACTGTTTCTTTCAGCTGTAGTCCCATCACATCTTAGTGGTCTACCCCACGGCGTCATCCCCAGTAATTTCCTCCCCGCTCTTCCTGTGCCTCACTTCACACTGTG
The DNA here is from genome assembly GCF_000260255.1 of Octodon degus. Classification (NCBI taxonomy): domain Eukaryota; kingdom Metazoa; phylum Chordata; class Mammalia; order Rodentia; family Octodontidae; genus Octodon; species Octodon degus. The sequence continues at coordinate 1,553,539 of NW_004524604.1, read as the reverse complement.
AGTGACCTCTACCTAGGCTGATCTTCAAGACACCTCTCACCACATCACTCTCCTTTTCCAGCTCTTCTAAGCCTCAAATCTAACATCCCCCCACTTCCTTAACCTTGCTCTTATTTCCTCTTAAGTTTGTTTCCCATTACAGTTATGCCTCAGCCTGTGCCTTTTTTTTTTTTACACTTTTTAAGTGTGCAAAAAGTTCCATGTGCTATCTGCTTAGGTCTGTGGCACAACTTACTTATATCTGTGAAGGCTGCTCTGCACTGTGACACTTCCCAAGTGGCCGAGAATCTGGAAATGACAGGCCCTATGAGGGCATCCTCCTTGGGGTGATGTATTCCCAGTATTCTGGGTTTGGCATTAATTTCATGGGTCATTTCCGTAGTTTTTATTGAATCGTTTTGTCCTTTGTGGGCTAAAAAGGCCAACAAATGTTTAAGTACATGGCAGGCAATAACCATAAATGATCTGACTTCAGGCATTCATTCTGGTCACAGAAGCCATAGCGTAGGGAAACTGACTTAGAAACCCAGGCTGTGACCACTCGAGCCATTTACTGATGTGAGGGTGTCCACTTGCAGGGGATTTGGTTTTGTTTTAGTATACAGGTAGTGGCTTAATTTGGAGAAACAGAATGCACCAACAGCCCTTGAAATCAACAGGAATGATGTCTTCCACTTGAGGATATCTGCCTTTGAAAGACAGAGGAAGACTGGTTCCCCTGTAACTTCTTCCTCCCTTCCACACACTAGGCCACTCCCTGCTTCTTTCCAGCACTCTGTCGTTGGCTTTCCTGATTGCTTCACTTTTCCCCTCTCATTTGATCAGAGCCTGACTCTGTAGCTAAGTCATCCCTCTTCTGTGAAGTCCTTGCGATTACAACCCACACTGAACTTTCTTTTCGCTAAGATTCTACTGTCTTTGCTTTATTCTTTTATTCCTCTTGTTGAGAAATACTTGATGTGTGGCAGCATGTACACAAAGTACACAGAACTGTTGGGACCTGAAGCTTGTACACCACAAGCTTCTACACCACAGTCAAGACAGTGAACAGTGCCACCAAGCCCACGTTTCCTAATTCCCCGGGAATCCTACTCTTCACCCCCGGCTCTGTTCCCCAGGTCACTACTAACCTGTTTTTGTCAAAAAAAAAATCAGTAACTGAGCCTGGCATGGTGGCACATGCCTATAATCCCGGTACCCTGGAGTATGGAGCAGTAGGACCCACACGAGTTTGAAACGAGCCTGGGCTATATAGTGCAGCACTGCCTCAAACAAACAGAAAACCAAAACAGAAACAAACAAAAACTCTTCAAGTCTTTTGCTTCCTCTTTTGTTACAAAATTATACTTCATTGTTTTTTTCCCATCTGTGTTCTTTATATAACTTTTCAAAACATGAAAAAATAAGGGGAAAATATTTTATATTTATTCCCATAGCAACTTCCATTTCTTCTCTTCTGGAGTATCAGTTATACTCTGCGGCATAACAACTCAGCCTCAAACCCAGTTGCTCAAAACAATATTATTTTAAGATCCTGTGCAAATTGAGTGCAGTAGAGCTGGTTTTCTCTCAGGATCTCACAGCATGAGGGCTTCACGTTTCAGACTTGGTGAGGCCACTCTTGGCTGTATGACACTTAGGCTTTCCCACAGGGCAGCAAATGACATGCTAGAGAGCTAGATGGCAGAGGGTCAGGGAGTGCGAGAGAGCTCACAGCCTCTATAATGCACTCTGGGAAAAGCACCTGTCATGCTTGCCTCTGGTTCCCAGAAGCAAGTCCCCAGGTTTATCCTGCATATAAGGGAACTCCGGGAAGATGCTGTTTGTTACATTTTATTTGCACATATGTTATAAAGCTCACAACACTGTGGTATTATTTTTGCTTTAAAAAAATAATTCAAAAAAAATTGCCTGGGCACCTGATCCCTGTTCAGAGTCCTATTTCTATCTGGCATCATGCCTTGTCTGCCTGAGGGTGCCCGTGTCACTTGTCTGCCGATGGTGTATTCTTTCAGAGCTTGGAGGCCTCAACAAGGCTTCTCTGGCCTTTGTTTCTTAAAAGGCTTCTCTGGCCTTTGTTTATTTGCGTTCAGAATCCTAAGTTGAATAATTCTTCTGTCAGTACATTAAATCTGTTGCTCTGCTGTCTTCCCACTTGTGCTGTTTCTAATGAGAAGTCCGCTGTTGTTCAGGACTGCGTCACTAGGTACTAATTGTACTATGTCTCCCTTCTGGCTGCTTTAAAGATTTCCTCTTTTTGATCTGAGACAATTTGATTAAGATGCACCATGATGCAATTCTCTGCATGTTTCTTTTGTTTGGGTTTGCTGAGCTTCCTGGATTTGCAAATTTATAATTTTTATACATTTCAAAAAATATTAGCTGTGAGGCTTCTGAATAATTTTCCTGTTCCATCTTCTCCTTTGAGGATGCAAATATTAAGTCCACTTGGAGTTGTCCCCCTACTCACTGCTCCTCTGTGAGTTTATTCACTTATTTTTTGTCTTCTTTTCCTCATCGTTTCATTTGGGACATTTTTTACTGTGTTGTCTTCATGTTCACTAGTTTTTCTTAGGTATATGCAGGTTCTACAAGCTCCACTCCAGTGCATTCCTCAAAGTGGACTTTGAACCATTGAATTTCTTCTCAAAGAAACTGACTTTTTAAAAAAAGTCTTCCTTTCCTGTTCTCAACATGCTCTTCCTTTCACTATCTTCTTAAACATGAGGAGTATGTTTATTAGGTTAATGTTGTTTTTACTAATTCTATCTTCGGTATCATTTCTGAATGAGGGATCTATTGATTGCTTTTGTCTTCATTATGAGTTATAGTTTCCTGAAATGCCTAGCATTTTAGATTAGGTGATAGACATCACTCTACTTATGGTGCTGGGTGTTACAACCTTATTTATCTGTATTAGCTGTTTTGGTCTTGGTGCTGGTCCTGGATACACTGGTTGGAACCATTTTGGGGTTTTCCACTTTCATTTACACTTTGTGGGAACTACAGCAGTCTTTATTTAATGCGTCTCCTTAGGCAACACTCTCCTGAGTACTCAATGTCAGATGCCAGGAGTTATGAGGTTCCTCTGCTCTTCCTGCTTGGAGCAGGAATAGCTTATCATCTTGAATGAGTGTCAGGAATTGCCCTGCCATGTTTGTGATTCTTTCTCAAGCATCAGGAGGTCTCCACAGTGCATGTACTCACCGGTACAGTAGTTAGCTTTGGCTCTGGAGGAGCCCCCTTCAGATTCTGGAAGTCTCTCTGAGTGCAGCCAGGTAACTGTGATTGGGGAGCCCACATGCCTTGTCCTCCCCTAAACCTCTCAACCCAGCCTGCGCAGCGCAGGTATGTTGCCCAGCTCCTCATTAATCCCATGAAGCTCTGTGTAGGCACCACGCCGAAGCAACTGTAGGCTCACTTTGTGTCCTTTCCTACCTTACAGATTGCTGTCCACTTTACAATGTCAGAAAATCACTTATTTTGTCTTTTTTGAAGTTGTTTAAGGTATTAAGTTAAATCTGGATTCTCCTACTTCGCCATGTTAAAAAATGGACTCTGTTTCACTTGCTTCTTCAATAACCCGTGCTCAGGAGGAAGTGCTCCAGAGGGCAAACATTACCTGACTTCTTTTACATATAGCAAAGTGCAGTACACACACACACACACACACACACACACACACACACACACAGGTTTTGAGAAAGTCTGTTTCCTTTGCTTCCCAAAGAGCTCATTCATCTGGCTCATGTCTTACCTCCATCTTCTCCATTTCTAGCCCATCATAATCATCCACCAACAGGCATTTCCTTTCTCTGCGTTACCTAGGCTGACAGCCTTTGATTTCTCTTTATGAAATACGGAGTGACAATATGCCACAGAAGATGGCCAACAGCTGGCATTTATGTGCCCAAATATGTAAAAAGTGAAATCAGGTGAAAAATTCTACTTTCTGGTAAAATTAGATTATCTTAATTACAGTGCCAGGCTTGGTGGAGAGTCATTACTTTGGCCTACTCCCAACCTCCACTCCTAGTGCTCTCTCTGCTGGGATTCTCAGTGCCTTCCCAAAGCCACCAGCAGCCCAAGAGTCACCCAGATGGTCCTAAATCCTCTCTTGTGTCACAAGCAGGGCCCGCAACACACTGGCTGCTTCTCATGCTGTTCTCATTCATCTCAGTCTCACCACTGGCCGTGGAGGAACTCACTAATCTCTATTTGTAATGCAGATACATCGCTTCTCACTTCCCAGCCTTTTGGCAAAGATCAAGTGCAATGCAGCTACATGACTTCTTCCTTCCAGGTGGAAAAGCTGGCTTTGCAGATGAAGATCCTAATGAAATTATTTCACACGTGAAGGGCACTCCCTGACGCACCTATTGCAGTGGTGCCAGGACTTGCCTGCTCAAACTAAAATCCTGTGGAAGGGATGTGCTGCACACTTCCACGCATGCCGTCCACTCCTACTCCAAAGCTTATCAATTCAACCTTTCTCCCATGGCCTTTATTTTCATTAGTGATGCCTCTGATTTCCTTATTATGTAAATGTGAAGATCAGGTGCCATCTTCCACACCTTGATCTTACATTATTTCCACTCAGTGTTTCCCAGTTCTAGCAGTTTTTTTTTCCTCCAGTAGTTTCATATGTATAGTTTCTCCTATAGGCCACAGATCCTACTCTCCAATGTTGGCATAGTCATCTTTCTCTGCACTTCCATCATCACTCCCTTGTATGGGGTTTCATCCCTGAAGCTCCTGCTTCAAGTATCATGCAGTTATCCTAACATTGCTAGGATATTATGAAATATGTGTTTGGTCTTTGTGCCATTTTCTGCAACACAGCTCCTAAACCTTGGGAGTCTCTACAGTGAGAAGCACCTCTTTTGTGTGCTCACGAGATGACTGGTGGCTGATGGCCCTGGACAGCATTGGGACAGGGGCTGCCACCAGAATACTCAAGGCATGATTGAAAGTTGGGACTTTTGGCCCCAACTCCCTACCCCAACCTCCAGGGCTAAAGGCTGAATTGGTCACTGGTGATTAATGACTTAACTAATCATGCCTATGAAGCATCTGCAAGGACTGGGGTGCACCCACAGAAGTGACCATGTGGGACCTGGAGGGTGCAGTGCAGAGACAGGACAGGGAGGCTCTCTGCCCCACCCCACATTCCTCGTCCTGCAGCAAGTACTCCATCTGGCTTTTCATCTGTTTGCTTTGTAAACACCTTTATAATGAGCCAGTAAGTATGTTTCCATGAGTCTGCAAGCCACTCAAAGCTGAGAAGGGGCTCATAGGAACCTCCATGGAGAGCCAGTTGGTCAGAAGCATGGGTGACAACCTGCTTCTTATGCCTGGCATGTGAGCAGGGAAGTGGTCTTGTGGGGCCTGCCGTTCCTCTCAGCTGGTGCCAGCACTGTGTTGATCAGGGATTGCCCCGCTGGTGTCTGGCAGGGAACTTACACAAGAAGAAGGCCACCTGGCTGCTGTGGAGGGAAGTCTCCACACTCCCTACAGCTGTGGTTGTACTGTGTGGTAAGACACAGCAGGAGAGACTCTGGTTTTTCCTCTTTGTACTTAAGAGTTCCGCAAAGTCAATCTGCTACAGGACTTCCAAAGTTTTGGTGGTTCCCTGTGGCCCAGACCAAGTCCAATGCATGATTAGCACCCTGGTCCTTTTCTCTAGGGGGATGCGGCCTTCCTGGTCCCTCACCGCTGGCCCCACCCCATGCATGCTGTTTCCAAGGCCCCAAATCCAATCACTTTCCACAAAATCCACTTCTTTGAACATGAGATTTTGGGGGATACCCAGATAAAAACCGTAGCACCACATAGTGGGCCCTGTCTGGTATGCATACACTACGTGGAGTCAAGTTTGTCTCCCCTAAAGTGAGCTGTTTCTTTGGAAATAGGAAAACATGTTGTTTTAATTTTTCTTTTTATTAGTACCATGCTCTACAGTATTTTTGGGAGTTAATGCTGGAGACTGACCCCACGCCATTCACACTAAGCTACATTGTCAGTGATTATTATTATTTTTTGAATTTTGAGACGGCTAAATTGTTAATTGCTCAGGTTGGGCTTAAAATTGTGATACTCCTTCCCCAGCAGCTGAGAGTGCTGGGACTGAGCCACCATTCCCAGCTAGAAAATTGGACAAACTGTACCTCAGGGAAGCCAGAGAGAACAGACAGTTGAGTGGCTGTGAGTGTCCAGGCAGGGACAGAGTCCAAAGGTAGACTCCCTAGGGCCAAGTCTAAGAGAGGCAACACAGGGGCTGAGGTTTGTGAAGGCGAAGAGAGGACCAAAGGAAGACACCTCTGGGATGCAGAGGCTGCCAATTGGTGACCCCAGCCAGCATGAAGGATGGAGGGGACCCAGCAGCCTCAGAACAGCAGCTCTGTCCATGTCCAGTGCCCACAGTGCCATCATGTTACTGACATCGTGAAGTGACACCGAGGTCCCCAAGGTCAGTGATGGGTAATCTTATCTGTGAACTCTATGGCCAGATGTTTCTGGGTGGAATTAGCATTGGAGAGGGAGGGCTCAGTGCAACATCTTTCCTTTCTCGCAGTACGTGAGCGTCACGCAGCGCTTTGATATTGTGCACCCAACCAAAGGTTTTTTTTTTTTTTTTTT
>NW_004524604.1:1538955-1546800 GCF_000260255.1 Octodon degus | reverse complement strand
TTTTTTTTTTTTTTTTTTTTTTTTTTTGTGCAGAACCGGGGATTGAACTCAGACTTTTGCGCTTGCCATGGAAGTGTTTATTCCACAGAGCCATCTCCCTGGCACTGCAACCAAAGGTTGAGGAAGGAGGTCTTCACTGTTCCTTTTCTGCCTTCCTGTTCAATCCCCTCAGCTCCGCCCTCAGCCTGCATGACACCATTACTTCCCTTCCAGTCCATCATACTGACTCCACGCTGGTTCTCCAGGTTGCAGGAAGTAGGCTGGTGGACTCCTCCATCTTTGTAACCAGGTGAGCCCCTCAGCCAACCTAGCCTTTCTGTCTCTGTCTGTTAGTCTTTCTCTCTGTCTCTGTCTCTGTCTCTGTCTCTGTCTCTGTCTCTGTCACACACACACACACACACACACACACACACACACACCTAACCTGTTTGGCTTTCCCAACCTAATTCAGGATCCCAGAGTTGAAGCCTGAGGGTAAAGATCTGGGTCTCACTGGCATCCTCCAATACCTGAAGAATTTGTGTAGAGGGAGACACAGTGACATCCTACAATGTTGACAGCAGATGGGTTTCCCTTACCTGAAAAACATCCCTGAGCATCACAGCCCCTGGAGGTGTGTGCCTCTGGGGAGGCTGGGAGAGGCTCTAAGTCTCAGCCCCAGGCAGGCTTGGTGTTCAACTCATACCACCCAGCCAAATGTTCAACCTACAGCAGCCCTGGAGGTCAGTGCTGCCCTCTGACTGGCTCTCATCCAAGGGAGGGTGGGGAGAGGCCCTTGTTTATTTTTATGATGCTGAAATCTTTATGGAGGAAATAAAAGCATTTTACATGCTCAGATTGGGTATTCTGGAAACACTTTGAATGTCTGTTCATATTTATTGGAAAAAAATTTGTTCTCCTCCATGGATACTCTTCAGAACTACCTAGATGTCAAAGTTTATGTTCCATACAATATATGTAATAGCATCTAAGCTTTATATTTTGTTCACTTAAAAACAAAAACAGCAGTCAAGATTCAAGCCAATAAAATAATTACACAATGACCCTAAAAGAAGTGAAGAAATGGGAAGGGATAAATTCAAACACCTGCCACAGGACTATGGAAGGTGCATTCCTAGATCTTGGAGTTTAACCTCCTGAATGGCACTGTGAAGTGTATCTGTCTCATTGTTTACAGATGGGGTGATGTGGATCAGGAAAGAGAGACACCATGGCACTTGAGGGGTGTGGCCAAGGATCCCAACTGACCTTGGGTTGAGGCAAAGCCAGTCAGAGCCACACCAGGTCCCAGCTATTCCTCAGGCTCCTGTCCCTAAGCTGGAAATTCTCACTTCACTAACTCTCCATCTGTACAAGGACTTCAAGATTCCATCCCATAGGACCCAGCACTTCCGAGAATGACCCAGAGACCACAAAGTGCGTCTTTCTCAGGGTCTGCACCTCTCAGAAAGGTGGTGCTCTACTCTGGCTTCCCTGGGAGGATTTCCTGAGGGTGGTGAGCAATGAGCCTCCCCAGCAAATGCTTGGTGATATACAGTCCTTTGCAGCCCAAAGTTTGGGCTTGCTTAATGCTGCTGAGGACATGTGAAGACTGAACTCTGGGAACATCCGGGATCTCTGCTGAGGCTTCAAAAGGTTGCAACTTAGATATGTGTTTTTTTCCTCAAGTGGTCTTACTGCTCGCAAACACAGAGATACCGGACCTGGTGCTGAATAGGGGCCTTTGAGAGGACACTGAGAGGCTTCAATGCCAAACAAAGAGTTAGGTTAAAAAGGAAGGCTTGTCATGCACTTTTTTCTTTTACATCATAGAAAACAAAAGTAGATAGATCAACATTTAGGGTAAAAAAAAATCAGAGCTGCCACCCATAGAGCACCCGTTGCTCCATTTCTGTGGCAACGGTGGGAGCATCCCCCAAACTGTACATGGCTCAGTGTCTCTGGCTTGCTCTGCTCATGTGCAGAAACACACCCACACTCACTCACCCTTGTGCCACCCCAGCCACACTTGGTGACCTCCAGAAATTCTTTGGAATGGGAAGATGTCTAGCATCAGGTCACTGTGCTGTGGTTCTGGCCCTGCAGTGTGTGGGTACCGTCCTGCCAATCAGTGCCACAGGACATCTTAAACTTCTTGGAAATGTGGAAGGTTTCCTCCTGGAAAGAAGAATCTAGACTAGGGTGTGAGACAAGAAGGATTAGAGACAAAGACACTTGAGGTGAAACCAGATCCTCACATACCCCACAGTGGAGGGAGCAACACAGAACCCAGAAGCCCAGAGTGGAAGGAAGCAGGTCCTGCCTGACCTACCAATTTACTTTCAGATTGGTGACCCTGGAGAAGAACCAACTCCGGAAAGTGCAGACTCTCAGCCACACTGCTATTTCACTTCCGTGAAGAAGCGAGATGAATGCTGCTCTAGCCTAAGATGTTTCTGATTGTGCGGGACTCTCTGGTTTTAGCAGCAGTGAGCATTGACAACAGGCTCTTAACCCAGCTATTCAGAATTGGTGCGCTGAGGCAAGCACGGCCTCAGTGTTCTGCACTCACTCGAGGTCTCTTTTTCCTCACACTGCAGCTTTATTTCCCACCAAAGCCTCAGATGCAGAGGTGGGACAACCTCTTTCAAGTCACCAAGCTAGTAACTAGGAGTAGGGCCAGGTCTCGGATCCAGCCCGATTCCCATGGCCTGGCTCGGGACACTGTGGCCTCTGCCCCAAAGGATTTATCTCTGGCTCTGGAAAGCAGAACTAAATTAGTCTGCAGAGCATTTGCCTCCTGATTAGGTTTTGCTTGTGATAACATAAAAATTAAACTGCTGTTCTGAACACATGCAGGCAGGTTGGAACAGCATGGTAGGTGCCTGCTAATGGGGAAGATGCACTTCTAGGGGGGGAAATGTGCCCAGTGACATCAGAACGCCATTTTCCAAGCCACCGAGTGGCTCCAGCACAGGGCACCTGATGCTTCCTAGAACTGGACCTGCTGGAATGCACTGTTTGAGATGGGCTTTACTCCCCAGGCTAGACCCTCCCTCCACAAAGAGCTGGAGCCCCGAGAGCCTCAGGGGTGGAAGTCTTCACAAAACAACTCAAACTGGGTGCCCTGGGAGCTGACAGATGATTTCTCCAACCCCAGGTGGCTAGAAGCCCTTAGGCTTGAGAAGAAGGATGGGGCCATAGGACACAAGTTCCTCTGCAACATCTCCTCAGGAGAGGGTGGCACTAGGCACAGCCAGGCTTACAAGAAGCCCAACTCAGGCATCTCAGCCAGAACCCACATACAGTGCCATCCTTGTCAACGCAGGGTTACTGCTAAGTTGAGGCCGGGGTGCGGGGGCCTCTGAATCTTCACTTAGGAAGCACTCTTTAGTGTAGAGCCTTCCCATCCCTCCTGACCTTTGGCACATATGGGAGTGGGGGCGTGTCATTCATTCCCTGCTCAGGAGCCAGGGCTGGCCATTAGACTCAGCCAGCAGCTTGGATAAGGGCAGAGTGGGGGGGCCAGGGGCTTGGTGCCAACCTCTACCCAAGAGTGCAGTGTCATCCATCCCTGCAGTCACATGAACATCAGGCACAACACCTCTGTGAGCTTCCAACAAGGCAGCAACCAGAGGAGAGGGTGCAGCCAGCTGCCTGCAGAGGGAGGGCAACTAAAGCAGCACCTTTGTGGCCAAGGCTTGACTCCCTTCGGTGTCTCTGCCACTGGCTCTGTCCACCTACATTTTCTCTGCCTCTCCTGTCTGGTAGACAGAGGAGAGAGGTGCTAAGTAATGCCTCTTTCCTGGAGGCACTTGTTGAGTGTAAGCCCAGCAGGCAGACAGCAGGCACACAGCCCTGGACGCGACCTGTCCTCCTCTGGCTGTGGGGGCTGTGGTGCGGGAGGATGGAGGCTGGCAGTGTGGACTGGCTGTGTGCTGGTCTGTAACTCGTGCGTCACAGCATTCTGGGGGCTCCACTGGACCCCTGACATTTAGGGGCTTTCTTTAAATTACTTAACTTTGTTTCCCCTGAATCTTTTATTTTTAAATTTTATTTTTATTGGACTATGTCAGAGGGATCAGGGCTGGTTTCACAATTGATTTCTGTTTCGATTAATTTAAATACCAGTATTTTTTTGTCCTTCTTCCTGCTGCTTACATTGACAAATCACCAGGGTGTGGCGTAAATGTCAAATCTTATTTGAAGTTCAGATGGTGCAGAATTCAGGAAGGGCAGGAGTTTGATCACAAAACAGCGCTCACATAAAGGGTACAGCTCAAAATCAGAATAAATCAGCTTTCTTGTTTCCTGACCTGCACAAATTTAATTATGTAGACCTGATGCTTTCATAATCTGATTTTCAAATGATACAATGTTCTTTTCTCTTAATTTTGTCTTGAGACAAATGCTGTAATTTCATTTGTAGCGGTTGAGGGAAAGTAAAGTTCAATGTCTAATTTCTCTGATATATTTAGGTTTTTCCTTCTGCTTTCCAGGAGACAAAATAAAGGACCAGAAGCAAGATTAGATTCCATAAATAAATTATGGTTGGCTTGTCTTTAAATATCATAAACTACTGAAAAGAAATGAAGTCATAGACACGCATTAATTTTATTTTGAAAGCTGGCTAAGGGACAGTTAAAATTTAAAAGTTTTGTAAAAGTAAGAAAATTAAAGAAAGAGAAACCCTATAATACTCACAGAAATAATGAAACACCTGTATTTTCTTGTCCACGTCTTCCAGGATAACGGAATTCCTTGCTGGCTACATGGCTACTTAAGTAACCGCCAAAGTCCTGGGGCGGCAGTGAACAACCTGTTCCTGTGTCCCTTGTTAATATTGCTTACATCTACCCAGTAATCTAGCCGCCATTTCACCTTCTCCATAGATTAAAACATCCCCCAGGGGAAAACCACAAGTTAAATATCAGCAGAACAGCAAGACCTGCCAGGTAGACATTGGTTTGGTTGTATTTTAAGACCTTCTTTCATCTCCCCTCAGAATATTTATGGAGTTGGAGAAGTCAGATTGTGTTAGTCTGTAACATTTTTTTTGGAAGGGAAACAAAAAAAGAGAAAAAATAGAACAACTTTGAACTAGAGTTTGCACCAGCCTAGCCTTGTGCCAACGCCAGTCACCATTAGTCCTGCCGACAGGCCCTCTGTTTTAATGCCCCCACAACACAAACTGCCCCTGCAGATGCAGTTCCACGGCATTACCACAACCACAGCCAGGTGGAGATACAAGGCTACTGTGCAGGTCATTTTAAGTCAGAACCCAGGCCAAAGGACAATACTGGTTCTGTCTGCCTAGCTGTCCTTGTTTTATCACTTGCCTCAGCAGGAATTACCTGCTCCAGGAATTACCCAAACGACAAACAGCTGTGACATTCTGTACCAAGGGAATGCAGAGCAGGCCGAGTGTATCAATTCTGTGCAGCCCTCCACACCTGGATATGTTAATGTGAAGGAATGTGTCAGACTGGCACAGAGGAAAACAAGTCCTCCTGCCATTCATCTTCGCTGCTACCCTGCTTCCCTGCTATGCAGATTTATGGGCTTCATGTTTGCACTAGATACACAGCTCTTGAATCTGCACAGGCATCTTGTTTTTTTTTTTTTTTTTTGTAGCCAGCTCAGCCCATCCTGGGAGTAGGCCTGGCATGCATGTGGTGCCAGGGATCAAACGCAGTCCCTGTGCTTGCCTACGCTTGCCTAAGCAGGCACTTTAGACCACTGAGCTATCTTGCCGGCCCCAACACAGGCATCTTTTGAGTAGAAAGACACACATCTTTTAAGAACTTTGGCTCTGGAAGGAACTGCCTGCTGGGTCACAGTTACCAAATCAAATCTCGTGCCAAATCCCCAAAGCCTGCTGTCTCCAGGCCCGTGAGCCAATCCACTCTGGAGGAACCTGGCCAAGCCTAGTGAAGCCAGCATCGACACCCAGATGCTGGCTGTGAGGTGCAAGTGGAATCTGCTCAGGGACCAGGGACGCAGCCACATCAGGTGGGCAGAAGTGAAGCCAGCAGGCTTTCCTCCAGTGCGGGCACTGTACAAATCAGTCAGGTGGTCTTCCTGTGACTGCTGCTGACACAGACTCTGGTAGGCCCCCACACTCAGGCGGCTCTGAGCCCTCTTCCACCTCATCCTCTGTGCTCTCTTTGGCCTGGCTGTCGCAGTCCTCATAAAAGCCCTCCGCATGTCTCATCAGGCCCCACTTCGCCCAGTACTGCTTGGTTGGATAGATCATAATCCCCTGTGCTTGATGTCTGCTCACTGTGACTCTGTGCCATCAACACCCCTGAAGCAGCATGTGGGCCACAAACCGTGCTGTGCCTGCTGCTGGCCCAGAGCAGAGCCTGTCCTCTCCTCCTGGCTGCGTTTATCTCCATACCACGGCAAGCACCGTGTCAGGTCTTCCGCATCACTTTAGCAAGCGTCACAAATACCTGACCTCCACACACGACTCTACAACAGGAGCCAAAAGCCGGGGCACTCTGGTGACAGCAAATGTCACTGACCATGTAGCAGTGAGCTTGTCTCTCTTTTATTTATTTTTTATGCATTTAGGACAGGGTCTACAGGGTGTCACTATGTACATCAGACTTGTAGGGACTCGCTTGTTTTCAGCCTCCCAAGTGCTGGGGTTACACGCATGGGCCACCACGCCCAGTCTGAATCGATGTCTCGGTACACATGGGGTTGGGGAAGGGGCACGGCATGCTGGGTATCGAATCCTGGCCACTGCACTCTATTTTATTATTCAGTTCAAATAAACTCTTCTTTAAAGCTTTATTTTACTTGTTTCCCCCACTAGATTAATAAGAGGACAAACAGATTTCCTAAGTTTTGAGTCTTTACCTTTAATTTAGGTGCTTCTTTTGGAATAATTTTAGATTTCAAAAAAAAAAATTACAGTAGTGGGCTGGAGAGATAGCTCAGTAGAATAAACACAAGGTCCTGAATTCAATCCCAAGTATGGATAATATATATATATATATATATATATATATATATATATATATAGTAGCAATACAGACTGCTGCCATGTACCTCTCCCAGGTGCCCCCATAGTTAGTATCTTCCTCCTTTCAAAACTGGGAAACAACATCAGTACATTGGTACTAATTAAAATTCCAATTATATTTGAATTTCACAAACTCTTCCATTAATATCCTCCTTCTGTTCCAATATCAGCATAAATACCAGGATACATTTGGCTGCCATGTCTTAGCAGTCCCCTCTGCTCCATGACAGTCCCCCAGTCTTTCCCTGTGTTGGTCACCATGCCCATCTAGAGGCGTACCTGGGAGAAGTCACCCATCCGGCGTGGGCCAGCCCTTGGATGCTCTCTGATGAGCCTGGGCCTACTGCTCTTGGAAAGAACACAGGACCGCAGCTTCGTGGTGACTTCCGATTTGCCCTCTGTACTGCTGATGTGGTGGCCTCTGCTCTCTGATGTCACAGCAGGACCTGCCACTGTTGCAAGGTGAGATCCACCCCCACCATGTCAGGGTAGAGTTTTACCAAGGATTTCATGGTGCAGGGAGGGGCGTGGAGATGGAAAATGACACACTACATGCAACACAACAGGCGGATGACTGCTCCTTCCCCAGGAGAATTCGTGCTTTCTCACAAAGCGCCCTCTGCCATGTGTCCTCTGTTTTCCAGTGAGCTTCTGGAATGCACCAGCTTCACTCCCCCACCTCGGACCCCTCTTTAGCTCTCTCCTGTATCTGCAGGCCCAGTACCAGATTCAGAACAGAAGGTGTACTAAAATGGTAAATACGAAATGTTTTCCAATCACAAATGATTTAACTTCTCTTTCACAAGGCAATGCTTATTAAGCTTTTTTTTTTT
>NW_004524604.1:1527970-1538805 GCF_000260255.1 Octodon degus | reverse complement strand
CATGTGGTGCTGGGGGATTGAACCGCGGTCCCTGATGCTTTTGCTAAGCTTGTTCTAAGTAGGTGCTTTAGACCACTGAGCCATCTCTCCAGCCCTTATTAAGCTTTTTGTACCCACAACTTTTCAGTGGGACATGTTCAGGCAGGGTCCACTCATCCAAAATGAGCTGGTGAGTTGGGAAAGGTATCTGACCCTTGGAGTCTGAGCATGGGACAGGATGAGCCTATAGTGCTCAAATGGCCAGTACTGGACTTTCCTGATTGTCACATTCACAGGTATCATAGATTCACTGTCAACTTGGCCTAACTGTTTCCCACTTTCTCTGCCTCTCTGGGTTCCAGTGTCTTTCCTTCCTCAAGTGGACCACACAGGTCCTACCCCTCCTGAGAAGCAGAGACACCTACAGCTCCTAGGAGGATAGATTCTTATTCACTCACTCACTCAACGCACAACTGCTTTTTGTGTTTAGTTGCTAAAACAGCAGTCTCTACTCCTGAACATAGTCTTTGTGTTTTGATTCAGTAGACATTTGGTGAGCTTCAGACCAGACCCCAGAGGTAGGGCAGCAAGTGAAACAGACTCAACCTTTATTCACCCTTACAGAATCTAGTCTAAGGAGAGATGGATAGCAAACATATATCATAAAAATAAAGCATCATAGCCAACCATGATGAGAATCATACAGAAAACATGAAGGAAGGACGCAGTGAGTGGGTGGTGTCTTTATGTTATTGTGTGTACACACACAAGAAAGGGCTGCTTTGCCCTTTTTGAGTTGGGTCAGGACATGCCTATCTGAGGAGGGGTGTTTGCATAAGATTTGAAGAATGAGACCTGCAAGGCATCTAAACTGGCCCAGAGGCAGCCTGCAGACCAGGGGGAGAGCAGGAAGGGCCTGCTGGAACATCCCTAGACTGCTGTGTGCGAGGGCACAGCCTCAGAAGGCAGCAGCCCCGCAGGGTGGGGGTGAGATCAGGTCCAAGGTCTGGAATGCTGCCTGGAGGCAGCACACGGCCAGGAGGGCAAGGGTTAAATATTTCCTTGAGGTCAGAGCAGAGCCACATTTGTTCTGTGAACAGGCTACCTAACGCATTCTCACCTCCTCAATTGGGCAGAAAGAGGTAGTGAGACTCCCTGATTTACTCAGACAGCCCAAAGCCAAAACCAAGATTCCTTATGCAGAAGGAAGCTGCAGAGCACCGCACCTCCTCCCACTCACTGACTTCCCCATCCTTCAGACTGGAGTCTGCGCTCAAGTTTTCTCTCATTCTCTGTCTCTCTTGCTCCCTCCCTCTGTTCCTTTCTCTCTCCCTTTCTCTTCCTTCAGTAGAAAGCTCACTAACATACATTTTGGGGAAAGTATATAGTCATTTTAACAGTTTAAATGTAAAATTCAGGGACATTAATTATGTTCACAGTCATAGCCACCCATCACCACCCTTTTCTGTCCCTTCCATCACTCCAAACAGCGACTCTGTGCCCTCGGAGAGATCGCCTCCACTCAAACACTGTGTGACCTTTATGTCCGATTTCTTTCACTTAGCATGCTGGGTTTCAGGTCAGTCTGTCCATGCTGCAGCATAGATCAGAGCTGCACCTCTGCAGTGGTTTGCTGATATTCCATTCCATTGATATTTCCCACTATCTACCAAATTTTCCCCAAATAAGATCTAGTCAGAAAAAAAAAAATATGTACGCCCTAATCAACCTGCCCTTGTCCTGCCTACCATCACGTATTAACCATAGAGCAAGAGAATAGTCAAGTATAATCTTTTGCACGGTTCTGGCCATCTCCAGGGTGATGACCAGCTAGGGCTGGTTCAGGTTAGGTCATTGTGGTTAGGTCTTATTTTCAGGGAAACACAGTATTCACCGTCTAATGGACAGCTGGGCTCTTTCCAAGTTATAACTATTGCTGAAGAAGGCTGCTAAAAATATTGACATAAAAATCTCAGTTTTTTTGTATCTAATAAACGTTTAAAAAACAAAACATTTTTGAAGTCTGATAAGATGAATATAACAAGATTTATCATCTGAAATGTTTTTCAGTGTACCGTTCCGGTAGTGCGAAGTACATTCGTATCATTCCTGACCATCTCCACCACATTTTCTAGCTCTACTTCATTGTGCGTAATGGAAACTCATTCCCAGTTCCCTTTCTCAGCTTTGGCATCAGATGGGCTGTGTTCTGTCTCTGAACTCGATCACGCACACCTCATGTTTGTCTTTTTGTGACTTCTTCAGAGCCACCCTATCAGGGCCACCTCTTCTGTTGCTCATTTGCTACCCATGACCATCTTTTTCAATATTTTCTTGTTCAACTGATTTGGATCTCTAAAGCTCAAGGGTCTCTTGTGGATACATTATTGATGGACCTGCTTTTGAGTACTCCATTCTGCCCCTTGCTTTCTTTTCCACCAGTGGTGGGTGGGTGTGGATTGTAGCCACACACACTCCACCCCATCCGCTGGCCACCCGCTCCCAGTGGCAGAGGCCACCACAGGGCACAGGGCACAGCTGCTGGGGCTTTGCTTCCACCTCTCCTACAACAGCCCCCACAGTGGCTTAGGGAGGGGTTATTCAAGGTGTTCAAAAGGTCGCCCTCAGGTAGGAAGACGCCTGGTCCCAGGGCTCTCTCGGGAAAGGACGGCACCTCTTCACTGTCCTCTGGCTCCTGACAGCTCTCATTCAGACAAAAGGGAAGGAACAGCACATTACTTGCTCTGGCTCTCCCTGTCCTCAAAGTCATACAGACTTTTCTATTTTGAGGCATTATTTTGCTTCTGCATTGTAGAAAAAGCTGAGGCAGGCTCAAATCTTAAAACGCAAAACATTAATCAATTAACTCAGCAAACAAATCAAAGAGCAAACTCAGAGCTGTTATCCGCACAAAGTGTATGTATAGGAAGAGAACCACCATTTACTGAGGAGCAGCTCATGCCAGTGTTGCTGTGGGTAAACCCATCACTCGGAATCCACCAGTGCTGGGGCAGGCCTGGTGATCTCACGTGACAGGTGGAGACACCCGCACAAGCAGCAGGAGCAGGAGCAAGGCCTTAACGGTGAAGGGACCAGAGTGTGAGCTTTGGTGCACCAGCTCTGGGTCTTGAGAAGTGCTGGGCCAGTCTTTCTCCCCTCCCCACCTCTTCCCTCTCCTGTCTTCCCTGTCCTCCCCTCCTCTTGCCACCTCTCTCCTCTCTTCTCTCCCTTCCTCTCTTTTTCTCTCCTCTCTTTCTTTGGTACTAGGGTCATTCCACCACAGTGGGAAGTTATAATACAAGGATGTTGAACCCAGGCCCTCTCTCTCTGAACTACATCTGTAGTCCTTTTTTGAAAATAAATAAATATATTTAGAAATAAATAAGTTTATTTACATATTTTAAGTCATGGTCTCACTTATTGCTGAATTACCCAAGTTGGGCACAAACTTACGATCCTCCTGCCTCAGCCTCTCAAGGAGCTGAGATTACAGCCAGCAAGCTCCATACTTGTCTGGGGAGATAAGGAAGGCTGCTTCCTTTGTCAACGATTATTAATATTTCTTCAGGTGTTTTTTATTTTTTTTTTAGTACAGGGTTTGAACCCAGGGCACTGTGCTTTTGAGAAGCTTTTCTGTTACAGATGAGGCCCTCCACAGCCTGCTACAGGGAGCTGGGCAAAGCTACTTCGTCATGTCACGCTGTGCAGCTTCCGGGTGAGCTGGGTACACCTACTGATTTTAATCTCGTTTATGCTCCCTTCTCTGCCTGAGGTGTTCCCGCCCAGCAGTGCTGGCTGTGCTGTGGGAACAGCAGCAGAACCTGGAGCGGGGTGTGTGTGGGAGTGTGCCCACCTCCGCTTTCCATGCCACCTGTCAGCATGACTGAACACGAGCCACTGGTTATGGTCCCTCGAGTTCTCTACTCCAGGAGACACTGGTCAGGTTACCCCCAGCACTTCTGCTTTCCCCTACAATCAATAAACGCACCTTCACTCTTCTTGCCTGGGCTTTGCTAATGAGTATTCACCCACAGGCGAATTCGCTGTGGTAGATCACAGCTTTGGGCAAAGGACTCAGCCTCATTAAACCTGTTTTCTTGTCTGGAAATAGACAGCAGAAGCACCAGCCTTGCGGGATGTTGTAGAGGTAAATGTGGAAATGACTGTCAAGTGCCTCACAGAATGGCTGGCACCTTGCTAGGTCCGATCAACCCAAGGTCCCCTTCCCCTGTCTGTTTCCGGGTGGAGCGGGAACTAAGAAAAGGTCCCCCACTTGCAAATCTGTGCTCTGGGCCTGGCTGAGGCTCCTCCACCCGCGCGCTGGAGCAGCCCAGCTCCTGAGCTCGGCAGCAGGGCTGCCCCCAACACACTCCCGAGATTTCATGTCTCTACGTGCAGATGCAAACTGCTCAGAAGGTAACACTCCAAGTACATAAATCATGCATTTCCCAGCATTCTGATGTGATTTCAGGGTAGCTGACCATAAAAACGTCTCTGCCTGCCACTTCACATCACAAACCTATTTAGGAAAAAGGTTTAAAATTGGCAGAAAGTGATAGAATTACTGGGCTTTGGTTTCTATGGATTTTGTAAAAGGCCAGTGACACAGGGAACACCAATGGCTTCTCCAGCCCTAAATCTTTCTTGCTGTCCATGTTGTGAACCAGGTTGTGTTTTTTTCTTGAAAGAGAAAAAAATACAAGTCCACAAAAAATGTTGTTTAAAGGTTGTGGCCTACAAGAGAAGACTATTCACAATGGTTTTCTTGCGGGTGGTGGGGACATGTGTCCTTTGTTTGCTTGGTTTAGGAAAGATTCTGTATTTTATAAGACTTATTAAGATGTAGACTCTAGGGAATGCACTGTTTATTTCACAATGGGATTTCTTTTGGAGACAGCACCGTCTGATGGTGAGTCCATACAAATGCCTCCCCTACCAGGCAGGCCACTCTCTCACTCTAGGTGTCTAATACCCAGAGAACAGAGTGGACAGCAGGAGCCACGGACAAAGGGAACCTGCAGTCATGAGAACAGCTTTGGGCTCTGGCCCTGCACCCAAAGTGTGACTTCATTCCTGAGTGCTCAGTTCTATGGCTAGGTTTCCTCGTCTTTACTAGGGAGACTGAAGCCGGCTGTCAAAAGCCCATAAGGACAGAGTTTCAAGCAGCTCCTGACAGCTCCGAGGCAACCATGAGTGTTTTGAAGCATTAAAATGCAAGAGCCTGAAAAACTCTAAGCTCTGAGTATAATTTTTTGTTTTCTAAATTGAAATTCATACTCATGAAATCACGAGTCTGATTTCTTTAAGATTAGTGGGATTTTTTTTTGGGGGGGGGAGACTGAACTTTCAAGACCTTAGCCTATATATAAGTGGCTTCCAGTATACTTAGCTCAGTATATTAAAATGGAGCTTTCATGAGGCCGGAGGGAGCAGAGACCACCACAGGAAGCACACTCATCAGGGAGCTCCACGTGGGACTGAGGGCTAGGCCTGGTATACACTCATGAGCCATTCCGCTCCCCACTGCCTGTCCCTGCTCTGTCTCTGAGAGTGAATGGGAACAAGGGCAGGATGTACCCACTCAAGTGTAGTCTGTCTGTGGCAGCTATGCCCAAGCAGGGCTGAGCCAGGACTAGGCTACCAGGAGCCTTGTGAATTCTCAAAGCCTAAGTCACTGAATGGTCAGGTGAATCACAGAATGAGTGCTGTATGTGTGTCACCTTACTGCGGGCGCAGAACTCAGGTACTGGATAAAGTCTGTGGGTCTTCTCCCAAGGAAAGCTGCGGACACGTGAGTAGAGTTGCACAGGTATGCTACCCCCTCAGGCATTTCATGGCTTCCTGACACTCCGTTATAGGTCATCTGAATCTACTTTGGATTATAAACAACAGACACTAATGGTCATCATTTAATCCTTTTATTTAACAGATGGTAGTGGAGTTTAAACCCCTACTGCAAAAGCTAAATGTATTTTGAAACATGCTTTCTTTCTCAGTTTTTGAAATCTCCAGCCCATATTACACAGAGTAAGCTCTGTTGTTTGGAATATTTAAGTTACTTGAACATTTTATGTATCATCCCTGTTAAGTAAAAGAAAACTTTTGGGTACCTTATCCATTTTTCACAGCATAATCTGAATCTGTACTTTGAAACACTGCTGTGTAGCAAGAAAGCATGCACTGAATTAATCCAGGGCTCATTTAAAGCCAAATTGCCTAATGCTTTAAAGAAACTTTATCCACCAGAGCTTAAAACTAAACTCACAGATAGATTTTGATTTAACTAGTAATCAGGTTTCCTGAATTATACAGTACCCAGCTATTGCCTGTGTTCTGCCAAATTCCTGGGAAATAGTGTTACCTAGGTCTGACACTTTTAAGATGCAATTTCATAAAAATAAAATCAAGGAAATGCACAACAGTATGATTCACACATTCAGGAAAACAGGAGGGTCAATGTCACCACTGCAGATGGGAGTTGGGACTGTGCGCTCCTGTGTCACAGCCAGGGGCAGTTGCTGTCTGCAGGAGCAGGGTGGCAGGGTCTTTGGAATGGAATGTGAAAGGGATCATCAGTGTCACAGAGGAGAAAATGAGCAGGTGGAACCTGAGAGTGCAGCAAGGTCTGTAATTTCAGGGTAGCAGCGGCATGTTTGGTGGGCGTCATGAATCAAACCCAGGTCAGAACCAGGCTGTTAGAAACCTTGCAGTGAGTGCTCAGCAAAGCACATGAGTGCACTTCCAAATCCAAGCTCTGCTGCTGGTCAAGTTGTCTAGAGCAGACGCATCATCACAGATGACATCAGTACCAGCATGGCTCCTCGCCCAGGGCAGCATCAAGGAGGTGCCTAGAAGCCTGGCCGCCTTGTGCACAGTGCCCCCTTTCCAGAAATCTTGGCTGGCCCCAGCAGAGTTAAGGAGGACTCAGACTCTCCCTGCACTCCTGCCCTCACACAAGGTCCAAGGCCTGGGCTTGTTTGAACCTTTTCCTCCCAACTTCTAGAAGGGTCTTCTGTGGATGTTGAGCCTCAGAGCTCAGAGGTTACCTTCTAGATCCACTCCTAGCCTTCCTGTCAGGTTCTGTGGCAAGTCTTCAGAGTGCCCAGGGCCACCTTTGGAGAGTCAGAGCTTCCCAGTCAGACCCTGGAGCTGCCAAGAAAGATGTGCACACCTTCCCTTTTTGTCCTTCCAGGCCCTGAGGGATGGACCTGGCCAGTTCATTTGTATCTCTGGTCTCACAGAAGTCTCTGGAGAGGCCAGGACTCTCTCAGATGTCAGTGACACTGGAGATCACTTTTCAAGTGTCTATGTTTGTTGTTCTTTAGTTCATTTGCTTTAGTTCATTCTAGAAGAATTAACATGAATCGTGATCTTCCATGGAAAAGTTGGGCTGTCCCAAGCACGTCCCAGGCACATACCCCAAAAGCCAGACATCTGAGCTGTCTGGCCTGGACACCTCTTATGTAACCTCAAATTTCCTGATTAGTACTTTTAATCTGAGTTCTGTCTGAAGAACTGCAAAGTTTTGGAGCGCTTTCCTGCTGGTCGCCCAAGTGCAAACGCTGGGACTCGGGCTGTCCTGCTGCCCTGCTTTGGCAACACAATGACTCTCCCTGGGATTTTAAAAGATATAATGAGGCTGCTCTCCTGCTCTGTAACTGTACATCTCAGCATGAAGGCAGCTCTCATCAAACGGCTTTGTTTACAATATCAGAGGGTTAAATTTTTTTTTTTTTTATCCTTTAAAGAACAGTGTGAATCAATAAAGGCTTCAGATCTCCCTCCTTAGAATATTTCTCTTACATATATAAGCAAATTCTTTAAGGATTAAATCTCCTATAAGTAAAATTATATTTTTTTCCAGAGGAAAGAGTTTCTATATTGATTTTCACTGTGACTTCAAAGGAAAGCTATGATTTCATAAGAATACTGAATAAGTAGCTACAGAATCAAATAAATCCCCACTTACAGACATATATCTCAAGCACTTATCAGAAAGAAAAAAAAATAGCTTTTGCATGTAAAAAGTATTCTACCTGCATATGGGGAGGGTAACTGTTAGTTACTCTAGAAAATGTATGAAGACATCAAATAATAATTTCTTTTTTTAAAAAAATGCAAGTTTTTAGGGCTGGGGAGATGGCTCAGTGAAATAAGCGCCTCCCCGGCAAGCGTAAGGGCCTGAGTTCAATGCCCAGTTCTGAAAAAAAAAATCCAAGTTCTAGGGGCCAAGGAGATAGCTCAGTAGAATAAGCGCTTGCCTGGCAAGTGCAAGGTCCTGAGTTCAATCTGTGGTACTGCAAAAAAAAAAAAAAATTCTACTATATCTCCCCCTTAAAAATTATCCTAGCTGGGTGGGCATGGTGTGGTTCACCCTTATAATCCCAAGAGGAAGGCTGAGGCAGGAGTATCGCTGCATGTTTGAGGCTATCCTGGGCTATAAAATGAGTTCAAGGCCAGCCTAAACCGCCTAGTGAGACTATACTCATAAATAAACCAAACTCTCACGTATAAAAATCTATTGTCTCCCTAGTGTAAGAAAGTAAAAGAGTAAATAAGAGCCAAAATGTGCGATAGATATTGTGAAAGGGAAAGAAACTGCTTAAAAGGAAACAAGAAGTGGGATGCAGGAAAGGAGAAAAAGAAGGAAGGGAATATATATATATTCCCTTCCTTCTTTTGCCAAAATAATTGTACAACTATTTTTTATTAGTTCATTGAAAGGAACAGTAAGTGCTTATGCTGTTTGACCAATCTTGCATGCCTGTATCTTGTAATCTGAGCAACTACTTTGAAGATAGCAATATGCAATATGATAGCCACTGTTAATTACCTGTCTTGTTTTGAAATTCTGTATCATTTTTATATTTTTTCTTTAAAATAAAAAAATCCATAAATATTTCTTCTAATGATTTCAATAAGGAAGGAAGCAGATAAAGGAAGGGAATATACCTCGCACTCACGAATACACAGATGCACACATACAGACTAACACACACACCCACACACACACACACACTTTTCAATGGTGCACAGAAACCTGCTGTCCTAGCATGTCACAATGTATGCATTTTTTCCATGAAAGAATCCTGTGACCCGTTGTGTTCCCACATCTACAGCAGTAATACTTTATACAAAATTAAGCAGAAGATGCTTTTTAGAAGGTGGACCTTCCCCCCTGCGGAGAGGACAGGTTCATTTTTCCACCGCTATGAGCAGAGAAGAGCAGGCGGCCGTCTCCACTGCCTGCCCCACCGCGCCGTGCTCCTGACTGGACGGCAGGCGCTCCGCCCTCAGCGTTTGCGGCACACTGAACCTGGCAGCACTGAGCCAAAGTGCTGCTGGGAACCTGCCACAGGCATCCACTTCTATGTACGGGCGACTGCCAGTTAGGTACAAGTCAGAGCATTCTGGAATCATTTGGAGGCCTCTCACAGTTGGCAGGGTGGCAAGTAACCAGGGTGATGGCTGCTTAGAAAACCCATTCTGAGTGGGTTACAGAAGGGACATAAAAGCTTCATAACTGAGACTCCTGGATTCCAATAATCTGACATTTTAGATATGATGAGGGTGTATGTTCTCTGCTTCCTTTCACATACATATTTTTTTTCCTTGCTTGTCACAATGCCTACAGAGTACTACTGTTATTACAATTACAGTTATTATAATTATACTGTTATTTAGTGGCCAGGGCCCAGGAAGATCCACAGTTGAAGAAATGCTTCCTTCCAAATGCTCCAAGTACCTACATTGAAAAACACCCTATTTAAACAGTCTCAACTGTTTTCCAAGACCAAGAATAATAAATGAATAAATATGTAAATAAAAAAATAATTAAAGAAAGGGATTCTCAGAGTGCTTCTCTGAAAAGACATGCCAAGAAGAAAGGTGCTTTGATGAAAAAAAAGGAAATCAAGTTTAGCTTGACAGCCCACGGCGAGTAACTACCGCTCATTAGGATGTGGGCTGAGGGCTGGCAAACGACTCATTTTCCTGCCTGCCCCTCTAGCTGCACTTCCCTCTTCTGCTGGCCTCCACTCACTCCATCAACTAGCTTCCTAGGCCACAATGCAAAGGAAAGAAAGACAAACCTACTAGTTTCATGGAGCTAAGTTTGGAGAGAAAAAAACAAACCAACCCATAATGTCAAGTAACTGACAATAAAATGTAGTATGACACAATCAAGCTAAGGCTTCTGAATGGGCCATCAAAGAAGCCCACTCTATGGAAGTGACATTTCGTTTGTGACCTAACAACTGCAGCCAACACCACCAAATGCTTCCCGAATCAATCGAGCCCCTCTCTTTCCTTAGGCCAGCAACCCCAGCCCCAAGGATGCAGACTCCAAATAGCAATTCCTGCTCCCCAGTTTCCCTTGCAGCCAGGGGTGACACCATTCTAAGTGATCACGAGTTTCTAGACAATTTTCTTCCCTTAGGAAAAGCCAGGGAGTGTGAAGACAACATATTCTTCCCTTCCTGTTTCCAAATGCTGGTCACAGAAGGATGCTTGGCGTCACTACTAGCTGAGGGGAGATCACCAAGGCAGGCAGGCAGCAGAGGCGGAGTGACAAGACCAGTGCTAAACCAAGACTCATAAACTGACAAAAGAGTAGCGCAGTACGTCAGAATATCCGACAGACTTCACTAAGAAATAGATCTTTGGGATTCATTCATTCAGCACTCACAAACCGGCTTTCTGGTACACTTTGGAGGAGCGAATGCAAGCTCTGAATCCAGAGACAGCTGTGCTTGACCGTGCTCCCGCCACTCACCAGTCTCGGGCAAAAGCACTGTAAACACGGCTACCAAAGACCACCAGGCTGCCACGGATTAACACTACGTTGCCACACCGCG
>NW_004524604.1:1514554-1527870 GCF_000260255.1 Octodon degus | reverse complement strand
TTTCTTGCTTGTCACAATGCCTACAAAGTACTACTGTTATTATAATTACACTGTTATTACAATTATACTGTTATTTAATGGTCAGGGCCCAGGAAGATCCACAGTTGAAGAAATGCTTCCTTCCAAATGCTCCAAGTACCTACACTGAAAAACACCCTATTTAAACAGTCGCAACTGTTTTCCAACACCAAGAATAATAAATGGATAAATATGTAAACAAAAAAAAACTAGGGGAGAGTATTTTTGAGTAAAAAAGATCTGTAATTAAGTTATGGCTTCCTTTTATCAGTGAGGGTCTTTCATGAACATGGTATAGAGGCGAGAAAAACAAATGCCATGGGTTAAACTGTACCTCCGGAAGGAGTGTTGGAGTCCCAACCACCCGCACTGGTGAAGAGGAGCTTGTTTGGGAATATGGTCTATACTGACCTCACTGATAAGAGGTCCCCCTGGGCTAAGGTGGCCCTAGTCCAACAGGTAGAACATGGGCCTGTAAGAAGGTACAGGCAACCACTTCTAATACCTCCTGCATTTAGGAAGAGAGACTGAAGAAGGGAATCAGCATGGAAGACAAGAGGATTAGCAGCTACATGGGTGTTCAGGACACTGGGGTGGAGGGAGGTGAGATGCACGGCTTGGGTAAGACCAAGCACAGTTACTGCCTGTGCGCTTTATGGCTCCTGCATGATTTCTAACCCCCACGACCTGGGCTGCGAGGTGGGTGCAGCACTGCTGGGAGGACTGGAGGAGACTGCAGAGGACAAGGGTGCAGCACCGTGTGTGCCTCCTGATGGGCCTGCATATTCACAAATACCCAGAGAGGTGTCCAGGTTTTCTGTAACACAGGGTCCAGCCTAGGCCATACCGGGGCCGCTCCCAGCGGTGCCTGCCCTGGGCTCTACCAGCGGCTGGGCAGTTCATAATGGAGCCTCCTGTTAAGTCACATTCTATTGATTCTTTATTGAAAAGATGAGATAACATATTTAAGGCTGCCAAGGAAAAACAGTAGTCCTCTTCTGAGGACTACTTTTCTTATTTCACATCTAAACTGGACACTTTTGTTTTGAGAAATTTAGGCTAATGTGTAGGAAACTGCCTTATAAGGGACAGATTATGCAGAGATTAAATAAGAGAAAAAAAAAAACAGTACACACTTACAGGGCTCACAGCCCCTTAAAATACTATCTGAGATGCAGGAACTGATCAATGATTCATACAGCACTTGATCTTAGAATACGCAGCACTGCTGGAAGCCAACCTTTCCCAGAACCATCCCTGCCTGGGATTTCAGGGAGCCTTGCAGCCTTTCTGATGGGATCTGCTTATCTTCTTTTTAAGGGCTTGAGCAGAACTATTGCTTGAGTCAAAATCTTGAGGATTGAAATAGTCATCTAGCTGTTGCTAGCACCCCATTAACTGTTCCTAAAGAGGGGCTTAAAATATTCATGACGTCTTATTAAATAATTCTGGAAGAGAGAGAGAGAGAGAGAGAGAGAGAGAGAGAGAGAGAGAGAGAGAGAAACTGCTCTACACTCACTAGAGACACCATTGTAGCCTTCCAAACCCTTTCTCTGTGCTCACACACACACACACACACTCCTACACATGCACACACATGCTTACACACTCACACATGCACACACACAACACAGCAATGTCTGGTTTATTCTGTAACTTGTTTTTTCAACATATTGGGAAATGGACTATTACACCACATTCCAACTATTCTTGCAGAAGGTACATAGTGAATAATGCCCCTTTCTACTAGACTGCTGCTTCCTTTTACCCTGAATGAATGCCCACGGCATGCCAGGTCACCTGACCAGCTCAGTACACACTGGAAGACTACATTGTCATAAAAAAGGCTGACCCTGGGTTGTGTGTGGGGAACAGATGCACCTTGACACTATCATGTTGAGTGAAATGAATCAGTCTAAATGTCACATAGTTTCTCCTATATGACAAGCCCAAATACAAATAAAGAGCAAAATAAAAGACAGACAATAGGAAAAGGGGAGATAGATTCTTTGCAAGTGGGAAAGAGGCCAAGAGATGGAGGGGAGGGATAGGGGCTAAAGGTGTGCTACTCACTCATGTCAACCCCCAACCCCACATAGTCATTACATATTGTAAACAGACTAACAACAAACACTGGAAGAAAAAAAGAAGAAGAATGGACAAAAGAATCTCTGAAGTGGGCAAGCCAAGTGTTTTCAGTAAACTCACCTTCCTTCTTTGGCTTATGTTTCAGTTACTTGGGTTGATACAACAAGACACGTATGTTGCTATTTCTGAAGGCTCATGCCCCTCCTGGTAGCCACTAAGTGATCAGTCATTCTGTTTTGTAGCAAGCCAGAAAGCATTATGAGCATTTGCTATGGCCAAGTTTGGGGTTCAGGGGTGCTGGCCCTGCAGGAAGTCCCCAGCCTGAAACACCTGTTTGAGTCAGAGGCATCATTTCTATCACTATTGGACTGAAACACGACCCAGTCTCAGAGAAGGAAGAACGCAGGGTCTCCAAGGCCAAGGACCCCAGTGTGGTCTAGAGCTGATCAGTGACTAACGGATCCTTTCAACACTCAGAGCGCTGAACGTGCTCTCGCTTCCTTAGGTAATTGCCATTTGTGATTCCTTTAAATGCAAGCAAACCACTTTTCATCACCAGGCTACTTTTAGTTATTCCAAAATTTGACTGTATGTACAAATCAAGGTATCTTGATCGTCCCAGACTGAGCTCAAAGGGGACATTTTCTTAAATGACCAGTTTAAGAAGCTTCGACTATTTTAAAACAATGTCTGTTGGAGGAAACAGAAGGAGTTTTTGTATGTGCATAGCTCAAAAACAGCTGATATTTTAGGTTTGTTTCTGTAACCCTCAGTGAAAATAAAAGGTTTGACTACCGGTTTAATAGAATCTACTGTAAAACACAAGATATGAGTTCCTGCAGGTGAGCAGAAGTTTGCCAATGTATTATTTTTGAGTGACCTGTGAAAAAATATGAAGTCTTAATTTTACCAGCCCTCAAAAATGTCTTTGGCATCCTGTTTAGCAGAGTTGTGAGTACCCTTTATGTGCCCTGGCATATGGCCGAGGGTCCAGGACAAGCAGGAGAGAACAAGCCCCTGCCCTCCTGGGGCTTTGTTTCCATCAGGGACAAGGGAGTGGACACATGCTGGAAAGCTGAGCAGGAAGCCAAGGTCAATGGGGTCGCTGCACTGGAGGCTGGCATGCTGTGGCAGCAGGATGCTGGTCAGGGCAGGCTTCACTGAGAAAGTGACATTTCAGCAAAGGTGCCACAGTTTGAGTCTAGCATGTCCTGTCGATGACCTGTGTTGAAGGTTTGGTCCTATTGAAAGGCGTAGGGATCTTCGGAAGGGAGGGGTGGGCTAGGCCCTCAGCGCTGCTGTGGGTGCTGCTCTCTTCTCGTCTCTTTGTTCTTTGCACCTGCTGTGAAGTGGACAGCTTCCTCACCAGACCCTCTTGCCAGGAACACCATGCTGCCCTGACCAGTTTGGGGTTGCTATGAGCCCCTGCAAGCCTCTTTACTTCGTAAACTGACCACCTCAGGTATTTGTCATAGTGATAGGAAGCTGCCTGACACTAAGGTTTTCAGCAGGTGGGGAGCTGGCCATGGAGCCACCCTGAGACAATGTTTCCAATGGAGGAATGAGCCATGGCTGTGCCAGGCAAGCCAGTGCCACTGCTGCAGGCTGAGCACAGGAGACAGCCAGGGACCAGGCTCAAAAATGAATACAGGGACCCTCACACAGGCCTGGACACCACTCTGAGGATGGTGACCCTGGGCGCTAAGGGTGCCATGACAGGGCTCGAGGCCGGGCAGAGACCCCACGTCCAAGGACCCTACGTGCTCTGTGGATGGAAAAGGCATGCGGGAAGTGCCAAGATGGCAGCTCTGGGTGGGGACAGCAGTGTGGGGAGCAGAGGTGGGTGGGCTCTGAATGTGTTTCAGGGTTGGGTGAGTAGGCTGTTTTGAAGGATTAGATGCAGGGACACAGAGAGGAGCCAGGATGACATACAATTCGCAGTAGGAACATGAAGATTGCAGCTGTCCCTCCCTGAGGGGCATGGCTGCAGGGTGAGCCCATTGCAGAAGGGGCTCAGTTTAGACACAGTGAGTCAGACTTAAAGACTGGACCCTCAACCATTGTTTTTCTTTCAATAAGTCAAAATTCATCATCTTCAAAGAACAGAAATTCCCTGAGGATAGAACTCTTTTTTTTTTTTTTTTAACATATGTGGTACATGGTCTTACTACACAGCTCAGACTCATAGTGATCCTCCTACTTTCAGCTTCCCCAGAGCTGGGATCACAGGTGTGCGCCACCATGCCTGGTCTCAGTAGCTGGCTCAGCATACCCAGGGGTGGGGCCGGCATGACATGTGGTGCTGGGGATCAAACCTTAGTCCCTGCACTTGCCTAAGCAAGAACTTTATCTGCTGAACTATCTCACTGGCCCCTGAGGGTAGAACTCTTATCTCTTTTGCTATCACTGTATTTCAAGAGCCTCAGAGAGTGTTCAGTATATGTAGATGCTCAATTAAAAATGAGTTGAATAATTATTTATTAAGAACCCCCTTTATGTCCTACTCAATTCTCTGTGCTAAGAACACAGCGGTTGATCAAACAGCTCCCATTTTAGCTGAAGACAGATGAGGCCAAGAAGCACAGTGAAATAAACCTGTCTGTTGGCATCTGTGCTTAGCAGATGTTCATGAGACACTGTTGCTCCGTACCCTGTGCCTGTTATTTTAACTCTAGAAGGAGGATGCGAGGCTCTGGAGTGGGCACTCCACATCATCTCACTCCAAAGCCCCTGTCCTGTACCATGCTGCTTCTGTATGTGACAGCACAATGCCATCCTCGCATGATAAACGTTGGGCTGGATTTCTCACGGCAGCATGTGTAGGATATTGTGCTCGTAGCAGGACTAGCTGGAAGGCGCCGTCTAGAAAGGATCTAGAACCAATCTGCTGCTGCCAAGCAGGCTCTGGAGTTCATTCAAACCCTGCAGCTGAGTTACCTTGGCCCTTGCTTAGTCTCTGCCCCCTCCCCCACTGGAGGGCAGCTTCATTACCTCCTTGGGGCCACTACACAGTTTCGTCACAAAGGCTCAGTTTGCAGCCTTTTCTAGAACTAAAAAGATGTACAAAAAAGGCTTCCTATTCCTAGGGCAGGAGGTACCTCTGAGGCTAACAACTAGAACAGAAATGTGAAGTTTTCATCCTAGCAGCAGCAGCAGCAGCAGCAGCAGCAGCAGCAGCAGCAGCAGCAGCAGCAGCAGCAGCAGCAGCAGCAAGGGCTTTAGTATTCCCGAGTGATTTTACTTATCATGTCCTCCATATGCATGCTGGATAATTTGTTTGTTTGAATTTAACCCTGTTTTTCTCACCAATCCTCTGTGCTTATGCAGAAACTCTCAAGCAGCCACTGTCCCTGCAGACTGTCCTCATTCAGCTCAGTTTGCATGTGGAATCTCATGTAGCACTTCTTTCTCCAGCAGTATGTCCCAGAACGTAGTGACAGACCATCATTTACCCTCCAGAGTGGATAATCCTTTCCCTACTGCTGACATGCTTGATCAGCCCTCCATAAGAGGAGGACTTCTGGGGCCCACTCTTTAATGGCCCCTCCACAGGTATCTGGGACACCCCCACCCTACCTGTAGTGCAATGTGAGGATCTTAGTCTTCCGTTCCCTCCTGGGACAGGGCAGTCCATCAACATAAGAATTCTTGGGACAGGCAGAGTTTGTGATTTGTCAAGAATTTGCCTCCCTCCCAGGCCAACAAAGAGGTGTTCAGCCCATCAGATTTCTTTAGGGTCCAAATAAATCAGTGGCAGAGAGCCCCACTTATATTATATTCCTAACACAGTGGCTCACTCAATAGGAGACTGTGGTTATCTAGGTGCACTGTAACTTTCAGATAGCATGCAAAGACAGCATCCTTTCATTTGTTCTTTCTGAAAAAGTCAAACTCCATTACAAAGCAGGAGTCCTGTGGTGTAGACAGCTTTACAGTCACATATATGCTCAACACCAGTACAATCCTATTTGCCCCCATCTGTCTGGGGTAATCACACTATGGCTTCAATGTTTTCATGGCCCCAAATTTTAGATATTAAAATCCCAACTCCCAAGGTGGTATTATGAAGACTGGGGCCTCTGGGAGGTGACTGGTTGTCTTAGTTACTTTTCTTTCTCTGCTCAGACAAAATATCTGACACCCAAATTAAGGAATGAAAGGTTTCTTCATTCATCGTTTGTGGAGGTTTCAGTCCATAATCAGCTGGCTTGAAGGCAGGGTGGCGTGGCAGAGGACAACAGGTCATAGTAGCTGAAAAGAGCAAAAGCAGCAAGAGCAAAAAGGGAGGAGAGGGAACAAGCCTCTTTTCAGGCTGCCCACCCCAGAGTGAGTGTAGCATTCACACCCATGATGCCAGAATTGGACAATGAATCAATCACAAACTGTACAAGCCTGCCCTGTGACTACATGGAGCTTTGGGGGGACATCTAGGCACAAATCGTAACATTCTGGCCCTGGACTGCCAAAGACTCATGCATAACACTTTATGCAAAAGGCATTTAGTCCATTTCTAAGAGTTGCCAAACTCTAGTAGCTTCAGCACTGCTAAAAAGATCAAGTCCCAAGTCTCCTCTGACATGTAAGGCAAACTCTTAGCTGTAAGCCCCTTCATAAATGAAAATTTAAAACATTTCCGAAGTTTAATGGCACAAGATAAAAACTGCCATTCCAAAATGTGCAAACAGGTGAATATAAAGTATTGGGACCAAAGCAAGTCCAAAATCTAGCAGAGCAAACATTAAGTCCTGTAGTTTCAAGTGGAACATCTGAAGCAATCTGTGGTACATTGTGAGCTCCAAAGGGTTTGCATGGCTCTGCCCCTGTGGCACTTCTGGTGGTTGTATCTCCCAGGGCTTTTCTCTTAGGCCTGTTCTGCTCCTTCCTTGCAGTTTCCCTCAGACAATCCATGTGCCTCGCTTCTCTGAACTTCTGGGGTCTCCACTGCACCTTTGGCTTCAGCTTCATAGCTTCAAATACTGCCCTTTCAGTAGCACAGTGCCTGGCCTCCCACGTCTCTTCTGAAATCTGGGGGGAAGCCTTTCTTAATCGCAGAACTTCTGCATTCTGGACGTGGCTAAAACCAGCACCATGTAGATGATGCCAAGATCTGCTACCAGCAGTGGCCAGGCTGCCACCCTTCTTGGTGTAGGGATTAAGTGCCTGGATCGCTGAGCACTCTGAATGCAGTTCTGAGGAACAAATTCCATATGCCACCACTAACCTGGAACCTGGTGCAGCTGCCATTATTTTGGAGCCTGGTGTGGCTGCCTCCATTCTGGAATGCTCTGCAGCTCTCACGACATCTTTTGTGTTTTCCTGTTCCTTCTCAGTAATCAAGAGCTCCTCAGCTCTATCTTTGCAGGCCACAGCTTTACTGAAGCTTTCTTTCTAGCCAAACTCAAATGTTTTAAATCATCCTGCTGGGCTCTTTGCTCTTGGTTTGCAATATAAATCTGGCAAAAAGCACCCAACAGTAGCCATGGCACTACCTCAATGTGCAACTACCTTGAAATTTCTTTCACCAGCTTAATTAGGTTGCTGTCCTTAATCTTAGTCTCAGAAAGATTTCTAGACACAAATGAAATGCAGACATAACACACATCATCTGGAGTTCAATAGCCAATGCAGTCTTTCTTCCTTGCAGAAACCTCCCAAGCCTAGTCTTTACTGGCAGGATTTCTGTCTTCTGATCTTCTGAGCTCTGATCAGAATATCCCAGACAGAACAGCCTAAGACATTCCAGCTATACTCTTTCAGCAGACATTTCTGACCCTTTCCAAACTCTTACCACTAGCCATTCCCAAAGGCATTTGAACCATATGGTCAGGTATGGTCACAGCACCAATCACACTGTTAGTACCAATTTTGTTGCAGTTTGGAGTTTTGCAAGGGGAATAATACAGGACACAGCTTATAAGATTCTTTTGTAATAGTCACCCAAAGAGTCATATATAAAGAGAGTGCTGGAAATCTACCCATACACTAAAGACCCCAAGAATCCAGCTGAGGGTTTGGACCCAAAGCAATGTTCTGTATGAGTCTAGCTGAAGACCTAGAGACCATAACAATGCCCTCCCCAATCCAAGTGGAGCCCAACAGCCCAGGACATTGTCTCATGCAAACCTGTATAAAGGATCTATGCTAAGAAGGCCTTAATGAGGAAAGCTAGAAAGTTTATGCCAGTGGAATGAAAGATCTGTGCTAGCAGGCTGAAGGATCTGCATGGAAGCCAGGAAGTAATGCTCAAAGGAAGAAGCAGAGTTCCCCCCAAAAGTACCATAGCCATTCTCAGCAATAGTGAGGTCCTAAGATACTCCGATGATAAGAATTGCTGAGTCTATACCAGAAAATCTAGTGCAACAAGCTTCTCCAGGACATTGAGCAGTGCACCACCTTCCCTCCAAAGCCAGGAAGCAATGCTCAAAGTAAGGAAGAGAACCTCCCCAACATGAACCACAGCCATTCCCTATTACAAAAAGGTCCCAAGCTCCTTTCACAGTGAGAACAGCTGAGTTCATCAGGAAAGCCAGCATGATGAGGTCCTTTAAGAGAACCAACAGCAGCCCCAAGAAAACCAACAGCTTCCAATAGTTTCTTTTTTCCTTTTTTTCCTTTTATGCTGCCAGCTACAATCCTCAGGTGGACTCCTCCTACCCAGCAACACACTAGTTCAGTTCAGCTGGCTGTTACAATCTGATTTCAGTTGTCCATCTACCACACTGGTTGTGAGTAGTTCATGAAGGAAGAGGGAGGTTGGTTCCTCCTTCCTGATCATGTGACCACACTGACCAGGCACCACTTGTGAGCTAGGAAGTAAACAGCCCCAGACAAAGAATCTGCACCTGGTCCTGCAAGTGCCAGCCTCCAGCATGATGACAAGTACATGCTTGCTGCTGAAGTGAATCCAGTTTGCAGAGCTTGGCTTCTAGAGCAGTGGTGTGGACCAGGCCAGGTTATAAAAGCTTGTCCAGTGACCCGGCAGAATTTCCTATCAGGAGCTGACACCAAAAGGATCCTTTGTGAATACAAGTGCAGGAAAATAAACTTTGTGCTTCTCACAAAGCTGGTAAGAATGTCACAATGCAAACTATAACATCTATTCATGCTAGATAAAGATATACAACATCTCATGAGTGGTAAGGCTGACTGATAGCTCTAGGTTCAAAATCAGGGGCAATAAATAAGCAGACAGAAACCTCTGCCATCCAGTTCTTGTCCTATTCAACACCTGCACTCAAGTTCCACGTCCTTACTGCCTTGTTCACAGAGAAGAAAATGAGGTGTCACACCCTCCAATGTAAGTAGAAGACACCATTATAGATTCCAATGTAAGTGGAAGATATATCATACAAGATATATGTTACTGTTCACCGTTTGTACTGAATAGGTAATGTTTTGTAAATATCACATCTAGTAATTTGCCACTATTTTCCCCACTTAACAATCAGCTGTTCAGATTTTTGCCTTAGGCATGAAGGTGTCCATATCTACTACAGTTAAATAGCCTAAAAGATTTTTTTTTACATATCTTACTTGAACTTCTGTCTCATATGTTGCTTCCAAATCTGTATAGCCACAGCTTTTAAGGGACACTAGTAAACCTTTGTAGCAGGAATTATGTAAAACTTACCAAATTAAATTAATATTTGTAAAATATCATAAGATCCTGGTATAAAAAGCAACACCAATGTGCTTGCTTTGGCAGCACATATACTAAAAAGCAACACCAAAACCCAATGGTACTCAGTAACTTTCTTTTCCAATCAGCTGCCAGCCAGGTGGCATGAGGCTTCTAGTTCTAGCTGTCTTAACTGTTCTCAATATTACTACCATAAGAAACACACCATTTTTTAAAGGAAGAGTCAATAGTGGCTCAATAATGTAGGTGAGAGAAGCCACAAAACTCTCATCAATGGTTCAGATGCACCCAGAAATGAATAGCTACTGGACATATAGTTGAATGCACAGATGTCACTGCAGCAGGGAAAGCTGTCCTTTAATCCTGTTCCATGCAGTTGGTTAAGCAGAGAGCAGCTCTAAAATCTCCACGTTTCCTCATGGACAGATCTTTTCTTTTACTGAGAAACAATTATCAATGAGAAGATTCAAAGCCGATTAATAGGATATTTTCAATAATTAATACATTGTACATTGTTATCTTCTTAGTGGTTATCCATAGTACAAGAAGCAGACAGGATGTCCTGTCCAAACACTATTACTACAAATCTTTCTTCTCATTGAATTAAGCAAAAGTAGCTGTGTATCCATCCTAACTATTCTGTATATACAAATACAAAATGGTCCTGCCTTTGTATCCCCTTTTTTGTTTAGTCCTGTCAGAGATGGTTATTCTCTTGGCATCTAAATATTATAGGCACTTGAATTCAGCAAAACAATCCAACACAGTCCAGCAGTCCACAATAGTAGTGGGTTATCCACAGAAGTTGTTGACTAGAGCCTTTTACAGCTTGGCATATTAATACGGCTTTACTTTATATATCTCGATTTTATACTTTTCTACTGGATGGTTAAGACCAAGATAAAGCAAGACCTATATAACAAGAAATGTAACTTTTGCATCTGACAAGGTCAGTCAAGTACTCTCAGGATTTATCCTGTAACCCTGTACTGCACTTTGTAGATCCTTTGTCAGTGTCAGCCATGTGGATGAGTCATGGCCATTGCTTGACTAATTTGCTGTCTGTGAAAGCCTGAAAGTTTTCTCTCCATGTAACTCTCCTTAGGCACACTATACATCATCAATCACATTCTTCTGTGGCTCCATAATCTCATTGATCAGAAAATTTGGGGCACAACTGAATTACATGGTGTTACAATACAGGTTCTCCTGTCCTCAATCTTTACTGACCATGAAAGGCTAGGGCCAAAATGTTGGCTGACCTTGCAGTCCTTCCTTTTCTCCAATTTTTGATCTGCAAATTTAGGTTGTTAACCCTCTAGAAGAGAAGCTCATTATTACCCTGCAACATACGCAGTTCATTTTACCCTGTCTGTCTAAATATCAAACATCTTAGGCATAACATGGAACAGGTATTTTCAATCAAGTATTGATATGTTAAACCTTAAATCCCTACAGGACAGGAAGAAAAAAAATTTAAAAAATAGGAATAAACATTTACATATTTTTCCACAGAAATTTAGAAATCTAACCATATACAGCATTGTAGCAGGACAGTCCTGTGACATTTTCTTTTCTTTTTCTTGTGTCTTTTTATTTATTACCCATTTAAAAAAAACCAAACTTTTACTTGTGAGACAGTATGGTAATAATTGGTATGTCATGACAAGAAGTATGTACTTAGAAGACCATAATGACAAGCATTCCAAGCGTGACCCTTCTATTACACATTGCCATCTTCAGTGTAGTTGCGTGGTTCACAGGTATCAGCATATATAGTTAGTCAGGTAGAGAATCCTACCAGATAACTGCTAGTTTCAAAAACCTGCTGATGTTTCTCAGGATCATTGCCTTGCCCATCTTGTGTGCACAAGTGCATGGCTTTGTTCCTGTCCTGTTGCCCAGCTTTTCACCTTACCCTTTCCTTGTTGTCCAATCCTCAAGTTTTCGCTTTCCTTTTAGTTGTGTTATACCTTTCTATTTGTATTTCTTCTTTTGATTTCTTATACTACGGAGATTATATGGTATTTACACATGTGGGTCTGGTTTATTTCACTTTTGAGTATATCTTCAAGTGGCATCCACTTCAATATAAAGGATTTGAGTTTATCATTCTTTATAGCTGAGTAATACTCCATTGTATACAAATACCACATCTTTTTCAACCATTCCTCATGTGATGGGCATCTTGGTTGTTTCCAAGATTTGGCTATTACAAATTGTGCTGCTATAAACATAGGCACACATATACCACTATGATATGACATTATCAGTTCCTCCGGGAAAATTCCTAGTAAGGGGATAGCTGGCTTAAATGGGATTTCCAGTCCTAGTTTCTTAAGGAGTCTCCACATTGATTTCCATAATGGTTGCACCAGTCTACATTCCCACCAGCAGTGGACAAGGGTTCCCTTTTCCCCACAGCCTCTCCAACATTTGTTGTTGGCTGATTTGTTTATGATAGCCATTCTTTCTGGGGTGAGATGGTATCTCAATGTTGTTTTAATTTGCATTTCACAGATGGCTAGTGATGTGGAGCACTTTTTCATATATTTATTAGCTTCTTTAATTTCAATGGACAGATCATTTTGAATGGACTGGTGGAGGACAGCTAAAGCTCCCTGAAGTAAGGCTTCAAATAAAGCTGATCTTACATCAAACCCATTGCACAGATGAGCTTGACTGCATAGATGAGCTGCAGAAAAAAGACTCAATCTGTCTGTCAGAAAAAATATAAAACAGTTGGCTGGATCTGAGTTCTACATTATAGGGAACACACTTAACATTGCTGTGCACTTCAAATTCAAATTTTACTGGAAGAGAGAGAGAGAGAGAGAGAGAGAGAGAGAGAGAGAGAGAGAGAGACAGAGAGACAGAGAGGTTTCATTATGTAATCCAGGCTGCCTTTGAACTCACTTTGTAGCCCAGGTTGGCCTCAAACTTGCAGGAATCTTCTTGCCTCAGGCATCTGGTACTGGAATTACAGGCATGTACCACCATACCCAGCAGGACAACCTGGATTTTTATTTGCTAGATCTGGCAATACTAGGCATAAGAAAACTAAAACACTGCAATTTTCATTGTTAGAATGCCACCCTGTATCAAAGGAAAATATGAGAGCGAAGGTCTCTATAACTATGTTTTTGTTTTAATCATCCGTGATACTAATGAAATTACAGTGGCTTCAATGTGGAAAACAATGTTAAACTGGTGAAAGAAATGATATGCTCATAGCAAGCATTATGCTGAGAACTTAAAGATCCACACATCAGAA
Source organism: Octodon degus (assembly GCF_000260255.1). Lineage (NCBI taxonomy): Eukaryota > Metazoa > Chordata > Mammalia > Rodentia > Octodontidae > Octodon > Octodon degus. The sequence continues at coordinate 1,514,851 of NW_004524604.1, read as the reverse complement.
GCTAGGATGTTACATTAATGAGGCATTTAAGCAAATTATGATATAATTAAATGAGAAATGTTGTGAACTACCTGTACACAGGAGTCTTATCAGATAGCCATCCTGCCTACATGTTATCTGAACAGTAAATCATTAGCTCTACATTTCCAAGAGAAAGCAATCCTTGGGTAACAGACAAACATCACCTCTCCATCCACTTTGTAGACCTTTCATTGTCTCCAACAGGAAACCTTAACATATCCAAGGGTTTCCTTCATTTAATAGCCTTGGTATAAAGCTTATGAGCCATATATATAT
>NW_004524604.1:1433576-1514454 GCF_000260255.1 Octodon degus | reverse complement strand
TAGGGTCTTGTTATGCAACTTGGACTCATAGTGATCCTCCTGTCTCAGTCTTCCCAGCACTGGGATTACAGCTGTGAGCCATGACACTTGGTTTCAATGGCCTGTGTTCTGGGGCTGACATGAAATGTGGTACTGGGGATTGAACCTGGATCCTTGTGCTTGCCAGGTAGGTGCTTAGACTGCTGAGCCATCTTCCCAGCCCAACATATTTATTCTTATGCTAACATGTTTTTGGTTTCAGGGACAGATACTTTGGTTTCATGGAAGGACACAGTTGTAATCAACTACTGCAGGATTCCTTTCCTTTACTGAAGACTTCAGGTAATAAGACAGATAATGTATGTTGAAAACATTTTAAAAATGTTGCTATCCACCATTTCCAGTAGGTGCTGTTCTCCAGAAGGGGAAATTATTGTTTTAAAAAGTCTGCTTAAGCTGTAAAAATACTGGACCAGTATTTCCTACATAGAAACAAAAGCACAATTAAACCAGATCTAAAAGCTGCATTCAGTCAAAAATCTGGGCATTATTGATTCAGCATTCTGGAAAGAGTCATCCTAAAATTTTCAGACAAAATGACCCATCTTTATCCAAGTTGTCTGGCCTGAATTTTCCAAACTGCTGTGGCTCTGGGCACCGAACCTTTAAGGTTTAGCTGACTAAGTATCTTCAAACACACCATTTTGCAAAATTCCTCATGGAGGAAATGAAGTCCTTTGTGAGATGTTACTTCTTTTATTTTTAAGGGTTTTTTGTTTGTTTGTTTTTTGTTTTTTGTTTTTGGTACCAGGAAGTGAACTCATGACCTCATACTTGCCAGGTAATCACTGTGCCACTGAGCTATAACCCCCAACCCACTTCTCTTTGTTACTGAGCATTTCTTGGACTATTGTCCAAAATTAGTCACTTGGTAGGCTTGACTGTTTTCTTAACTTGCTCATTGCTTTTGCAGGAAGAGCTGCCCTGAAACATCAGTGAAAATCTTTGATTTACATCATCCAAAGAGAACTCTGCCTCTCACTAGTACAGAATATAATCAGAGGAAATTGGCTAGGTAATGCTTACTGGGCACACTTACTACATCCCTGGAATTGTTTACTTGTAGGAACAGTCCATCATTTAACACTTGCCACAGCCTTGTGATGTTTCATTTCCATCAAGTTTGAAGATAACACAGAATGAATAAGGTGCTAGCCCTAAATGCAGGATCATGTGGCTTGTAGCAAAGCCTGTCAGGGATCCAGCAGCAGGAAGACTCTATGGCTCACCACTCGAAGCCCTACTTCTGTCTGAGCATCAGGTAACAAAGAAAAGATGCTACCTTTCAGGTCAGGTGTCACATGAGAAAGTGTCCTGTCTTTGCCTCTGACCTCAGATCTCAGGCCAAAGAAAGGCCTGTTACCCTACCACATCAGCAAGCCACAGACAGCCCTGCCATACTTGTGACTGTGCACATACTTCTGATTTGTGTTAATGTATTTGGGAAAAGACTACTGAGCAGACATGCATCAGGACCTGTAGCAGACACAGAGCTGAAAACGTCTAGGGAGGACAAGGACATCAGCAGGTTAGTTAGCTCCCACGGGGCGGCCGGCTGGGGTCCTGTGCTGCTCATCAGGGGCAACAGGATGCGCAGGGTGCCTGTCAGGGTGGCCACTCTCATCCTGTGGGAGACCAGGCAGATGGGCAGGAGCAGCAGGAGCATGGGCTTGTGCCTCCCTACTTAAAATGCACTTCTCTTTTGTCCTCTTCTGCTGTTGCAAAGGGGCCTTTGAAAGTTTCACTGTTTCTTAGATCTCTAGGTGAGGGAATTGTGAATAAATGGGGCCACAGAACATCAGGCGGGAGCCATGCCAGGAAGGGAGGGAAGGAGCAGCAGCCCTAAAGCCCTAAAAATTGAAGCTCTGAAGGCTGGAGAAGGCGATCAAGTGTGGCTTGCTCTCCCTGCACCACTGCAGGGCTGAGTCCAGGAGCTTCAGGCTAGCAGTCATGACACGAGAAGAGTTTGTAACAGAACGATGCTGGTATCCCTGCAAACCAGCCTCCAGGCAGCTGGAGACTACTCAGCTTTCCTCTCTTCCTCCTGGGCTGGACTGCTGACTGTATACTTATGGCCAAGTGCTTATTCTGCATCCTGGAGGAAAGGCTATGTGTATGTTGAGAGGATTTGTGACGCCAAAAACTAGGCCTCTGGCTTATGTGGTGATGCACCTGTAATCCCAGCTACTGACAGGAGGCTGAGGCAGGGAAATCACAAGCTCGAGGCCAGCCTGGGCAACTTGGTGAGATCCTATCTCCAAATCAAAAGTCAAAAGGGCTGGAGAAGCAGCCCAGTAGTACCGTGCCCTTGGGCTCAGTCCTCAGTCCTGGTACTCCCCACATTCCACAAAGACCTTGCTCCTCAACCTTGTTCTTGGCTCAAGAATGCATCAACCTTAATGGTTTGCAATGATGATAATGATGATGATATAATTTTAAAAATTGAAGCCGCTAAAGCCGGAGGGAAAGCAGAGAAGAAAAGTGTCATCTCCGGCCTGACCAGAGCCAAGCACAGCCTGAGGGAAGCACACTCCACTCCTTCAACAACAGACTCAGACTCGCTTTCCCAGAAAGTCTTTTACATCTGAAAACACCTTCCTTTGACTCAGAGGCACTCCAGAGGTATTTGTACTTTCTTTAGGTTATTTGGCCCACAATTTACTGCAAACAGCTCTGTAAGACAGGCAGCCTAGAGAGACTCTTTGGCCGGCACACTTCGGAGAAAAGCAGGGCGGTCCTGGACCGGCTTCGTGGACTCTGGAGACGGACACGGGGACAGGAGGGGAACGTACACAGGACTGCCAGGTCCCTGAGGGTGGGTGGCTGTGGTCGGAATGTACAGGATCCCACAGAGGCCACGGGGCCAGTGCTCCTCTCCAAGCTAAGACTGCCAAACCCCAAATCACAGACAACACTCCGGAGCCTCTCAAGGGAAAAAGCCACAATAGTGCCTGTCAGGGTTAATCCGGCTTTGCCAGCTGCCGGGCTGTTCAAAATAACAGAAATAAGTAAAAAAGGACGAAACGAAGGCTCCAGACCCGAGCAGCAGACAGAACCCTGCGCCCTGACCAGCCCAGTTCCAAGCTCCTGGAGCCCTGCGGCGAGGACTCCGTGTCCGAGTTGAGGACCCAGCTGTGTCTGACACCGAGGACACAGCCCAAAAGCCAGGACTCGGGAGCGCACAGCGGACGGAGCCCCCGAGTACGCACAGCAGAACCCGCGTGGCGACCGTCCTGCCTCATCATCCCACGCGGAGCCAGGACGCACGGAGACTGACGGTCCGGGGCGCCCGGACAGCCAAACCAGACTCAGCCTCCTGGCGTTGGGCCCTGCGCCCACCCCTGCCGCCCTGCTCGCGGCTCTCGCGGACCGCGGTGTGGCCCGCTGGTCCCCACGCGCCGCGTCTACGCGGGCACAGGAGGAAGCAGCAAGGACCCCGCTGCTGGATCCTCCCGGGCAGGAGCACCGGGCCTCGCACCCTCCCCGGGTCAGGACGTGGGCGCTTACACCGCACAAGGGTCAGACCGAATCTGACCGGAATGGACCGGTTTTTGCGTCCACAACGAGCATAACCCCGAGACCCCCGCCCCGCCCGTGCCCCGAGGACGGCGCGTACCTGCCACGAAGAAGCACAGGAGGACTAGGGCCCGGCCGTCCATGGTCCTGGGGCGGCGGGCGGCGCGGGCTGCGGACTGCGAGAAGGGAAAGACCAGACGCGGCTCGCGCAGTCAGCAGCGTGAGCTCCCGCGCCTGGAGCACTCCAGCTCCATCCCCGCCGCTGAGCTGGAGCCTCCACTGCCAAATCCCGCCCCCCGGCCCAGCGGCGCGGACTGCCCCTGCCCCCGCCCCCAGTCGTCCGTCCGTCCCTCCCTCCCGCCTCGCTCAGGTCCCAGGAGCCTGGCCCAGGGCGTCCCCTGCTGGACAGTCTAGGGCTGAGACCGTTGGAAGCCCAGGCAGAAGTGTGGGGAGCGTCTCTTGGGCGTCTTGGTTCTCCCCTCAGGAGATGGCAACTTGGCAAGGGCACCGGAGAGCAGCACCTCCTCCACTCCCAGGACAGGACGCCAGCCTTGCAGGCCGCCTGTGCTGTGAGCAGAACCCTCCAGGGCGCTGTCTGGGTCAGCCGGCTGCTGTGCAGTGACTCCTGACAATGCTCAGGACATGAAAACTTTGAGGAAAAAAAGGCACAAAAGAAGATAAGTCAAGTGTTCCAAGGCGAAAGGTGGTCACAGGAGTCGGTGCGTGAGGCCGACTCCTGGGTGACAGCTGTGTGCGCGCTAGCCTAGGCGCTGTGCAGGTGTTCACTGTGTCTTCCACTTCCCACAATGACCCTGAGGTGGGCACTGAGTATCAGCATATTTAGGGCAGGACGCTACCTGCACGGAGAGGGAGAGGGCCATGCATTTGTCCTGTCCGAGGCCTGTCACACAGTTCACCCCGCTGCTAGCCGCTCTAGAGAGAAGGTGGAGTCCAAAGCCACCATCCAAAGGACCTTCGGCTACCGCCCCCCCCCCCCCACGTTTGGACTCCCTCCTCTAGAGTTCTCAGTCCCAGTGGAAGCAGCAAGCCACTCTGTTTGGGATGAACAGGGTTCCCACCGTCTTTGAAACCTGAGCTAGGTTTTGGGGGATGAAGTCTGGCGGTGCCTGGTGTCTCTGGAGTACACCTTCCTTCCCATATTCTTTCTTGTCTACCAGGGGCTCTGCTGTCCTTGCTGTTGGCGCTGTGGAGTTCTCAGCAGCCTGGCTGCCCCATACCGCCCGCAGATTTTACTTTCGTTTCTCAGATTTACTGACTCCTTCTTGTACCTTGATAAAAGTATTACTCCTGTTGCAGCGAGGACTGGTGGGTAGGGCAGGCCAGGGCCCATCCCCTTTCTTTAAAGGAAACTGCAAATGCAGTTTGTTAGACATGTTCTCCAGTGATTTTGACCTCCCGGTCCTTCTGGTGCCTGGTGTAGTCGGCAGGGGACTTACGGAAGTGTCGCTATTGGGAAAGTAAAGACCTTTGAAGACCACTTCATAGAACAGTTAACTCCGTGGAAGTTCAGCAGCACTTCTAAGGGATCCCTATGGAATGCAGGACATGTGCAGCTGTAGCTTTGGTAGCAAAGATGATTGCTTGGTACTCGTTCTAATCAGTTAGAAAATCTAAGATTTCAGAACTCAAATAATGTGTTTCATTAAAATCATTCAGGTTAATTGCTGATTAAAACATCTTAGCTTACTAATCCAGGCAAAGCATGTGTAATCACTTTTCATGTGCCAGGCCTTCTGATAGGCTGTGGGATATGGTGACTGTCACACCCCGGGTAGAGCAGGTGATGCTGCTGCCATACACCAGGGGCTCAAGCAGTGACAGTTTGTTCATCATCAGAGTCTCCAGGATCCAGGGTCCTCCCCCGAGCTGGTGTTCCCACTGTCAGGACTGTTGTCCCACTATGGTGAACTGGATGCCACTTAAAGAGAGGTGGGAAAAGAGGTGGGAAGGTTATGGCAGCAGTTCAATCTTTTACCCAAAGTGACTCTTCCAGTTGCAATTTATGGGCTCAAACAAGTCAGCAGCCACACCTAATGTCAACAAGTCAGGAAGCACAGTCTCTCTGTGTTGGGGAGGGGGAGAGAAGGAGAAAGAGACAGAAGGAATGGGGTGTGTGTCCTTGTGGGTACTCCCTATCTTTGCCTTTGGGGATCAAACACAGGATGAACAAGCCCAAAAGAACATGCAGTGATTTATTATGTCAGACGTTACAAATAATAAGACCCACTAGCATTCACAGAGCTTCTACTATGTGTAGGAATTGTTCCAAGCATAGAGCTGCGTTGGTTAAAGCTTTATGAGACGGGTACTGTAAGGTCCTATATATATGCTACCCTAAAATGTGCTTTGTCAGCAGAAGGGTTATTTTTGTGAAACAACAGCTATAGGAGAAGCTCTGAGAATAGAGTAGAAGTTGCTGTTTGTATGGGGAATTTAAACTTAGGAGGGAAACTTCCATTTGGAAGGTTGTCTCCTCCTCACTACTAGGGATGACTCCAGGCTACTAGGTCCTTGTAATGGAAGTTGGCACTGGCTGACAGCTGCATGACAAACCTTGTACTTACAGAATCCATACAAAGCCTAAGAAAGCTCTGCCTTTTCCTGACTTCCACTCTTGTTTTGGTCATTACTAAAATGAATTCCTAGTGCCATGGACTTACACAAGACTTGTCCCTGGCTGGCTTGGCTCTGATGCCCATGACTTAGTCGACACTGTTGGGTAGCAGGTGTTGGAGGACACCAAGAAGCGGAGTCTGGCTCTGCCCATCTCCTCCTGGCTGGGAGCTGGAGTGGCGGGGCTGGAGCAGTTGGAGGCTCCATCTTAACCCTGTCTCTGCCATCTGCTGGCCGGCTGATGTCTGAGACCCTGCACTTTGTCTTCATGTCTGTTACTTTTTGGTAATGTTGTGATGACACTAGAGACAGTGTCTTTCACAACAGACAGTGGAGTCTCACAGCTCAGAGGCTGCTAGCCTTGAGGCAGAAGCACTGGCCCTGGGCTTCTGGGGTTCTCCCTTTTGGCTGGCAGAGCAGACCTCTCTCTGAGAGTGTGTGCTCCTCTTCCCTTACGTACAACGGTGTTGCCGCCACCACTCCACCTCACAGTCTCCTTCACTCCTAAACTCCTCCTTGACCCATTTATGCTGAAGATTGAAATGTTCTGAATCTTTTTCAAATTTCTGTATGAAATATGAAATTCAGATAGGGTACCTAGAAAAATTCAAGGAGTGAGAATTTAAAGATAATTTTTTTTTTTTTTTTTTGTGGAACCAGGGATTAAACTCAGGCTCCTGAGCTTGCCAGGCAACACCTATTATAATGAGCCATCTCCCCAGCTCTAAAAGTCTTTTTTTTTTTTTTTTAACGGTTTTGTTGTGTTTCAGCTGTGGATGTTCTGAAAATGTATCACTGGGCGCTGAAACACTTAAACCCTGTCTCCAAACACAGTCACGCGAGGGGTGGGGGGTTGTGCGACATTTTAGACATCAAATTCCAGCCTGTAATCTCCACTCATATCTGGCCACAAGCAAAATACACTCACCCCAGCCCTTAAGCCTCCGAAGTCCTAACCACTTGGTATCAAGGGTAAGTCCAGTTCCCACCGAACTGTGCTCTAACTCAGGTCTCATGAGACACCAGCTATGGTTCCTTCCGAGGAAAGTTATTCTCTAGCTGTGAAATGTGGAACATCCCCAGGATGTCTGAAACCCAGGAGAGGGAGGGCACGGGAAGGTTCCCTTCTGCCTCTGTGTGAGGCTGGACTTGATCATGTGAAAAGTGCCATACGTGGTGAGCGCCAGGGGACATCAGCCATTATTATAGAAGAGAGTTGGAGGCATAGTGGAGGCAAGCTAAGGTTCACATGCAAGGGAAAAATGCTACCATCTGGGGCAGTAGTTCCTGATGTGTACAGCGATGTCACTCGGACTCTATCCTTAGGAAGGACACTCTACTCTGTGACAGCTGAGCTCCAGCAGAAAGCCCTCAACTTCCTGGGACTGTCCCTCTCCACTGGACCACTGCAGGCAGGAGGGAAGCAGCTGAGATCCTGGTCTACTTGTCTTGGCTCCCTGGTTCTCCCCACAAGCTGCACCCCAAAAACATTTCCTTTGGGCCCACTGATACTGTCTCTGCCATTTTGCTTTTTCCTTCTTAACTTTCTCTTATTTTGAATATGGAAAAAAAGGCTGCAAAGCTGTTATGCAATCTGTGTAAGAGTGTAAATTTGTAACTTAGCTAAGAAATACGTGCTCAAACCGGGGCAGTTTCAAAGGGCGTGATGAAACACTTGCTTCCTTGACTACAACAGAGTAGTTCGAAGCTGCCTGAGGGCTTTGAGAACGTTAAAACTGTGTGCCAGAAATTTTTAATTAAGGACTAAAGACCTCAAAAATATTTCAGGAAGGAAGAAACTGGCCTCTTAAGTGATGAATAAAGGAACCCCTTATTTGAACTAGTTTAACACTTACCTGAGTTAATACTGCTAAAACTAGCACTATTTGACAGGAATAAGATACAAGCAACATGCACAAATTAAAAATTTTAGTGGCTGGGTGTGGTGGCACATGCCTGTAACCGCAGCACGCAGAACTACTCTACCTAAGTAAGACAACAACAAAATAAGAAAGGTAAGTTTTATTTTTGATAATTCTGAGGACTGAACCCAGTCCTCTTACTTGCAAATACACACTGTATTTCCAAGCTTCATCCCTGAATCCTGCCACATTTGAGAAAAAGGAAGAAAAACAAATGCAATTAATTTAATAAGTTTTTACTTAATCCAGTATGACTACAACATTTACCATTTCAGCAAGTAATGAATATCAAAACATCAGTGAGGTCTTTGATATTTTTGCCAAGCCTAGGGAACAGTGCAAGGGAGAGTTTCCTGAATTAGCAGCAGCTGCAGGGCTGAGACTGCCTGCCTTTGGCATGAGGCAAGGTACCTAACTCATCTAGCCTCGGCTTTCCCTCTGTTAAAAGGGGGTAAGGCTAATACCTTTCTCTAAGAGCCAGTTGTAAAATCAAATGCAGAGAGTATTTAGAATCAAGTTGAGATGAGGCAGATTTTCAACAAGTTCTTTTTATTTTATTTTTTATGTATTTTAGTACAGGGACTACAGCGTCTCACTACATAGATCAGACTTGTGGTGATCCTCCTGTTTGCAGCCTCCCAAGCGCTGGGATTACAGGTGCGCGATACCACACCCAGTCTCAGTTGCTGTCTCATCTCGCTGGGGGGTGGGGCTGGCATGGCACGCTGAGGATCAAACCCCAGGCCCTGAGCCGATCTAAGCAGGATATTTGGCTGGGCCTTCAACAAATTCCTGTTGTTGATTTTGGTAGCATAGTGATAAGGATTTAAGGTATTATGATTAAAGTAAAAACAAGCAAAATATCATTATAGTATTTAGAGTAATTATGTTTCTTACTCAAAGGCACTGACAGTATCACTTGTCCTGGAAAAACTTACATACAAATAGCTTAGGAAATTTCTCAAACTTAACACTGCTGAAGTTTATGAGGAACCTCCCTAAAATGCTTATTTACGCAGGAAGAATATTTTAAGATCTCTCAAGATAAGCATGGTTTTTCTTCTTGGGTACTGCATTAGTACTCAAAAAAGTGTAGTGTTTTAAATTAGCTGCAGTGTAGGATCTGAGAGCATGTTCTCATTACTTTCTCATTACCAAGATACAATATAATACCTGGTGTCCATGAATTGAAGGAGGAAAAGTTATTTTGGCTCAGTTTGCGGAGACTTCAGTCCATAGTTAGCTGACTCTGAGGTGGCGTGGCATAGGACAGGGGTGTCACAGAAGAGAAACAGCTCATGGCATGGCAGGCAAGAATCAGCGAGATCAAGGGTGGGGGGGCACAGTGCAGATCCCTGAAGGCTACAACCTTAGTGATCTACCTCCTCTGTCCAGGCTTTACCTCCTGGTATTACATGAAGTTACAAACCCATCAGTAGACTAACCCATAATTCTGTCATCTCACAAAGCTCCCCCTGTGTGTAGATAAAGCTTTTGGGGGTCAGATATCTAGAAATCAACCATCATATCAATATAATTTTTAGGTTATATTATATCAAAATCCTTTCCTCCATCTTGTACTTGGAAGGGACCTTCTCTCCAGACATAATTTTGTAGCATTATTCACTAGCCACTTGGAAAATATCAGTTCCCTTACTGAACTAAGCAGCTCATCCATATTGTCACATGTTTTATTATAAGAAATCAATTTACGACACTTCTTAATATTTTCACACATATCCTTTAAAAAGTATTTAAGTCCTGTAAAGCTGTGAAACTCATGCTGAAGGACATAAGTTTCAAAAATTCTAATTTTCTCTTATAATCTTGAATCTTTTCATTGGCACCGAGTATCATCATGACAAGCCAATTTCATGGAGAAAATGTCACACAGATGCCCAAGCCTAAATAACTGTAGTTTATCTGTCACTCATTTTTCCAAGTAAAAACTGTGTTCCATGAAACATGGGGATCCTTAATTTGTGATTCCTGTCCCCACATCCATGCTTTTTCAGAGATCTTACCTTGCTTTGGTGGCCTGTAGCAGGATCTGTTCATATTCCCCTTTACTTCCACAGTGTACTCTTTTTCCTGTTTCACTTTAAGATACCCCAACTGAACACTCAATAATTCCCAGGAGCATCTGGTGCCTGTGACTTCATGTGTTCTAATACAGCAGAAGTTTTACCCAGAGTTGTTTTCTTAGCATCAATATAAAAGTCAATATGAAACAAAAAATTAAGTAGTATCTTAGCATTATTATGGAAATAGATTGACTTTGCAGATCGGCAAGAATCTTAGGGACTTCCAGGACTCTAACTGCATTTTGAAGAGCCGCTGATTTAGGGAATCATCTTAGCAAATCGCTGCAGACACTGCTGTGTTCCCTGCCAAGGCAGCCTCTCTTTCAGGAGAAGCACTTTCTCAGGCTCCAAGCAAGTGGCTCCCACAGAGGCCCCGTCTTCCTGTGGAGGCTGCATCTATCTACCAGCGGATACCAAGCCATGTTTCTGCTTGCACACACAACACCAGGATTCCTCAGTTTGGAGCCAGAAAATGTCCTTAAGACTTGCCATCTGGGACTTGGAGAACAATTTTTATGGGGTTCTGAGACTCAGATGGCACACCCTACATGTAAAAGATGTGTGAACTAGGGTAGAGAGGTCCAACCCAACTCGCAGAGGCAAGGGAGGATGGAGAAGGTTTGGTAGCATCCCAGTCTTGTTCCACCCATCTGAGGCCTGACTGCCCTTGTCCTAGCCACCAGTCTATGTGCATTTTGATAAAATCATTTTGTCTTACATTTCCATGGTCTGTACATTTGTCTAATTAAATCTTTGTTACTAGCACACTTTGACAGAACATTGTAAGTTGTAACACATATTAGAAGATTCCATCTCAGGCTATACTGAATTGGTGACTTCTCAACTTATTTGAAAATATTCTTCCTTTATTTTTAAATGGGAACCAAACTCAGGACCTCCTACTTGTGAAAATATTCTTGGTTATAGTTTTATTCAGACCATTCATTCATAGAGATTAAGGTTTCATTCACTTGAAACTCAGCTTTGAATTCTCAAATTAAGGAAAACTGCCAAACAGTATTGGTAATAGTAATGAATGCATCAGGAGTCAAAGAAAAGGGATTCCACACTATTTTCATTGTCTTTTAATTTGCCTATTGATGTTGCGCCTTTTTTAATCTTCAATTTATTGAGCAACATGTGTCAAAAAAAATTTTTCCCCTCTGGATATGCTTTTTTGCTACATAATAAAATACAATATAATTAATTTATAAGTGGTAAATGACTTATTTGGTGAACAAATGAATGACTTGGAAAATTTACTTGAAGCTTTGTTTTGAATTCTGTCAATAAAATATCCTTCAATCAAGTTTTGATTTTGAACAGTTTTATTTACTACTTGAGGATACTGTTATAATATTGTGACACCTATTTAGCATAGCTTTGCCAATGTATGTCCTATTCTTTTAATGCTTCAATGGCCTGTGATAGTATGAACACCACAGTCCTGTTGGCGTAGATGGATGCTGCAGGCTCAGTCTTAGCTTCCGGTCTTGCTATGTGACCTGTCCCACTCACTGAGTCCCATCACAAGGTCATCTGTCAGAATGTGACACAGCTGAGGGAGCCCTAGAGAGAGACAGAACAAAAGGACTGCTGGGATAGAGGCTCCAGCCTCCAAAGCTGAGCGCTAAGCAAACCTCTCTAAATGTTACCTGGCCTCCAGCATTTCATGACAGCTGTGGGAATGGGGCGAAACATTTTCTTTCCTTTTCCCCATGGAATGGAGTGACGTTCTTACAAACTACCTTTGTGTCCTTTTATCAGCAGATATGTATACCCTTCCTAGCTTACCTTCTCACTGGATCTCAGCAGTCACCAAAAGCCTTAGCTCTGTGCAAGGAATTCCATTCCATTAATCCACCCAATGTGAGCTACATTCTCAGCTTCTGCTCACCCTGTGGTCGATAGCCCAGGGTGTCCACAGCCCTGACCACTGAAGGCCGGGCTCACTGCAGCTCCATTCCTCTGCATTTGGCCTCTGAGGTGTCTCTTGCTTTCTTTCAAATCTTACTCGATATTTAGGAACACTATAGTACTTTATCATGCATTTTGGGGACAGTTTGCAGTAGGTGATAGTTTTTCAGAACAACTAAACTTTCGTATTTGCCTTTCTCTTTTCTTTTTACTCTTCCTTTCATTTTCTGTAACTCAACTTCTAATTTAAACCTTCTATCTTTAATCACTATAAACTACTTTTACCATTCTGGATTTATTTATTATTGAGGCAAGGTCTATGGAGATCAGGCTGGCCCTGAACTCATTATGTGTGCAGTCCTCCTGTCTCAGACTCCTGATGCTGGGACTACAGAGGTGCACCACTATGCCCCACCATCTTTCTGGATTTTAAAAACTGTAGGCTCAGAATCTTACACAATTCCTGCTTTCAAGCAGGAATGAGACTCGTTATTGGCTGTCTGCCCATCCTCACCCCTAGGTCTCTTCTGAGCTTCAGTTGTCCTCTTCAACATGAATTTATAGACTCAGGGGTGTTCTGCTAAAGTTGGGGTGCAGGAAAGATTCTCATTAAACCATTTTGTTACTGAGGGATGGTACCTCTTGCAGCGGCTATGCCTTGGAAGTAGGTCACCATTCCCGCGGCATTCAGATCCTTAGATCCCTCCCTGTGCTCATTATTCACTTTATCCTCCTAGCCCCAGGGATTTCTAGTTTCAGGGAAATCACACTTCTTTCATGATTCTGGTACTTTGTCCTGTACCCTAATTTTCTCCTAGCTTTGGGGATTAGTTCTTTAGAAACAAAGGCTTAGAGATTACCAATCAATTCCTGATTTTCACTCTGCCATGATTCTTCCTTCCTTGCTCCCTCTCCTCCCAACTGGCCATGATGTGGTTGAATGGGGACAGGGCAAGAAAGAGGTAGAGCTATGTTTTAAAAGTAGATTAATAGCTTGAAATATGTTCCTACCACATGAAAAATAAGGGTGATACTTCTGAAAAAATGTGATAGTAACTGGAATAGAGAAGTGGCAATCAAGAAGGCAGGAAAAAGGATTTGAGAAACCTATTGTGGGTAAAGCAATGGGGCTACTAATGGGTGATCCACTGGTTAAGGGGGAGGCAGGACCCACGTTTGACTGCCAGATTTCTCCTGGGCCAGTCCTGGGACTTTATGGAGGTGTGGATTCTGCCAAAATCAAATTCTGAGAACTTTTGTATATCTATTTTCCTATTTGACTATAGCGTTTTATCTGTGAATAATGTTTCTAAGAATGAAGATGCAACCAATTAACCCTTCTTACTACTTTATCTGGTATCTGGTCCTCTCCTAAGCAGCTTGACTTTTGGCTTTCAAGGTGGCTGTGAATCTTTTAAACACGATCTACTTTCTTCCATGTTTTTCTCTTTGGGGGAATTGTTCAGCTATTCAAACCAAAAAAAAAAAAAAAAAAAAAAAAAAAAAAAAAAAAAAAGACAGAGTGGAATCCTGGGATGCTTGTGTTTTTGGAAGACTATTTGATCACAACTGTTAAGTCATTTCTATCATCAACTCCTGGATTTCAAACCACAGAAACTGATTCTAGATCCTTTAAGTAAAGAGTATAACTCAAAATTGCAGGGAAAGTTAAGTGTCAGGCTTCAGAAGTCAAGGTTGTTCAGAGAAAGGGTAGCAGGAACAAAGGCTAATTTCTTTCTGAGCCTTTCCAGGGATTTAGAAAGAAACTTTTCACCTGTTTTCCATTGATTAGCAGTCTTCAGCAAATGGGCTTCATTGCTGTAACTTGTATAAATGCCATTTCTGTCCCCAAAGGATAATAGATGGTACCATCATAAAAAAGACCAAGGAACCTAAGGAAAATTATAGTCTTCCAAGGTTAAATATTATTTGGATAGCTCTATAGCTCTTTCTTCTCTTCTTCTCCTTCTCTTTCTCTTCCCCTTTCTCCTTCTTCTCCTTCTCTTACTTTTCTTTCTGTTTTATTGAGACAGGGTCTTACTATACAGTTCAGGCTGGGTCTGAACTCACTGTGTAGCCCAGGCTGGCCTCCAACTTGCTATGGTCCTTCTGCCTTAGTCTCTTGAGTGTTGGCATTGGGTGGCTGTGTCTCCTTCCAGCCAGTGAAGATGAAACCTTTGCATAATCCCTGGATGCCAATGGTACAGTCACCCTTCCCTCAGCATGTAATCAGTTTTGATGTCCCTGCCGTCCTAAACAAGGTAGACAGCAAATTTACAGCGATGCAACCTTTCTACCAAAATTGACTCCCATATCACTTACTCCCTAACTTAATAACAAGTCAGTTTTCTGGAGGGAAAAATAAGGTGACACACATTGATGAGTGAGCCATTTGCCTTTGGCTAATGAGCATCATAAACCTACTCAATTGTGGTCCTCAGTTGTGAGAAGTTATATGTCCTGTCACTAGTAGCCATTCGATGGGGATACATAGATTGGCAAAGAGAAGAGGAGGGTCAGCATAGTAATCACTGCCTTCTCCAGCACCCCCACAGAGGTCAGCTTCTGAAATCACTGGGCCCTCGCAGAATGCTACCTATAGACATACCATTCTGTGGGTGTCATTCTTCAAGCAAGATTCAGTTTTCCTTAGAGCCTATGACTTCTGATACATTTGTTTTGCTTATTCCATGGAGGGTTTTTTTTTTAAACTTGTCACTTGGATGCATGCTTGGTATTATTCAGGTGATTTTAATGCTTATGAGACCTCCAAAAAGGTTAGCAGTCCTTGTCCTTAGAAGTTGTAAGAAGTTACAAAATCTAGAGATCTTTACATTGTTTCTTCCACTTAATGCTAGGAAGAATACACTGAGCTGCAGCTCTGTTCTATTTCAATTCTTTATATTCTTAAATATGGCTTCAGAGCTGTTTCTAGGTGTGCTCTCAGGCTATCTCATATCACGATGCCGACAGTTAGGTCAGTGTGGGCTTCGTGATTACAAGGAACTGTGGGAGCTACGGCAGCACTGAAGAGATGTTGGTCATTTGTCTCACGTGAAAGAAAATCAGAAATCACAAAAACCCCCAGAAAGCCAGAAAGAGCTTTGTGAACTTTACTTTTCATAACTCAAAGCATCAAGATGAGGAAGGCCTTATCAGGGACACAGCTTTATAGACAAAGTAAAACAGAGATTTGTGTAATTAGCAGGCCATGTATGGACCAGTGAATTGTGGGGTTGTTTCAGCTCGGCTTGATGGGCTCATGATGTGTGTCTGTCCACTTCTATCAGCCATCTGGTGAAATGCACTCTCCTCGTGTGTCGCACTGCCCTGGGAGGAGGTGTCCTGACCAGGGTCTATTTGTTGGCACCTCACCCCTGTATGTGACTCTTTTCCAATGAAATGTGATAAAAAAATTATCTGTGTCCCTCCAGGCTGGCACTGGTAAGAGGGAAGTAGGTGGAGCTTCTCTTCTACCTTCCCTTCTTTCCCCATGATAGAGGAGTTAGGGCTCTAACTGACCTGGAGAAAACTGCCCCTCCGTTGACCAGGGACATCTACATGAACCATGTGACCAAACAATCAGTATGTGTTATGTTAAGATGCAAGAATTGTTGGTCTTGTCATTAGCACTGGTGGCGCTCTGATTTGTACAGTATCTTGAGAATACTGGAGTGATCCTCTCCCTGAAGCCATGTCTATTTACATTTGTCCATTTTTCCACCCATTCAACACTCAGAAAATATTGTTGTGCATGTCCATCGAGTGTTGGACACTTCACTGAGCAGCAGCCTTGAAAAGCTGCACAGGATCCCCTGCTGCTCACTGAGTTACAGGTGGGTGAGTCAGGAATGGGGAGTGAGAGGTGGGAGAGAGAAGACATGATATACCTGTGAAGTGTGACAGGCGATGTAGTAGATGGAGGTCAGCCCATCCTGGCAGCCATCAAGACCTCTGTGATGGACCTTCCATGAGATCAGAAGTGTGAGTGGGACAAGCAGACCGAGGCTGAACCCTGAGGGTGTGGGGTGGGGGTGGAGCATGCTTGCAGCTCTGCCTGAGCCTTTGGGCTAAGGCAAATGCAGGCAGAGTCAAGCAGAGTACTACACAGCTGATAAAAGCACTAGTGCTTGAAAAAGTGTCTGGCAAAATGGTACTTTCAAGCTACAGACTAGAGAGGTGCCATTTGGAGGGGAGCTCACATGGAGGCAGAGTGGTGATCCACTGCATCTCCTCTTCATGCCATGCCTGGCAAAGGTGGGACCAGCCAGTGGATGAGGAGCAGTGTCCTTTCCTAGTGGGGCCCGGAGGTGCCTCTCATTCCTTTGCAGTCTTGTTTAGTCTTTTCTTTTTGTCTCTTTGAGACAGGGTCTCACTACACAGTTCAGGCTGGCCTTGAGCTCACTCTGTAGCCCAGGCTAGTCTCAAACTCCCAAGGACTCTCCTACCTCAAGCTCACTTGGTCCCTTCCCTGTCAAGCTCACACATCTTGCTGGGCACTGCTTGCTTCTGCAGACAGCAGAAACAGAGGCCAGGGAAGCCAGGTGAGCTGGATCACACCAGCATTTGAAATCTGCAGAATCACCAAATAGCCAGAAGCTATCTTCTTAGGCCTGGATTAGGTTTAGTTAAAATCAGGAGCAACCTGTTGAATACTCATCCTCCTCCAGTGAGAATTGCCACCAGGTCTCTCTGCCCCCTGGGTCCCTGTGTGTGGTGAGGAAAATAGCAGTTCAGCTGCTCCTCATGGGCACATTCATCTTCTGCTGCAGCTCCACAATGGGAGCTTAGACAGCTCTCTCTCTCTCTCTCTCTCTCTCTCTCTCTCTCTCTCTCTCTCTCTCTTTCTGTATATGTATGTGTGTGAGTGATTGAAGCTTTGCTTGCTTGTGCTTTATCGCCAGTCCCCACCCCCTGTTGAGACAGGGTCTCAGTAAGTAGCTAAATTGCCCAGGCTGGACTGGAAATTGGGATCCTCCTGCCTCAGCCTTCCAGAATGCTGGGATTGTGGGTGAGAGCCACCTTGCTTGGGTGCACTGTTTTGTTGTACCCCAGGTCAACACCTCTACCTTCAGCAAGTACGACTGCTTGTCATGGGATTGTTTGGATTTTAATTTTATTAGTACTATTTTGTACGGGAAGAGAGGGTTGAATGGCTTCCCCAGAGTCAGATCTTTAGTATGTGAGGGAACCCTGTAGGTCTCTGAGGCCTTGCTCTCTCTGTCAGCCCTGCCATTCCTCATGGGCTTGTAGTGTGCGGTGTCCTGGTCATTGCCCCCACCTCAGTTCTCGCCTCACAGGGCTCTGAGGGGGCTGTAGGATCCTTGGAACAGGGTGGTTGGTCCTTCCCACTCTGCAGTCCTCCTCTTCCCCTGGCCCTGTGCTGCCCAGCCAGGGCTTTGTGACAGAACAATCTCCTCTACAGTAGGCTGTTCTGGTTCTCTCTTTCTGGGATGTGGTGACCCAGCTTGTACCTGGACCTCTTGTCTCTCCTATCTGTGGTGGTTGGATTTGGGTTCTGTTTTGGGGCTCCCACTCTGACCTAGGCACTGGGCTTTCCTGAGAGCATAAGGGAAGGCCTCCAGCCTTGACTGCAGCCTAGTCCCTGCCCAATCTGACCTCCCACTCACCTCCTTGCCTCCACTGATGGCTGGAGAGGGGAAGGAACCAGCTGGTAAAGACAGGACAATGAGCTTCCAGGAAACGACTCTAGCCTCCTTAAATTATAAAAATAAACAAATAACAATATTATCTAAATTGTTACATTGTGTTGAGGACTAAAGGAGTGATAACTTTCCATGGATCTAGTGCATGGTAGATATTCAACAAATATTATTGTTAGAATCTCCTCAAATAAGTTCTGGCACATGATCAACTTTACACAAAAGTGAACCATCCACATTAGACTTTTGGTGTGGAAAGAGATCTCTGAGGTCATTAAGATGAACTCTTTTTTTTTTTATTATACTGGAAAACATTCCTAATTAAAACCTGGCTGCACCCTTTGTTTTTAAATTTGTGTTCTCAGAAGATAGTTCTACTTTTCACTTACTTATGGCAATGCCAAGGATAGAACCCAAGGATGTATAGATAGCAGGTAAAGACTGTAGCACTGAGCCACGTCCCCAGACTCTTATGCTTCTTTTTAGTTGCCACATATACATATTTATGGGTGCAGTGTGACATGTCAGTACATGTATGTGATATATAGTGATCAGATGGGGCAAGTGGCATATCAACCAAGTTAATCATTTCTTTGTGTTAGCAGCAGTCAAAATCCTCTTTGCTAATGATTTTGAAATTTCCCATTGAGTGTTGTTAGTCACAATTATCTTGCTGTGCTCAAGGCCAGGCGCAGTCATTCCTGCCATCGAGTCCATCCTGGCCCACTGACTGCTATCTGTCTCCCCCTGCTCCTCCCACATGGCTTATTTTATTTCACATGGTGTCCTGCGGCTCCATCCACATGGGTGCAGATGACAAAATTTTATTATCCTTATTGTGAAATAACATTCTACTGTGTGTACATCCACTTTTCTGGTTTTATTTAGTAATCATTGTAAAAGATCCCTCCACTGTTGAGTAGTGTCCAGTTACAGGAATAAAGCACAGTAATGCGGGGACCTAACTTCACACTGAGTGCGATGTGACTCGGCTCCTCCACAGAAACCAGTGTCTCCTGACATTACTAATTAATTGATAATTATTAAAATCACACGAAGTTTTGCTTTAATCACATTATGGTATATTTGTAAGCTATCTTTTACTTAGACTATGAAGGTAAGCAAGAGTGATGAGCATTAGTGAAAATTCTATCCAATGGCTCATTCAAAAAGAAATGCAGTTTACCCTACAGACATAATGATTTACTAAGAAAAAAACTTTGTTATTAAAAATCTGTATTAAAATCTGTTAATAGAATCAGTATTTTTCTTACCTGAATTGTCATATAACCTAAATTTAAGAAGTCAGTTACTGGGGTTTTATTGTATTTTCTTAAAGTGAGTTTCTTTGTCTACTCTGACAGTTTTGGCCATCATCACATGAATTTTTATACGTAAGACCTTACTTGATGAAACCATGCCAGATAAATATGATTATCAATAGAGTTCATGGCCAAATAGTCTGGGTTTTTTTTATTGGTATAACTATCAATGAACTCTATAAAGTTGTTTTCTTTTAAAAACTAGCTTACTCCAACTTGAACCAGTGTTCTTTGCAACTGCCTCCTCTGATTCTTTGTTAACATTACATATATTTTATAAAAAAACATGGTATTATAAAAGAAAATAAACAGCCTATATCTATGACAGTGCACATACAAGAATCAAATCACATCTCTCAAGCACAGTGGCAAGCCTGCTCTGCCACAGCCACAGTGAGAGCTGGATAGACAGCCTCTGTGTGTTCCTGTTTGGGTGTTGTTTGTGTTTCTCACCACCCCACTGAAACATCACATGCCTCACTGCCTGTGCCCCACCAAGTCCAAAGCAGTGCTGTTTCTTGCTTTGCTGTATTCATTTGCCTTCCATCCTTGGTGGAATCACACTGCTCTTTTCCATTCTTCTCTGGTTTTTTCTGCTTCCTTTTTGCATCCTTTTGTCTAACGGTGTTGCTTGTCATTAGATAGAGAACTGAGGGGTGGAGTGAACACAGGCAGAGGACATGAATACTTGCTCTTCCAGCTGGAAACATAAACTAGTGAAGTTCTCATTGAACTGGCACCCATTTGGACAGACTTTGTTGTGAGTCCCCAGTAACTTCATAAAGTTTCCCTTTGGTCTCAAGTTTTGCCTGTACAACACGGCTTCAATGTAGAGACCAATGGGCTCTTTCTAGGTTTCCACCCATATGTAGGGGATCAGGTCTGCACTCATGGCTGGCCTGATGGTTAACTTTAGGTATTGTCTTGTCTGGGCTAATAGGCATCCACATGAATGGTCTAAGCATTTTCTGGGGTGTGCTTGTGAAGGTGTTTGATTTGGTAGGCTGAAGTCTGTTTCTGGGATGTTAGCAGGCATCATCCAGTTTGTTGAAGATAAACTGGAACATAGGAGTGGGTGATGGACTAACCCCTATTTTTGGGCTTCAATAACCCTCTTTCCAGCTCTTAGATGATCTTTGACTTAGCCTGAGTGGTTCTTCACAATGATGCCTTCAAGGCCATGTCTTGATGCAGTGGTAAGGACAGGGCAGCTCTCTGGAGACATTTTGAAACAGGAGTAACCTCTTCATGAGGCTTCACAGCTTTACTCACTCACCCTGCAA
Organism: Octodon degus; assembly: GCF_000260255.1. Lineage (NCBI taxonomy): Eukaryota > Metazoa > Chordata > Mammalia > Rodentia > Octodontidae > Octodon > Octodon degus. The sequence goes on along the minus strand of NW_004524604.1, from coordinate 1,494,074 downwards.
AGACTGTACCTCCTAGCACCCTGACATTGGTGATTAGATTCTGATCTACCAGGGAGTACACATAGCCGTCAGACTCATCCAACTGTTAGTCGTGAAGGACCTACAGGCTGCATTCCCATTCTGAGGAGGCTTCTTTTCCCTGAGTGTTGATTTCACACAAAAATATTCTGATGTAGGAAAAACTATTTCAATAATGCAAGACATTATTAATCAAAGCATGTAGAAAATAAAAATTCACAGTATTGAAATATAAATGTGGACAAAATACATTATCTTTAGCACCATTAAGAAGAACTTGTTTGATGCTGAATAGTTCTTGAGCAAATTTAAAATTCCACTGTCACAAATGATAAGCGAACAAATACCCCATTAATTCTGAGTGCATCTAAATTTAATTAGTTTTACTTCATTTTTACTTTGTTGAAAGCACTTAACTTCAAATCTAGCCTCTCAACAAATATCAAAGCATACAATATAGCATTATTAATTATTTCTAATCAAATTCTAAATAAAAAATTACTCCTGAAAATTCCTTGAGTAAAGCTCATGAGCAACTTGGCAAACTTAAGCAATAGCAAAGTAAATCATTCTCATTGATAAATCTTCCCCCTTTTCTTTCTCTAGTTTCCTCTTATATCGAACATGACCTATCTAAGAAGAAAAAAGTTCTCTCCTGATAAACAGTATCAAAGTTACCCTAAACTCTTCATGAAATGACTGCTCTGTCAGCTAGCTCTCATTGCTAGTATCAAATACCTAGCACACAATTTTTTTTTAATTTTTATTTTTAATTTATTTATTTTTTAATAATTTTATTGTGAAACAAATAGCAATGAGACAGTTTCAAAACCAATTACTAGCACAGTTTCACTAACTAATGCATTGCATATTGTTGCCTTAGTGGTTATTCATTGTACAAGATGCAGACATGATATCCTGTCCACAAACACTATTAGAACAAATTTCTGTACTTAATGATCCAAGAGAATGCAGCTGTATATGTATCTTAGGTATTTTGAACATACAGGTACAAAATGGTCATTCATTTGTATCCCCCTTTTTTGATTAGTTTTGCCAGAGAAGGGTATTCCATTGTCATTTAAATATTGTAAGTGCTTGAATTCAGCAAAATATTCGAATATAGTCCAGTAGATCGTAATAGTAGTGGATTTTCCGTAAGACTGGCAATGACAGAAGTTGTTGACTTGACTAGGGGATGGTTCAGTGGAATAAATGCTTGCCTGGCAAGTGCCAGGGCCTGAGTTCAATCCCCAGTTCCTCCAAGAAGAAGAAGAAAAAAGAAGTTGTTGACTTGAACCTTTTGTAGCTCAGCATATTAATATGGCTTTACCCTCTATACTCTGTTCCCACACTTCTCTGTTGGATGGTCAAGACAAGACAAAGCAAGACCTATATAACAAGTAATGTAAATTTTGTATCTGATAAGGTCAGTCAAATCCCCTCAGGATTTATCCTGAAACCATGTACTGCAGTTTATAGATCCTTTGTCAGTGTCAGCCATGTGGATGAGTCACAGCCACTGCTTGACCAATTTGCTCTCTGTGAAGGCCTGAGAGAATGTTTTCCCTCCATGTGACTCTCATCAGGCACACTCTACATCATTGATCATGTTGCTCTGTGGCCCCATAATCTCCTTGATCAGAAAATTTGGGACACAACTGAGTTACAGGGTGTTACAATACAGGTTCTTGCATGTCTTGAGTCTTCACTGACCTTGAAAGGGTAGGGCCAACATGTTGGCTGTCCTTGCAGCCCTTCTTTTTCTCTAATTTTTGGTCTGTGAACTTAGGTTGTTAACCATCCAGAAGAGAAGCTTATTAATATTACCCTACAACACAGGCAGTTGAGCTTAACCTCACTATCTGTCTGAACATCAAATATGTTAGGCATAACATGGAACATGTATTTTCCATCAAGTATTGATATGTTAAACTTTAAGTCCCTACAGAATATGAAGAAAAAATTAAACGAATAAAAAAATTTAAAAAATAGGAATAAACAGTTACATATTTTTTGCCAGAAATCTAGAAATCTAACCATATACAGCATTGTAGAAGGACAGTCCTATGACACTTATTTTCTTGTCTCACTTGTTTTCATTTATTGCCCCCCTTTTTTAAACAAACATTTACTTGAGGGACAGTATGGCAGTAATTGGTATGTCATGACACACATTACATATTTAGAAGACCAGAATGACAGGCATTCCAAGCATGACCCTACCATTACACATTGCTATCTTCAGTGAAGTTGCTTAGGTCATAGGTATCAGCATATATAGTTAGTCAGGGTGAGAGTCCTACCAATTAGCTGCTAGTTTCAAATACATGCTGCAGATTCTCAGATTCATACCCTTACCCATCTTGTAGCACACACAATTTAAAGGGAGGAATTTTACTCTGGCTCATGATTTCCGAGGGTTCATTGCATGATTGTCTGGATCCAAGGGAAAAGTGGCTCAGAAGAAGGGCCTGGAGGAGGAGAGCTCTGCATGGTAGCCAGGAAGCAGCAGAGATAAAGGAGCTGGGAACCAGAGCACACCTTTCTGAATCATGGCCCCAGAGACCCACCTCTTCCTATGAAGACCCAGCTCCTAACAGCACATTCAGTTATGACCTCATTCATGTGTCAGTCCATGGAAGAACCCAGCACTCTGTGATCCATTCAACTTCCCCAAACCCCACTTCTGAGCACATCCAGCTTTTGAGAGATCCAAACAGTAACACACTGGATTTATTTTAAAAGTGGAATACACTCCCACAACCCTTCTCTAAAGATGTAACAGTGGAATGATTCCTAGAGAACATACCTTGTGGAGACATCCCAATCCACATCAGAAGAATTCTGATGCTTCCTTCCCTCACCATCTGTTTTGCTTTCCTAGAGCTGCAGCAGCAAAGTACCCAGAAGTACTCAAGGAATATTTCTTGTCTCATCAACCTGGATCTACAAAGGGAACTCAAGGTGCTGTCAGAAGTACATCCATTATGAACCCTGTAGGAAAGCATCACTTCTCCTGCTTCTTCCTGGCTCTGGGGTTGGCCAACAGCCCTTGCAGGTGTGTAGTCATTCAATGACTGTGCTGCCACATGACCACCTTCTCCCAAGTGCCTCCTTTGTCTCTCCTTGTAAGTGCATCACTCACACTGGATAGCAAACCTACATTGCTGCACCATGAACTCATTTGAATCCTACTAATTAAACTTGCAAGGACCCTATTTCCCATATTCTAAATTATAACAATTAAAATTTCAACACACCATCTTTGAGGGAGGAAGTACTATTTAACCCCCAGAAGTGTTTCTAACTACAAAAACCCCTTGTCTATTCATGCACAAATGAAATGGCTGAGCCCTTGTGGCTTATCTCTCTCTCTTGAAGCCATCCAAGCCAGGACCCAGTCTTGACCTGGCTGCAAAGGCCTGTGTCCTGGGTAATAGATGCAGTGCTTGCTTCTGCTAAATGAACCCTAGGTTCTCCACTTGGTTCCTCACCGGCAGAGACTGTGCTGCTGGCCAGAGTCCTCCTATGTCTCACCCCCATATCACAATTCACTGTTACACCACCCTGCTCCTGTGCTTTAGAATAGGGTGTACTACAGAGCAAAATGTCTCCCCCTGCATCCAAGAAGCAGAAGAGAAAAAGAGTGAGGAGAGCCAAGATCCTACTGCTCTCAAGTGCACCCCAGCCACCTGCCAACCCCTCACAGTCCCCATGGCGGAATGGTTACACCACCTCCTACGTCATCAGATTTGGAGACCAAGTGATTCTTATAAATAGAAATATGCTTATGAAATCATACATGAGTTGAGGATGCTTCAGAAACAAAAATATTTCTCACCACTGCTGGTACTGCATTGAAAATGAGCAACAATGTAAGGAACATGAAATGTGTCTGTACTGCTTAAAGACATGGCTGATATAAAGTCTGGACCTAGGTTCAAAGAGATAGCAGAGAAACTAAGGAAATGTCCTAACAGGCTATGTCAAATTTGCATTGTAACTTGATTTATAATCTCATCTCACACATGAAAAACTCTGGAGTAATGCAGACAGATCATATAAAACATTAAGGTTTAGCTGTTGATTTAGAAATGGAAGAGAGGGAAATGTTTGGTTTTATCCCTATTCCTGTCTTCTGGGGCAATCTCCCACTAACTGTTAATAACATCAAGTGACTAATACCAGGTGACTTCACATAGGACCTAATAAATTTCTCCATAACCCTACTTATGCTGCCAGAGACAAAATTTTTCATGCTTTCTACAATCAACACATATGGGGAGATTTTAATTAGATAGTTGAAGACCATGCACTGCCTGACAATAATGTATTCCTGGGAAACTGTGAGCATGAGGCAGCACCTGGAATATAGACTTAAGGACATGTTGCACAACTGCAGATGAATCATTCCCCACTTCCATCTTCTGCACCACTCAAAAGTCTTACAGTTGTCATACATCATTTTCAGGAAGGGACAGAAACTGTGTATTTCCTTAATATATATATATATATATATATATTAGGATAGATATACAACTACTTTCTCTTAATTCAATGAGAAGAAAGATTTGTACTAATAGTATTTAAACAAGAGATCATGTATGCATCTTGTACTGTGAATAACTACTGTCAAGACAACAATATACAATGTATTAATTATTGTAACTGTCCTACTAACCTGTTTTGAAACTGTATCATTGCTATTTCTCTCATTAAAATTGAGAAAAAATTTTAAAAAGTTGTGACACTTGCATTCGCTACAACGCTGCTAGATTTTGTTTATAATCAGGGAAATTAATATCATATTAAGTAACCACTTTGCAGGAACTGTAATAAAATAATTCAGTTGGATATTATTCCCTACTCAGAAATTACAGAAGGTGCTCCTTTTACCACCCACAATCTGCTAAAAAAGCTGAAAGAATGAGTGTCATTTGTAAATTAAGATTGGTAAAATTTGGAGAAATCAATGGACTCCCATGGTGTTTCCTATGGCCCAAAAAGATGTATGACTTCTTTCCACGGGGACACATTGATGATCCTCTAGGAACTGGTAATGCAATGCTCACACATTTAGGAACTTCATCACTACTATGAGCCTCCTGTCTGATTCACATGAATGTGGCAAAATAGCACAAGCTACTCTGTCCTATACTAATAGATTAAGGTCACCTTACTGTGACTTCTGCCGAAATCACCTTTTTGTGGAAACTTTTAGATTAGAATATATCACCTTTTATGTCTGTATTAGGTTATCCCAAAAAATAGCCATCACTGTTAGCACTATTGATTGCTGCTCATCCAAGCCATCCTTGGATCCCCATGGTAAAACCTGAGGGATAAGTTCTGTTTGATTAAATTGGATCGCAGGAAATTATACTGACATATTTGCACCTGCACCCAAATTTCCTGAAATAAATCACCATTTGACTTTGCCACATCCTTCTCTTCCAGAAAAAACCACCTCTAATAAGAACCTGCTATTTTAAATTCTAATATAACCATCTTCAATGAACAAGGGACCCAATACTTCACAACAATGAGACTAACAGAGGCCCAAACATGTAACCCAACTATTGAAAGTCCTTGCTTCTTGCCTCATGCCATAAATGTACTGCTTTTTTCTTTCTGTTTTTGCTGGATCTCTGTGTTGCTCTAACAGGTATCACTTCTTTCATACTCAGGATGCCTATTCTTTCTTTCATTATTCTAATACAGTGGCACCTCTGTCATGAACTGAATTCTTTCAATGACTCTGGTTGCAAACTGAATTAGATGAGATTGGATGAGAACCCCATCAAGTTTTCCCATAAGGTCAACATTGAACCTAACTATTGGATTTGATTTGGTGCTCATTTAATTTGATTTGTGACCAGAATCATAGAAAGGATTAAGTTTGTGAACAGAGGTACCACTGTACTTAATATACTTTAAGAATAGTGTTCTTATATTCACATACATTGGGGATCCTAATTCTATTAATTACCAACATAGGAAATTCTGATTCAGATGTGAGGTCTAAAACAATGCCATCTTTTATTATTTGTTATTTCACCTGGGAAAACTTCTGAGTCATTGTAGATTTTTCTACTATAGTTAAATGTATATAATAAATAGTTAACACACTTTGTCAATTCCAGGCTGTGTTTGATGATGTTGTTATTGCTAATTGTACTACATTATCCAGGATGCTATACATATATAATTAGTTGTTCACCCTTGTATGATAACACTGTGATTATCTGGGATCATAATCTTCTCCAGTACCAAAGGACTGGGTAGTGAGCTAAGCAGATAGTAACTTCTCACCTCTAATGCATTGAGAAGGTATAATCTTGGGACAGATGCAAAGACTAAGAGGTATTTATTTTTTAATGTATTTAGTACAGGGTATACAGGGCCTCACTACACAGATCAAACTCATAGTAATCCTCCTGTTTTTCAGCTTTCCAAGTGCTGGGATTATAGGCACAAGCCAGGATGCCCAGTCTCAGTCACTGTCTCAGGGCGCCCCGGGGATGGGGCCAGCACAGCATGCCAGGCAAATAGAACACTGGTCCGTGCACCTGCCTAAGCAGGTGCTTTAGTCCACTGAGGTATCTGGCTGGCCCACTAAGAACTATTTACATCTAGAAGACAGCTCTGTGGAAGAGACAGTCCCTACAGAAACTTTGATGCTATTGATAAAGACACTTAACATAAGAAAAATACAAGTATCAACACAGAAAACAAATTAAAATTAAAAAAAAAAACCTGACAAGATGAAGAAAAAAATGAAATAACAGACTTCCAACCCATGTAGGAAAAAATCTAGGGGGCAATGAGATAAAGGAAATCAGTAGTCACTAATGTGAACTTTCTAAAATGATGGGGCAGAAGTTTTTAAAAAAAGATGAATGAAGCTATAGAGAAAATTGGATCAGAAATAGTTTTTCAGGTTTAAAAAGAGATGAGCATAAAGAAACAATTGCTCAGTGAATGTAGAGTAGACATAGATTTTTAAAAAATAGCCTTAGGGAAGTGGTGAAAATTACCAACACTCAGTATAGGATAGCAATGGAATCCAAGAAACAGAACATACACAGGCATTCAGAAAATTCAAAATTTCATTAAAACAGGAGGATCTTTTTGAGTCTGATCTATATAGTGAGACCCTGTAGACCCTGAAATACATAAAGAAAAAGTTTGCAAAACTGAATGAAGTGAAGAAGTGAAGACAGAATATTAAATCTAGACTACAGGAGTACAGTAAGTACTCATGAAAATTTTTTTTTAAAAATAGCAAGATACCATGAGACATATCAATCCAACAGGTGCAAAATGATGCAGAGAAGAACAACATAAGATTGAAGTCATAAGACTGTAGTCTCTATGAAAAAGCAGAAGTCAATGTGAACAATATAAAATTCATGTTCATGAAAGTAATGGCGGAAAACATCTCAAACATGAAAAAGAATTTGACATATAGATAAATGAGAAATACAGAACTCTAAGAAACCAGGAACAAAATAAACCTACAGCAAGGCATATAATAATAAACATTCTAGAAATTCAGAACAAGAATAAAATATTAAAATTTATTAGGGAAAAGAAACATATCACCTAAAAAGGAAAGCCCATGAGAATCACAGCAAGCTTCTCAACGCAAGCCCTTACAACAAGAAGACCTTGTAGTGAAATACTTCAGGTCCTGAAAGAAAACAACTTCCAATTCAGGTTGATATACCCTCCAAAACTATCTTTTAGAATCAATAGAGAAATAAGATATTTTCATGACAAGGAACAACTGAAGAAATTTATAACCACCAAACCAGATCTACAGAATACACTGAAAGGTGTTTTAGAAAGAGATAATGAAGACCACAATTCCAAGAACACCAACAGAAAGAAGGCACCAGCCCAGTCAAGCAATTAAGCAAATGAGAAATACAGGAAACAACTAAAAATAATATAAGTATAAGCCAATGCATATCAGTTATAAAGGTCAATGTAAATAGTTATAATTCACCAGTCAAAAGAAACAGACTGGCAGAATGGATCAAGAAACAAGATCCAACAATATTCTATATCAAAGAAACCCATTTTACTGAAAAAGTGATTCATAGACTAGAAATGAAAAGATGAAAAACAAGACTTCACTTGACAGGAAGCCAGAAAAAAGAAGGGGTAGCTAATCTATTAGCAAACAAAGTGAACTTCAAGCAATGATTGTTCGAAAAAGAAAAAAAAACAAAAACAAAAACATGGTCATTACCTACTTGTTCAGAGAAACCTCCAAGAGGAAGAGATAAAAAGTAATATATATATATATATATATATATATATATATATATATTATAATATATATATGTATTATCAGCACACTTGACTATATAAAACAAATATTAACAGACATAAAAAATCAAATAAGCACTAACACAATTATAATGGAGACTGACAATATCTCACTGTTACAAATGGACAGATCAGTTAGAGAAAAAATCAACAAAGAAATATCAGAGCTGAACCAAAGCTGTGAGAAAACGAACTTCCTAGATGTCTATGGAGTTTTACTATACAAGATCAGAATACACACTCTTCTCGGCTGCACATGGGAAACTCTCCAAAATAGAGCACATGCTAACTCATAGAACATGTTCAACCAAATGCAAAAGAGTTGAAAATTGTGCCATGAATATTATCAGACCGTAGAGCAATAAAATTGTAAAGCAATGATAAAAGAAATCATAAAAATTCCATAAACACATGGAAACTAAATAACATCCCCCTAAACAACCTGTGGGTCACAGAAGAAATTAAACAGCATGTATAATTAAATAATAATGCCCAAACAACATACCAGAAGGTATGTGATGGAGTAAAAGTAGTATTACAAGGGAAATTTATAATGGTATAATCTGACATCAGGAAAACAGCAAGCTCAAATATACAACTTAATGTTGAACCTCAAAGTGCTAGAAAGAAACTAATGAGTCAAGCCAAAAGCTTAGATGAAGGAGAAAATGATAAAGATTAGGACAGAAATTATTGAAATTGAGAGTAAGAAAACAATAGAAATTATCAACAATTTGAAGAGTTTGTTCTTTGAAAGGCTAAATTAAATTGATAAAATTTTACACTTTTTATCAAAAAAAGAAAAGAAAAGACTCTTATTATGTAATTAAGAATGAAAAGGATTGGGGCTGGGGATTTGGCTCAGCAGTAAAATGTTTACTTAGCAAGCTGGAAGCCCTGGGTTCAGTCCTCAATACCAAAAACAAAAAAATAAGCCTCTCCTAAAAACCAACTCAACCAAGAATGAAAAGGATGAAATCACACCTACTTTGAGAACTTTTATTCTGTAAGATAGACTACACAGAAGAAAAACATGTGAATTACTAAAAGCAGAATTAAGATATAACAATTCTATTTTTGGGTTAAACTTTCATATTTTATTTGTATTTTTTAACAATTCTAAGTAAATGAATATCAGTCAATGAAACTGAAGAAGTAATTAAAAGTCTACTAACAAAGAGAGGCCTAAGTCCTGATTGATTCACTGTTGAAGAACAATTGGCATGAAGGAAAGGAGAAAATAAAGAAGGAAGGAAGGGAAATATATACATATATATAGACAGAATAGCTTGTACCACTGATTTCTACTATTCATTGAAAGGAGCAGTTAATGCTTAAATTTTTTCTTTTCTTTTTAATTTTTTTGACCAATTTTGCATGCTTATATTTGATAATCTGAACAACTAATTTGAACATAGCAATACACAATGTAATAACCACTGTTGAATGCCTATCATTTTGTTTAGTGAAATTTTGTATTGTTACTAATGTTTTTATTATTATTTTTGTTCTATTTAAAAAATAAAAAAAGAAATTTAGAGAAATCAAATATCATTACTGTTCAAACATTTTAATGAGATTGAAAAGGAAGCAAGACTCCAAAAATCTTTTCTGGAACCAAGCACTACCCAGATACCAAAGCCAGAGAATGACACAATCAAAAAGGAGATCTACAGGCCAATCTTTCTAATGAATAAAGATACAGGGGCAGGGAGTTGGCTCAGTGGAATAAACACTTTCCTGGCAAGAGCAAGGGCATGAGTTCGATTGCTGGTTCTGAAAAAAAAGTGCAAAAGTACTTAATAAGTTACTGGTAAACATTGTAATAAATCATCAGGAATATTACAAACCATGACCAGTAGGATTCATACCAGGAATGCAAGGATGGTTCAATATATTCAAATCAATAGGTATAATAGACCATATCAACAGAGCCAAAGATAAAAATCACATGATTATCTTAATAGATGCAGAAAAAACTTTCGATTAAGTCCAATACTCTTATAATAAAACTCTACAGAATATTGGAATAGAGGATCTTTATTTCAATGTGATAAAAGCCATCTATAACAAACCAACAGCTAACATTATAACAAATGGACATACTAAATGGATGAAAACTGAAAACATTTACTCCAAAATCAGGAACAAGACAAGGATGTCCATTATTACCACTCTTATTCAATATAGTTATGGAAGCATTAGCAAAAACAATTAGATAACAGAAAATAATGAAAGAAATAATGATAGGAAAGGAAGAAGTTAAACTATCATTATTTGCAAATGACATGATACTCTACATAGAAAAAACTAAAAGCTCCTCCAAAAATCTTCTAGACATAATAACCAAATCAGTGGCATAGCTGGATACAAACTTAATGAAAAATCAATACTATTCCTGTATACAAATAACAACTTTATTGAGAAAACAATTGGAGAAATCATGTCTTTTACAATAACATGGAAAAAAATGAAATACTTATGGATCAATCTAACAGAACACTCAAAGATATTTACATGGAAAACACACATTTCTGAAAAATGAGACCAAAAAAGGTATCAGAAAATGGAAAGACATCTCTTGCTGCTTACTAGGAAAAATCAATGTAAAAATGACCACACTCTAAAAATTGTTATACAGATTTGATTTAATCTCAATCAAAATACCAATAACATCTCACAGAACTAGAGAAAACATTATTAAAATTCATTTGGAACCAGAAGAGACCTATAATAGCAACATCAATTCTGGGCCACAAATGCAAGGCAGGTGGCATCATATTACCTGGCTTGAAATTATACTACATAGAAATGGTCATAAAAACAACACGTTACTGGCAAAAGAACAGATCCAAAGATCAATGGAATGGATTAGAAGATGCTGAAACAATTCCAAATACACTCAGCCACCTTATCTTTGACAAGGGGCCAAACAACCTCCCTGGAAGAAAGCCTTTTTGATAAATGATGCTGAAAAAGCTGGCTTTCTATATGCCAAAGACAAAAATTATACTCCTATCTCTCACCATAAGCTAAGCTAAAATCAAAGTGGACCAAAGACCTAAATATTAAAACAGAAACAATAAGTCTACTGGAATGGAGAACAGGTAAAACTCTTGAAGACATAGGAGTAGGCAAAGACTTTACAAACAAAACTCCATTTGCACAGAAAATGCTTCAAAAAACCAACAACTCGGATCATATCTTCCTAAAAAGTTTCTGCATGGTAAAAATGAATTGCCAATAGAGTAAAGACATAACCCACAGATTGGGAAGATTTTTTTCCCAGCTGTTCTTCAGACAAAAGATAGAAATCTAGAATATATAAAGCATTGAAAGAATCAAACCCCCAAATTTAAAGATGCACTCCACAAATGAGCATCTGAGATGACTATACAGTACTCATATTAAGACATACAAATGGAAAATAAATAAAAATGTTCAACATCACTGGTAATTTTTTTCCATAATTTTATTGATAAACAAATAGCAATGAGACAGTTTCAAATCAAATTGGTAGGACAGTTTCAATAATTATCACATTGCATGCATTCTTCCTAGTGGTTAATTGCTGTGCAAGATGAGGACTTGAGATTTTATTTACAAACACCATTAGAACAAATCACTCTATTCATTAAGAGAATGTAACTGTATATCTATCCTAACCACTTTGAATATACAGATACAAAATGGACATACATCTGTATCCCCTTTTTTTTTGACAAGTTCCATTATTCGAATATTATAGGTGTGTAAACTCAGCAAAATATTCCAAAAGACTCCAGTAGCCCATAATAGTATTGGGTCTTCCACTTGACTGGCAATGTCAGAAATTGTTGACCTGAGTCCCCTACAGCTCAACATAACACCATGGCTTTACTTCTTATACTTCGTTTTTATACTTTTCTGCTGGATGGTTAAGACCAAGGTAAAGCAGGACCTATGCAACAAGAGTTGTAGCTTTTGGGTCTGATAAGGTCAGTGAAATTCCCTCAGGATTTATCCTGAGATCCTGTACCTCAGATTGTAGAACCTTTGTCAGTGTCAGTCATGTGAATGAGTCACGGCCATTGCTTGGCCAATGTGCTCTGTGAAAGCCATCACTGGTAATTTGAGAGATGAAAATTAAAACAATGCTGAGATTCCATCTCACTCCAGAAAGAATACCTATCATCAAGAAGTCAAACAAATTCTGGCAGGGCTGTGAAATGCAGTCACTGTGGAAATCAGTGTGAAGATTCTTCAAAAAATTAAAATCAGAAGTTCCATTTTTCCCCACTATCTACCTCCTCGGTATCCTCTTAAAAGAATTAAAAGCATCATATCTGTTGTAGTTTGGGGTATTGCAAAATGAGCAACACAATATAGGACACATATTTTATAAGATTTTTTTATTATGGTCATCCAAAGAATCATATACAGAGAGTTCAGGAAATCTGACCAGATATTAAAGACCAAAAAATCCAGCTGAAGGACTGGTTTCCATGGCAATGTCTGGCATGAGTCCAGCTAAAGACCTAGAACCCCTAACAATGCCTCCCATGAGTCAAGCTGGAAGCCTAGAGCCCACAACAATCTCTCATCATGCAGGACATTTTCATGGATTTGTGCTGAGAAAGCCCAAAAGTCAGTGGTGGATGCTAGAAAGTCTATGCCACCAGGCTGAAGGAGCTGAGCTAGCAGGCTGAGGTGTCTACATGGGATCCAGGAAGCAATGCTCAAAGTAAGAACTAGAGCTCCGCTGCAAAAACACTACAGTTATCTTTAGCAACAGTGAGGTCCTAAGATTCTCCAATGATGAGGACAGCTGAGTTCCCATCAGGAAAGACAATGTCAGAAGACTGAGCTATGTACCATCTTCTGCTCTTGAGCCTGAAATCAATTCTCAAGATGAGGACCAGAGTACCCCAAAAGTGAACTGTAGCCATTCTCAGCAACAACAAAGTCCTGAACTCCTCCTCTAATGAGAATATCCAAGTTCATCAGGAAAGCCAGCATGATAGGCTACTCTAAGAGAACCAATAGCCCCCAATGGCCCCCCAGCAGCTTCCAAACAGCTTCTAACAGCACTCAACAGCTTTTCTTCTCTCTTTTTCCCTCTTATGCTGCTGGCAACAATCCTCAGGTGGGCCTCCCTCACCCAACACAATTCTGGTTCAATTTAGCTGGGTGATACAAGTTGACCAACAGTTGTCAATCCACCACAGTGATATATGCAGACCCATGTTCATAGAAGCACAATTGTAGGGGGCTGGGGAGGTAGCTCAATAGAATAATTGCGTGCCTGGCAAGTACAAGGGCCTCAGTTCAATCCCCGGTTCCACACACACATAAAAAAAAGCACAGTTGTAGTAGCTAAATATTGGAAACAGCCTAAATGTCCATCAGCCAATGAATGGATAAGGAAGATAATGTTTTTATACAATGGAGTGTTACTCAGCCATACAGAAGGATAAATTTGAGATATTTCTAGGCAAATGGATGTACCTAGAGGCCATATTCTTAAGTGAAATAAATCAGGCACACACATGCATGAATATTGCATTGTTTCTCTGGTGTGAGAAACTCAAAATGCAAATAAGGACCAAAATGTACAATAGACATTGCAAATTAAGAAGATGTCCAAATGGGAAGGGAAACTACGGAGTAGGGATGGGGAAAGGAAGGAAGGAAAAAGGAAAAAGAATGAGGGAAGAAAGATACAATAGAAACAAAGCTTTTGTAAATAAAAAGGGAAAGAGGGGCAGAAAGGAGAGGCAGGAATGTGGAAAACTAAGAATCATGTATGGGTACACATTCCATGTAATAAATGGGATCATGGCATGTATCTAAATGTTACCAATAAACTTAATGATAAAGAGTAATTGTAATAAATTGAGACAAAGAAGCTGAATGGGCAAATAGTTTTTGGCCATCAGTGACAGCAGATCTCTGCAGCACACTGCCTGGAAACCAAGGCACTCCTCTGCAATAGTCACCCCCAGTGGTCAGCATGTCCAATTTCTCTGCTTTTTCCCTTTGTTTCCAATTCAGGGTCAACTGTAGAAAGCTACATTTCTCAAACAATTGCATGTGGTGCCCTACTTTTAGTTGTCCCTCTTCCACCTTTCCAATGGCAACAATTTCCCATTAGATCAACCTCAATGCTTCTTCCCTTTTGCTATAATGCTTTTGCAGTTGCTGTCCATCTCTGAATGAGAGCAAGTGGTGGCAGCTGATTTCTTTGCTATGAAGAGCCTGAATTAATAGCCTTTATCCTTTCAGCAGGGTGTGCCAGCTTCGATCTAGGGTTTTAGCTTTGTCTTAGGTTACCTAAACAATGGAACAAACATAGAAAATCACACAGTTAGCCTCAGTCATGAAAGATCACTATGGAGGATGGTAAGGAAAGGTTCTTTTGTCAAAATGAAGGAAAGGTATTTTTGAAAAATGGCCTAGAAATCTTCTGGAAGATATGAAAAGGAGGAAAATAAGAGATTTGTTTAGCTTTGTGAAATGACTTGATGGGCTGGATGGAGTCCGTATTTTTTCAATAGGAAAAGAAAGAAAAAAAATGTTCAGTGCTTTGTATCCAAGAGCAATCTTCTTACCCAGGCTCTAAAAGCACTTTGCAAAAATCATCTCGTGTCAAGTATTATAAATGCCTTCTCAAAAATGAGAAGTGAAAGCACCACTGATTTTTCTAGTGAGCAGAATAACGATTTTGTATTCTCCATTTGATGTTCTAATAATTATTTTGGTATAATCATAGGCTAATCTGTATGGGAGGCTTTTACATATTATGCACACTATCTCAACCCGTAACAATAAAACCCAGTAGTTGTTGACTTTTAGATTTAGACTGTTTCTTCCCAGTATGTGAAGAAAGCTGGCAGTAAGTTACATATTTATATGGCATGATTTCATGGTTGAAAGTAACCCTTATCCCTACCTCTGTCAACACTAGTTTTTATCATCTTGAATTTATTTTCCTTTCCTTGGTTCTATAAAGGAAAAAAAGTCCTTGCTACAATCTTCACTTTACTACTTTGGCCTGGAAGAGTACTTTAATAGTATAAATGTGGCCTGAAAATCGAATTCTTTGAAGCCTGCTTATTGTTTTTGATTCTTTCATAAAAGTACCTCTACTGGATACCACCACTTTGAAGAAAAGGACTTCTTTGTACAAAACACTAGTGGCTATACATTCTTATAAAGTCACAGTTTAAATTTCAGAAAGTTAATATTGAATACTGCATCAAATTCACGCCAGTTGTTCTTCTTTCAGCAGAGGGGTAGTGAAATAAAGTACCAAGAGGATTTTATAATTCCGAGACAGTTGGAAAAAATGTGCTTATTTTTAAAGTGGTCTTTCCTTTGTGGTCTTGGCTTCCTCTTTGGTAACAGTGTTGGACCAAGACCCCAGGCTTTGGACTCTACTCCTGCCTGGCCAAATGTCAAGGCCCAGTTCAGTCTGAGTATTTTGTTTTTTACAATCCTTGTACCTATGGCTGTTGACTGGAGCAGAGACAAAAGATTTAATTACCCTTAATTACCTTAACCCTGCCCTGTCAAGGTTCAGTTTACCAACCTGGCCAATGTTTCTTTTCATGGTCTTCCCACTCCCCTGTGTTCTTCTTAAGACCTTCATTTCCCTTTCCTGAGATTTTACCTTCTGCTCATAATTGCTGGTGTATTATACACTCACTATTATTAGCCATCCTTTTCAAGACTAAAATATGAAATGTAAACATGAGTTTCTTTCTTGTTGGAAGACTTTAAACAAGAAATTCAATAAAATAGAATAAGTTTGTAATCTAGAAATGTTTATCCATGTAACAATTTCTGTTGACTTCTTCCTGTATATTGCACATTGGCTAGACATGGAGGTCAAGAGACATGTTTCCTTCTACTTAGGGGCTCATTCTCAGCTTGGGAAATCCAACAGCTGCTTCTGGAGACCTACACATGTAGCCCGGGTGGGATTTGTGATCTTTTCTCAGGTATTTAAAAAGGACTGTTCAATAGTGGTTATACATCCAAGGGAAGTTCACTGTCCTGGCTAGTGGTAGTGGTTGTTGGTTTGGACACCATGGGCTTATTGTCTTTAGGTCACCTCAGTTGATCTTTCCCGAATGATGTCAATTTGACTTGTGTGATGTTACTTGTGTCTCACCCTCCATGGTTGCTTTGTTTTCCATGCAGTGCACACAGAGCACAAGGAACTTGTGTATGGAACACATATCATTAGAGGCTGATGGGATGATCAAAAGCAATACAGCAAGTAGCCCTTTGTGAATGTCACTGCTCTCATTTTAGGTCCTTCAGCTGCCAGCTCTATGAGGACCTCATTGCAAGGCTCCACTGACTCCTGCTGTGTATGCTGCCAGGGCATTTGCTCCTTTGTGGTCTTCAATTTCTCCTTGACCTGCTCTAGTCTCCTGATTTCTTGCTTATTTTGAATAGAAAACAATTTTATCCTCTTCTTGACCTCTGAACTCATCCCAATCATGCTCTAGAGGGCTCTCCCCAAGCCACAGTGGACTGTGGACCTGTTGTGTTGAAAAGAAGATGTTATTGCTGTGGAGACCCAGAGAAAGTGTGTGACCTGCCACAACATCTGGGAGAAGGAGCCTTGGGAAATCAGGACTGCTTCCCACAATGAGATGTGCTGGTTTTACAGTAGGCAATGAGCTTACCTGGAAGAAAATCTTTAATTCCAACAATATAAGTATTGGTATAATTAAGGGAACCTACTAGTTGCAATTTATAAATCATATTTCCGTTCCTCATATTCTGAACTATATTCTTATCCTTTTAGATCCACACTCCTGTTATTTAACTTTTCCAGTTCTTGCTGTCATTGAAGTTCCTGTTTCCTCATTTCCTTGTTTTCACTCTCAAGCCTTCCCTGTCCTCATCTATGTCACCACAGTGGGCTCCCTCTTTCAATGCTGTCCTTTTACAGGCTTGACGGTGATTCCTCTTTTACCATGATCCTGCATAACTTGTCAGTTCTTGGTGCTGGATCATTTCCATCTATCCCTTTTTACTCTTTTTCTTTTCTTGCCTTTCTCAGAGAAAAATTATAAAATGAGTACTGAAAACAAAACAATTTATTGCCCATCTGCTCAACGAAATTGCCTGTACTTTCCTGTGCCATGTGAAATAATAGTAGAATCAAGCACAGGATAATTTAGCTTTTTGTTCCTGGAAATATTTACCCCTCAGAAATAACTCTAAATTAACCAAACCAACAGCTTGGTCATTAAAATTTGCTTCTGTCCCTTCCCATTCCTGTGCCCATCCCTCTACCCCACCCCCAATCCCATAACACGACTCCACATGACCCTAGCCTGTCACCTGTCCAGGAAGACCTGCCTAAACATTACCCAGTGAAATCCCAAGCCCTACAAATAGTATCTTCTGTGGTCCTCCTTCTAAAATGCTATCTAGGATGTATAAAAGTGTTCTTGTGATTACTGACTGAGTCTTTTAATTTAGCTATGATTGGGTAAAGACATTATCTTGGTGGGTTTTAGAGGAGTTGATAAAAGCCATCTTCTACCAGACCTAGAGTTTTATCTATAATTTTGACTCCAGCCTCTCCACTGCCCATGAATTCTTTCTTTCATCCAACATTACTTGTAAAGCCATTGATAGCTATATGCTCCCCTTCAGTTGGACTGAGTGACCTATGTCCACATTCCCTGTAAAGGTAGAAAAAGAGCCTTAAAAAGAGTTTCTCTGTGGTCTTCTGTCTCAGAACTTTCTGTATATCCCTTTTGATTTCTACAGCTCCTGGGTGGTTTCTGGCTGGCTATTCCTTCTTATTTTTGCCATAGTTTTGATTTTAAGTGTCATCAAAAGACCCATGGATTTAAAGGTGGATGAAATCCTATGACATGGTGGGGTGAGAGGATCTTCAGAAGCTGGGGCTGGTGAAGACAGGGGGTGTCCTTGAGGAGGACATTGTGACTCCAAGATCTCTTTTTCTCTCTTTCACCACGATCAGGTGAAACTTAGGCAGATATTAAAGAAGAGCAGACCACCCCTCCACATACTCCTACCAGACTGTGCTGCGCTAGTGGAGGCCCAGAGCCACAGGGCCAAGGGACCATAGGCAAGAACAGTGAGCCAAATAAACCTCTCCTCTTTTCAAGTGGATGGATTACAAGTATTTGTAATAGCAGTGGAAAATGGACTACCACACATCTTCTGGCTTTTTCCACTGAAACAAAAACATCTTATAAGATTATCCTTTATTTTATCCTCTCCTGAGGCCAATACCATCCAGTTTCTTTACTTCAAATAGTTTTCTATGTGCAAATTTTTTTTTTAGTCAGCCTTTCTAGCTGCAATCTCTTATATGAACTTTGGGTCCAATATTGAGGAAAGACTAAACTTCAGTTCCAACACAACACATGACTTTTCCTCTTCAGATAGCATTTGCTCTTCCATGTTTTCCATCTCACTTAATGATCATCTGCTCTCAGGAAAGAAAACCAATTATGAAATAACAACAATAGGGAATACTTAGCTGTAGGATTTTTGGTGAAACAGAGCTTAACTTATTTTTCTCAGGACACCAAAGAGTCACAATTTTTTTTTCTCTGCCATTCATATGTGCAAAGGAAACAGAGGCTCATTATTTTCTGTTTTGGATCAGAACGTATGAGTGTTAACAATATAAGCGTGTGCCTAAATCTCATCGTGAACTTTAAAAGCTGACACACTGCACTTTTTACAATCACAGGAATCAAGATCTTGTTTCTACGCATTCCTTTCCTCAGTCTTTCCATGTAGGTACAGAGGAAGCCTGGGCTCTCATTTCCTCTTGGTCTTGACTTTGACATCCATCCTGTCTTTGGCTTAGTCCAGCCTTAGCACAAAGATAGAAACCAAAGTCATGCTGCCACCCTTCATAATTGATCATGCTTGAAAGCTGATCAAACTGCCCACCCCTGCCATTGGTGTGTGAGTCTGTGGCCTGCCCTCAGTAGGAATCCAAGAACGTCTTGCCCTGATGTCATCCAGGTAACATTTCATCCAACACCATTTCACTCTGCTCTTCTGCTCTATCACTGGGATTGGTGTGCTGCAGAGACTTCCTGAATGCAGGTGCCACTGCCCATCCACCAAATCCAGGTACTATCTAAGAACAAGGGAGGGAGGGAGGAATCCCTGAGTAGCCAGAAGAAACAGAGCAGCAAACTGCTAAAGTCATGGTATCAGGATTGTTATCTTTGTTCTGTTTGCAAGGAGAATTGGAGTTGATAAGCAAAATGCAGGTTTGGAAAAACAAAATCTGTATAACTTGGCTGCTTTACTTCACTTAGGAATTAAACATTTTTGAAAAATGTCACCTCCAGAATAATTTAACTCTTTTAACTCCAGAAAAATTCAATGTATTTTTTTTCAGAGCCTGATTACTGTCTCCTAACAAGTATGTGTCTCCTCACATTGACCCTCTATGCCTCTAGGGGAATCAAGATTATTCAAATTTAGTTATTTCCAGGAGTCGTCTCTGTGAGCATTTCTCATTTGATGAGAAAAGGAAGCATTTATAGCATCAAGTATTTCTCTCCACCATGTAATTTGCATGTACTTAATCAGTACCTTATTTTTAATTCTAAAAAATTCAGTCCAAATGAATACCTGTTTAGCAACTCTCCAACTAATAGACAGAAAGATGTGTCACATGCTACTTAGCTCTCTGCAGAACTCAGGCGGTAAGTGTCAGGGTGACAAATTGCCAAATCCAGGGGGACTTCTCCTCCTAGCAGTGAGGACTTTCCAGATCATTTCTTTTCAAGTTTTTGGTTTTTTTTCCAAATGGAAAGGTGGGGGGCAGAAATACCCCTTGTTAGTCATTTGGTTATAAGACAGTAGTTTTCCTAGTGCAAAAGGCTGTAATTCCCTGTATAACTTAGGGCCTGGTAGATTTCTGGAAAGCTCACGGCCATCTCAAAGAATGATGTCTCATTTAGAAATTACTGTTTTCTTTTCTCTTTAATCCTGAAGGACATTAATAGTATTTCATAGTACTAAGGCATGGAATGACACGTATGAACATATTTATTACTATCTTTTGCATATTGTAGAATGCCAGCTCTCAATAGGTATTTTGACCTATTTTTCACGGAATTTACCTGTGTGTATCTATAATAATCAAAGCTCTCTCTGGAAGAGCTCCTTTTGTACTGGAATATAAGGGGGAAAGTGGGAATTTAAATTGGTGTATTTAAAAATAACCTGCTGAATTGACATAGTTGAAGCAATGTATCTAATAATTTTATCCCATCCAGGTACATAAGCAAGAGATACTCAGGCCAGGGACACACTATAACTCCAAGCAACGAGTTAAGGATGAGCACCTTTATGAGCATGAACTCAATACCTACACAGTCACTTCCAAAGCTGATGCCCATTCATTCAGATAAAATAAACTCTTGCATTTTCTTTGGTATTAATTATTTGAATAATTCAGGCGATAATACTTCAGGGTGTGTGAGACTACATGGTCAAGGCCACTCTTTCATGCGTCGCTTTCCGGGGGGAGTGGACAGTTACCCATAGTTCATCTGCCACAGGGCTTGGAGACAGCGTTGGGTTTTGTATCAGTTATCAGACAACCTGAATCCTCCGAAATTTGGCTCTTCATTCCTGAAGGGAATCCCTTCCCTCTCTTGAGGTGTTCAACATCAGATCTCAACCCCCTTCTTGGGTCTCTTAGATCTGTACATGCCTGTTCCTCTCTGGGGTCTCAGTCTTTCTTTGTCACCTTCATGTCATCAAGATGGATACTTCATGGTCCTTGGCATTGACAATCTGTCAAGCTGACTTCAAAGACACCCTGCATCATTAGCTTCTAGGGTTGTCATCCAGACTGCAGCCATCTGTCCCCACAGCACACCTGTGCTCACACTCACACACAGAAAGCACTCTTGTCTCTGGAGTTCCAAGCTTACTCCGACTTCTAGAGTCAGCCTGTGTCTTCTTTGATCTCACTGAGATTTCAGACACAACTTTCTATCTTTATTTCTTTTCTTTCTTTTTTCTTTTTTTTTTAAAATCTAGGACAGAGTGTACATGATCTCACTGTGTAGATCAGACTCGTAGTGATCCTCTTGTTTACAGCCTCCCAAGTGCTGGGATTACAGGCGCGTGCCACCACACCAGTCTCTATTGCCATCTCAGCAAGCCCCTGGGGTGGGGCCTGCACAGCAGGCCTGGTGATCAAATTTCAGGACCCTGTGTCTGCCTAAGCAGGTGCTTTAACCCCATGAGCTGTTTGGCCAGCCCTCATCTTTGTTTCCATGCTCTTCGGGAGTCCATTTCCTCTATCTGTCAGCTCTTAGGATTTCATTTTCTGTAGAAAAGAGAGGATTCAGCCAGTAGTTTAATTTCAATAAGGAGTTGTATATTTTCTCATGTACTAGGTAGTGTGGAAGTAGGAGGCTACACAGGGGCTTCGGATGCTCTGCAATAATTTTCTAGATTTGTCATAACAAAATACTATAGGCCAGTGGCTAGACCCATGGAAATATATTGCCTTGTGGGATGGAGCCTGAAAATTCAGAATCAAGGTGTTGACAGGTTGGTCTCTCATTCAGCAGGTAGGGAAGACCATGGTCCTTATGTCTTCCCTGACATTTGGTGGTGTTTGGCAATCTCTGGCAGGTCCTTAGCTTCTGTCCTGAATTCACATGCGTTCTCTGTGCATGGGTCCAAATTTGTGCTTTTTATAAAGACCCAAATCCAGTTGGATTAGACCTTGCCTGATGACTTTGTTTTAACCTGATTGCCCATCTCTACCTTAAGTCCCTCTCTGTAAATAAGGTACTGGAGTTAGCACTTTAACAAATGATTTGGGCGACACTTGGATCATCCCTGCCATGCTCCGCAGTGCCATCACCAACCTAGCTGCCTCCTACCTTCTTCTCCACCCCCTTGAGCATGATTTCCAGCTCATGCTTCGCAGATGCCTGCTACACGTTTTCCAGGCAGGGGGCAGGAAGAGGTAGAAATGCCCACACTATTCATATCTGCTCCTTCTTAGCAGGAATGCAAAACCAGACTCAGGATCTTATATCCTTAGCCAGAGGTGTGTCATGAGATCCCATTCACTTGACATGGAAACCAGAAAGAAAATGTTTTGTTTTCCAGTTTGAGGTGTAGAGGAAGAGCAGGGAGAAAGCACCTGGGAACCAGTGTTGGCCTTGTCTTCCACAGCAGCTCCAGCCCCTGTCTTGTTAGCCCTCTACACACTGACTGCATCGTTACTTGTGCTTCTTGTTTGCTCCCAGCCTGGATGGTCCACTCACCTGTGTTCTGCTCTAGAGCATCCAGGCTGAGGCAGAGCTCTGGAGGGAGCTGTTCTCTACACTCTCTTTCCTAGAACTGTTGCTATGTCACTGCCTCCCAAGGCAGCCTGAGTAGTACTTAGAAATAGCTTCACATGTTTTAATCCTCTCCCTCCTCTGTTCACCAGGGCAGTCCCAAACAAGCATGGTTTTCTTCACTTACTCTCCAAGTATACACTCTTTCATTAGAAACTCGTGGTTATTGCTGATGACCTCCTTCAACTCTTCTTTCTCTTGCTTTGCTGATCTGCACATTGCTTCTTGTCCATGTTGTTTGTGCAAGTGTGATGACCCAGTGTAGGTTATTCCCCTGCTGTCCCCTCCCTCTCAGGCTCTGCTACACAGTCCTCCCTCTGTCCCGCAGTCTTCACCCAACTCTCTCTTCTGCCTTCTTCATAATCTGTGAGCATGTCCAAATCTCTTCCATTAAAAATAAATAAGCCGATCTTCCCTGAACATATACACCCATGCAACAGCCACCATGAATCTTTTTTATCTTCTTGACAAATCCTCAGAACATCTTCCATTTGCTTCCTGTATTTCTTTGCCTTCCAATCATTCAAACTTAGCATAGTTAGTACCTCCTCATCTATTGAGATTGTTTCCATAACTTCCAGTGGCCTCCTGGAGGGCCAAGCCCAACACACTCCTTCAGTTTCTGTTTTGTCTCACTTAACTTGAGACATTTAGTGACAGAATGTCCCATAGCTTCTGGGATCTGTGTGTCTTGGCTGTCTTCCTCTCTGACTTTGTGATTCTCCCTCTCTGAGTTCTCTTTTCCTTCCACATCCAGGAGTTCATCCTCTGTGGCTCCAAACTACTGTATATCACAAATGTTTTTAAAATTGCATTTGTTTCAAGGAACTATAGACTTTTTTTAATGAACACAACCTTTGTATTGAATTAGGTATGATAAGTGATGTTACGGTTTGTGTCTAGATGTCCTCCCAAAGCCTCATGCAGTCATGAGGTAGTGGGCTTTTAGAGTTTGTGATTTTATTTTTTAAGAGTTTGTGATTCATTCATGATCCAATACTGGGATTATGGATGTGAGTGCTACACCCAGCCTGGAGGGGAGGGGGAAGCCTGAATGCAATGTAAGTCAGAGAGAAAAGCCGCCGCCGCTGCTCCTCCCTTTTACCTTTGCTATTTTGCTGCTGCCCTCTGCCATGTTCCACCCTGCCTTGGAACCAGCTGAGTATGGACTGAAACCTCTACAAACTGTGAGCTAGATAAACCTTTCTACTCTTAATTTTTGGTAATGGGTGTTTTGTCCCAGCAATGAGAGAAAAGTAACCAAGACAAGTGATCCAAGCATGATGTAGAATACAGAAGGAAGATACAAGTTAAATGAGTCGTATGGAAGTCATATGCTATTATTTGTTTATTCAGAGACAGAGTCATGTTACCTAGTTTAGGCTGGCCTTGAACTCACTGCATAGATTAGGCTGGACTCAAACTCACTGGGATTCTCCTGCCTTGGCCTTCTGAGTGATGAGATTACAACTGTGCACCATCACACCTTGCCATACACTTTCTAATATATAAGACTTGAACATTATTTGTGAAGGGGCCCAAAGCCAGCGCATCACTGACCTGAGGGGTGACTGTGTCTTGACTGCTCTGGAAGCTTCTCAGCCTTCTTTTCTGTCTGTTCTCCTTTTTCTCTAGACATCTGTGCCCGAGTTTTTTTCTTTTAAATTCTGATTACTGTCAAATCATCTGCTGCATTTTGGTTCCTAGTATTCCACAGACATCTTGACTCAAGTTGTTCAAGACCTCTCTCTCTCTCTCTCTTTCTCTCTCTCTCTCTCTCTCTCTCTCTCCTCTCAGTGCAAATGGGTCTTACGCCATCCTAGATACTGTGCTTTTGTTTCCTACCACTGATTGCCACCATGTTTTAAAGAGTTTCTAGGGCTGATTTTTCTTCATTTTCTCAAGGCTTTTTTATATGGATCATTATTTTTGGCTGTTTTACAGAAATAGGCCTGCTGGCTGCCCCTGGCACCTGGGTTCCCCCTGCGTAATCCTTCCTCCAGCCTCCACCTCATGGTGTCATGATGCCTGTCTCATGACACCCACACTTAAGAATGTCCACTCTTATTCATTTCTGCTCAAAGATTTGGTCATTGCTCCCCAGCATTTTGCTATGCATTCTTATTCACACGTCTGTCTCTTCCTAGACACTCTAGGGAGACTGAGGGCAGATAGCCAGGGGTGTGCATCTGTGGATCCTCAGCACTGCAGGGGCAGATGTGCAGTCATGGGGATGTGTGATGAACGACCTGTGCAGACGGATGAAAAGAGTGCAGAGTTCACAACCAAGGATGGGGCTAGCTGCTGGCTTTCGTTCATTGGCTGCAAATCATTTAGCCTTTTGGACTCCCAATTTATGAACACAATTTTGAGATTTTACCTGGTTTTAATGTGAACATTTAACCAAAGTGTTAACTGGAGGCCCCGCTTGGCCATTGGCCATCAGCCTCCAGAGGCACACGGCATGGGAGGCACTCAGCCGCCTCATGTGTTCAGACGTCCAAGGGATCGGCACTGCCCTTGTGGTGCAGATGTTAGCAAATGGTGGTGAATGAGAGCACAGGGAGGAGTCACTGTTAGGCCTGAGTGTGCATCTGGGACCTCTCAGTGGGAATAACAGTGTGTGCACGTATTCATTAGCTGACTAGTACTTGTGACTCCAGCTTAATTGGTGAAGAGGGCTTATGTCTGAGCAGGGGGCAGACTTGATTGGTTTTCTTCTAGTATTGCAGTAATTACAAGAAGCAAGATATGCTCTTCAAACACCAAACTACATGCAGATTCTCTTTTGGGAACTATGTAAACTATTCCCTTGTGCCTTAATCAGCTGCACACATGGGGAAAGCCACCTGCAATGCCTTCATACCGAAGGTGACAGTGTAATTTTGTACCACGTGTGGTGTTTTGTCTTTCACTTCTCAGCTCCACAACGTTGACATGGGTCACAGTCCTGTCACCTCTGGGTCACACTCCTGTCCTAGTAGAAGCTGCTTCCCTGCCTGTTTCATATTCTAATGTGTTGTTTACCTGTGAGATACTGATCTTCTTGCTTGCTATCTTTCACACGTTTGAAGACAGAAACCAGAACTTTTTTTTTTTTTTTGGCACGCTTGTATGGTCGGCAGCTTTTACCTGAGGCTTACAAATCTCTGTTTCTCCTTCCCCACCAAGTATCTGGATCCTGCCCTCTGTCTTCTTGAGCAAAGCCTTTCCCACGTGGTGGTAGCTGGTATGCAAATTATTCTTGTGGGTTGAATGGTGTCCCCCAAATTCATGTGCTGGCATCTCAATACCTCAGTACTTCAGCTGTGACTGTGCGCACACAGGAAACATTTAAAGACATGATTGAATTAAAGCAAGGCTGTTGCCTCGGGGCCATATTGCAATCTAACCAGTGCTCTAATAAATGAAGGAAATTTAAACACACGAAGACATGGGTACACACACACACACACACACACACACACACACACACACACGGGGTAGGGGAGACTTGCTGGTGCACTGTATTCTGATTTAGGCTGACATCTAGTGGCCATTAAAATTAGCTACAGCCCTAATTGGAAGACTCTATAGCAGCAGAGGTTTGGCCATTTTGAAAATTTTTATTTTATTTTACAATATTTTTTATAGTGTAGAGAAAAGTCGACGATATAAAGTTTCAAACAAGATAGTAGGAAAGTACCGATGGTTAGTACATCGCTTACTGTTATCTTCAAAGTAGTTGTTCAGATTATAAGACATAGGCATGAAAAACTGATCAAATGATGTAAGCATAAACATTTCTTTTCAAAGAACTAATAGAAATTAACAGTACAGCTATCTTTTCATATGTATTTACTGAGTTTTCCTTTTCCCCTTCCTGCATCCCAGTTTCTCTTTTCATCCATTTCCCAACACCATAGTACATTTGGGATCTTATTTACTTTTCCGCCTTCTTACACGAGGGAGACAAGATGATGTTAACACGGGCAAGACTGATTTATTTCAGTTACAAGAACAGTTTTGGGTTGCATCTATTTACCCGTAAAAGCCTCAAGTTTATCCTTTATAGCTGAATAATATTCCATTGTATAGAAACATCACATCATTTTATCCATTCCTCCGTTGATGGGCATTTGGGTTATTTCCAAGATTTAGCTATTACAAATTGTGCTGGTATAAGTCTGGGTGTACATATATTTCTGTGGTATGATGTTTTTAATTCTTCAGGGAAAACACACAGAAATGGAATAGGTGGGTCAAATGGCAACTCTAATTATAGGGTTTTTTTTGATGAATCTCCATGCAGATTTCCATAGTGGATGTGCTGGTCTGCACTTCCACCAACAGTGGAGCAGGGTTCCTTTCTGGCCAGAGCCCCACCAGTATTTGTTTTGGTTGACAATGGGATGACTATTCTTTCTAGGATGAGACAGAATCCCAGTAATTGTTTTAATTTGTATCTTTCCAATGGCCAACTATGCTGAACATTTCTTCATACATTTATTTGCCATTTGTTTTTTTTTTAATCTTAGAAATGCATATTCTTTTTTGAACTGTATCTTTAAATTTGGAGGTGTGAGTTTTTCAATGCCTTATGTGTCTCACATAGAAGTCATTTGATTGAGGGATTGCTGGTTAAAACTTTTTCCTACTGTGTATTCTTTTTTCACTCTGTCAGTAATTTCTTCTGGTGTGTAAAACTTCAGTGAGATGAGAGCCCAGCTGTTCACTCTTGGGAGTGTTTCCTGTGCAGCTTAACTACATGTTCAAGTTTATTGACTGACATTAGGTTATTCAGAATTTTTATATCTTCTTGATTCATCTTTGGTAGCTCAGGCATCTCTAGGAATCTATTTCTTTTGGTTTTCCATCTTATGAGAATAAAGATTTTCAAAGTAGATATAAGAGATCTGAATCTCTGTAGTCTCTGTAGTGATTTTACCCTTTTCATTACTCAGTGCATTTATTTCAGTCTTTTATTTTCTTTCTTGATAAGATTGGCTAAGGGTTTATCAATTTTATTTATTCTTCCAAATAGCCAAGGTTTCACTTTGTTAATTCTTTATTTTGTTTCCTTAGTCTCCATTGTGTTAACTTCTGCTCTGATCTTTATGATTTTCTTCCTGTGTGTGGGGTTTGGGCTTGTCTTCATCTTCTTTTTCTAGAGGTATGAGATACAATGTTAGGTTACTTATTTGTGCTCATTCTGTTTTCCTGATGTTAGAATTTGCTGCTATGAATTTCTCTCATAGGACTGCTTTCATTGTACCCCATAAATTTCAGTGTGTTGTATATGCCTTTTTGTTGAGTTATAGATGTTTTTAAATTTCTTTTTAAAAAATATTTATTTATTTATTTATTTGGTACAGGGTCTTGCTACATAGATCAGACTTATAGTGATCCTCCTGCCTCAGCCTCCCCAGTGCTGGGGTTACAGGTGTGCTCCACCACGCCCAGTTTCCATGGCCAGTACAGCATGCCCAGAGCTTATCTTTGTCATAATGTTTTCCTGCTGTTGGTTCCCTGCTTTCCCCTACTGTTTAATTCCTTGCCCTGTCTGGTGGTTTCTTTCTATTGTTGTTCTAGGGGGCCCAGCCCTAGCTCAGTTCATTAAGTGGCTGCTTCCACAATGCTGGCAGCCTCAGTTTGCTGTAGTTCGATCCCCACAACACTCCAGCCATGCAAAAGTGCCCTGAAGGCATTCAAGGAGCAAAACACACACACACACACAAAAAATTCCTTATTGTTGTTCTAAGAATTATGGTCATTTTTAACTGTGCCTAGAGTATCTTTCAGTACCCTTTGTAAGATTGGTTTAGAGGTCATGAATCTCATCTATTATTCTTTGTCATGGAAATATTTTATTTCTTTTTAAGTTTGAAAGATAATTTTGCAAAGAACAACATAGCTGGATTGGAAATTGTTTTCTTTCAGGATTTGAAATAATTCACTCCAAGCTCTTCCTGACTTGATGGTTTGTATAAGTTTGCTGCGATTCTGATGGACTTTCCTTCATAGGAGTTCTGTTTCTTTTCTCTAACAGCTTTTAATATTTTTAGTGATGAATTTCTGGAATCTTTGTTAACATATATCTTGATACAATTTTATTTTGATCATGACTGTTTTGAGTTCTACATGATTCATTTATTTGTATGTCAAATTCTTTACCCACACTTGGGAAGTTTTCTGCCATTATTTCTGTGAAGAAAAAAAATTTAATAACGTATATGCTGTCCTATTTCTTCGTTGACACCAGTCAATCTTATTCTATTCTTCTTTGTGTAATCTTATAGTAGTTAGGTTGATTTTTCATGGTCTCTTGTTATTTTTAGGCTATCTTTCTTTTCCTGATCATTAGCTCCTATTCTGTCAATATCTAATATTCTATCCTGTCCTTCATGTAGTCTGCTGCACATACTTTCAATGGAGGCTTTCATCTCTTGGATTTCTGTTTATATGTGTTTTGTGGAGTCCATTTCTTTTCTATGTTAGACATTTTTTTCCATCATTTTTCTAAGCTCATATATTTTTTATCTATGTCATCTCTGATATCTTTAATTTTAATCATCATTTCTTTTTGTACCTTAAAGATTATTTTCTCTGTAGCCTTTCTACTTTTTTTTTTCACTTCTGTTGCTATCATTTCAGAAAATTCAAGTATTTGACTTTCAGTCTTTTCTATGTCATTATGTTCTGGGCTTGTTCTGGTTGGGCAAGGGTCTTGGATTGCATTTTGCTTCAGCATATTGTCATTTTGTATTATCTCTTTTTAATTTTATATTGTTTTCTGTTGATGTTTGGTGAATTCTTATGACAGCTTTATCACTAGTATTGAGGCTTCTCTAAGGGATGCCTATTCTTCAGGGATGTCCTCTAGATGTAGGTTCTTTAGAGCTATCCCAAGAACTTACCTTCCCAATGTGAAGTCCAGCATCTAATGCTTTGGTTCTGGGCAGGGGTGGTGATTGTGATCCCATTCAATCAAAGCATTATCATACAGGGGAGGAAAAACTGATTATAATATGTATGACATCCTGCGTAAAGTAGCATAGCTTGCAATAACAGTAGTTTTGAGTACAGCTTAACTACCAGCAAACTATGGTAACCTTTAACCTTCTATCTCTGACCATAAGAGCAAACTCTAAAGATATATTGCAAAATCAAACACACACTGTGTCCTTGTGTGCAGTGTTTTCTCCTTAGTGGAATGATTTTTACATTTTGTGTGTGTGTGTGTGTGTGTGTGTGTGTGTGTGTGTGTCTTAAGATGGGTGGGGACAAGGTAAAGTGATGAATGAGGTCAAATATAGTAGAGGCAAGGCTGGAGGTCAAAGGATGACCACTCAAGATTAGAGAAACTGGAGGACTCTTTGGGAAAAGAACAAAATAGAATGTGAAAGAGTAGTTACAAGGGGAAGACACAATTTTCACTTGCTGGAATGTTTAAATTCAAAAAATGTAGTTGAGGAAAGAGAAAGAAGATTAATAGAAGAAAGTGAAAATGATACATAAGAATCTAAACAGTGAAAACAAAAGAAGGCAGAAAGAAAAGGGGAATGGAAAAGAAAGGAAGAAAAGAAGAAATGAAAAAGAGGTACACCCGAGAGAAGAGGACAAACATCAACAACAGAAAATCCCAAACAAAAATAACTACAAAATACACTCCAAATCAAGATTACTTCCAACCAGACAGAAAAGGGATAGCCAATGAGACAAACAGAGGAGAATGAAGGGGGTCAACCATCTCTGGTGTCCACATTTCTGTGACAGTGTCCGGGTCAGATCCCAGGAATGTGTCCTGTGCTCCGGCTGAGCTTGCCGTGGGAATTGTGCTGGGTGTGGACATCTGGGCCTCTGGAAGTTGGGGCTGGGACCCTTGTGGTGGTAGAGCTTTTTGGAGCTCAAGGGCTGGCTTCTTGCTGCTGCTCCAGGAGAGACTTCCATGTTGCTGGTCTCGCTGGTTATTGCACCTTCTGGGGCCTGGCTGTTCTGGGTCTCCAGCTTGGCCATCTTGCACTTGTCTCCTGACAGCAAATAGTTCAAAGTATGCTCACTTATTTTTCTTTTATGTTGTATGTAAACCAGAGTAGCTTCTAGCACTGACCATACTTATCACGAGTTTGAAAAATATTCAAAATATTTTGACCTTGTACTTTCATGTTTATAAATGTCTCTTGAAGAAAAATATAAAGGCAGATTTATGTAGGAGAATGTTTCTCAAAGTGTTATTTATAACATCAGATTTGGAACTACACCAAATGTTCTAAAACAGGGGTTGTTGAAATTAGTGCCCCATATACGGTCCATCATGCCTTACAAGTGCATGTTGTGACATGAGGAAATATCTGCAGTGTATTAGGAAGTAAGCAAAACTAATGAAATACCTCTCAGCCATTATTCAAGTTTTGTATATGTTGGACCTTTTCAAAGGAATAAGCTTGTAATATTGTGAAACTAGAAGAAAAATTAGTTTTTCTATGTGGGTTCCTCTCCTCAAAGTAATGAGTCTTTTGCAGTGTTTACTGAACTTGTCAAAGAACCATACCCCGTAGCAGACTGGTTCAAAGGTAATAAACAATTACTTCTCTGTTCTCCAGTGAGTTCAAGCTTCTGCAGGTAGGCTTGCTCATAGGCTTGTTAATAAGTCGGGTCAGGTGTTGAGGCAGAGAGCATGTTATTTCCTAGTTGTCATTAGTCTGTTGTATTAATTTGACTCACATTTTGCTTTGAAGAGTTGTTGGTGACAGAGGGTACAATTTATCTTCCTGTGCACAATGAACTCTGTTTTATAATTGGACAAAGTCTATGTCTTAAAGCACTTTTAAGCTGTAGCTTTGTAGTTTTTGTATAATATAAAAGTGTAATTACATTGCTTTTCTTGCTCTACAGTAATTAGCCCAGGAGGAGAGGATGGAAGGGGATCACATAGCTTTTCTTTGGAAAGCTGAAATGGTTGTCCTTGGGGGGCATCAGCAGGAGTGTGGCTTACCAACCCTCCCAGAAGATGTTCTCTCAGCAAGTGCTATGTTTGACATCTGTTCCCATAAAACCTTTGAATGTGAATTCTGCATATGAGATTAATCTGTAAATTTGGTCCACTGTAGGAGCACCAGGTGGTAGCTCCAGGAAGAGGCAAATCATCTCAGACCTCCCTGATAGCTCAGTCAACACTGTCTGGTTCCTAATGAGATGGTTAATCCTTTTTTTCATATAGCCATTTGGTCAGCAATTTTGTATTGTTATGATTGGAGTAGTTTATGATTTTCACATTTAAGAACACTGAATACCATTGCTGTTAGGTTAACAGACAGGGATTTCCAGTTCTAGCTGGAAATAAATATGTTTTGTATCTTTCACTGAATTGATTTTGCTAAATTCTTAGCTGATGCACTGTCAATATTCCTAATAATACTTTTCAAAGAAGTATGAATGAAATTAGTGTGTGCTTAACCAACATGTGCTTCTTAAATAAATATGCAAACATAAACAGACTCAACCACTCATTTTCCATTTTACAAGACTTTTATACATTGATTAGGATCATTCCCAGATTGTCAGGCTCTGATCTCTGGTGGACTAGGGCTTATATTGGATAAAGAATCAGGAAGTGCAGAGGCAAAATGGCTTGTCAATTGAGGATTGGTTTACACAGTGTGCATCATAGTGACCAGCCATGCATCAGTGTTCAGCTATTTCTAAGAGACAAGAAACTGGAACAGGAACAGGAACTATTACCTGGGCAGCTAAGCAACTGAAGCATAGTGGCTGGGGGAGGGGCATTTTTCTGTTACATTATGAAATTAGGTGCACAAATGTTCATAATTGTTAGCTCTTCCTCTTGGACTTTTGTCTTAGCCAACATGTAATGACCTTCTTTGTCTCTTCTGATCAGTTTTGGCTTGAAATACACTGTCTCAAATTGAGATAGCTACTCTTTCTTTTATTCTGTGTTCCTTCTGCATGAATATTATTGCCTATCCTTTGACTTTTAATCAACTAACTTATTTTTTAAATAAATGTGTTTCTTGTATGCTATGTATTGTTTGGTTTTATTTCTTTTTTTGCCATAAATAAAACTTTTAATATTTTAAGTCTAAAAATAATAAATTAGAATCATGACTCACTTTTCCTACTGTCCAGTGATCCTACTTACCAACTGTCATCTGATTTCTCAAAGCAACTTCCCATTAGCACTACGCAGCGCACATCTAATGAGTGCTGCTTCCAGTGGCACCATGACACTTTTTATGAGCATTAATTCATTCAATCATTTCCTTATCTTTATTAACATTTCATTCTTTTTTTTTGCCAGGGATTGAACTCAGGACCCTGCGTTTGCCAGACAAGCACTTATTTTACTGAGCTATCTCCCCAGCCGTCATTCAAGTTTTAAGGAGTAACTAGAAATAGTATGAAAGCAGTTCTTCGGTTCAGTTGCCTTACGTTATGACTAATAGTCACAGCACCTTTTTTCCTAAGAACCATCTTATAGGAACTGAAATGACTGAGCAGTATACAGGATATTCCAGACAGAGCTGAATTTAAATCAGCTCCCAATTACTGTATTTTGTTCCTTTTTCACTGTAATCATCTGATGGTACACAAAAATTAATCAATTGCTTTTATATTGGACTATGAAATAATAATACCATTGTTTCCAATAAGTAATTAATAATTGTTTTATAGCATTAAGATAATTACAATCATTCTGGTAATTTATAGTATTAAGGTAATTACAGGCAATATAGCATCAACTGAGACATTTTTGCACTTATGACTAATCCATTTTAAACAAAAACCAATCTTAAAAACATTAATTCCAGAAAAATGTGGTTGTGCCAGAACAGATAAGAAAGTACCAGGATTATGGCTATGCTAAACCAAACAGATAAAAGGTAAATTGATTTTATACCATAGATCTATACAAATAAATAAAATCCAATCTTCTCTGCCTATACATATGCTTAGATTTCATACAAAATAACAAATACTTCATTCCAGTTATTTCAATCGAATGAAATTCTTAGAAAAAAACTGAAGAGCTGATAACTCCCAAGATTTATACTTACTTCTTTCTACTTCTATGAATTTCATGATATATATAACCTAAACAGAAAAGTCTTTTCTGTAAATGAAGCACACAAGTCTCCATGTGTCCTCAAGAGTTCTGCCCAGTTACATATATCCCATGTTGCTTTTGGTTTCCCATCTCTCCTTTGCTTCAAACCCCCACACAAATTTCTTCTTTTTTTGAGCAGCCTGTGAGTTTTCAACCTCCTTTTTGGCTTTTACAAACTTGAGGCAGGCAATTGCTTTGGCAATTTTTACAACAAGCTCTCAAATAGCAAGCTGGTTGCTGAGCTCCTCGGTTTTCTCCACATCCCACTCCTCCACAGCCTGGTGTATCCTGTTTTCAAGGCCTGACTTTTCAACGTTTTTCTTTTTAACAGGGGGTTCAAATCTATCATTGGCTCCAAAGTACTGTAAGCCCCTTCCACTGGGTCTTACCCACAGAGTCCTGACTTTGAGACTCTTTTTCATTCTGCAGTCTACCTTTTCTGGAGCGTTTTTTTCTTTCTCCTTCTGAATTTCAAGGTTGAAGTTTTCTGTTCAGCATGTTTTTTTATGCAGTTGTTGAAATTTATTCCACATATTTAAGGGAATTCCAGAAGGGCCCTATTCATATGCATTTGTTTTGGTCTCTGTTTCAGTTTTTGGTTCTTTTCTGAGAAATATGAGATTTCTGTTTCTCTAGTGGTCCCTTCCTCTTTGTCTTCCTGTAAGTTATGATCACTGTTCTGTAGTGTGGGCTCATCTTCAAAATCCAACTCAGTATCACTTTCCTTTAGGCCGGGAGGTAGCAGTCCACTCCATATCTTTTCTTTGACCAAGAAGCGAACTCCTGGCATCCATTTTAAGACCTGGTTTTATTTCTTGATCCTCCTGAAATCTGAATTTTTTGCTAGGAGAATTGACACAATTCATGTTGAGAGTTATTACTGAGAGGTATCGATTTGCTCCTGTCATTGCATTATTTTCCTTATGCGATTTTCTCATCTTTGCCATTAGCTTAGCTGTTCCTCTTGCCAGGTGTGTACATTCATTTTGACTTATCATTGGCTTCACTGTCTCTTTGTAGGTTAACCTTGAAAATTTTATGTAATGCTGGTTTGGTGGTCATGAGTTTCTTGAGGTGTTCCTTGTCCTGGAAATACCTTACCCTCTATGAACTAGTAAAGAAGACATATAAAAGAAGAAAAGAAAACACACATTCATAAAAGAAAAAAGGAGAATGAAAGGAAAAATTTTGTTATTTTGAGGGTGAGGTTTTCTTCAACTTCATTTTGAATGTCAGATATTTCAAGAGAAAGGTAATCTAGACACAAACCTTCCTTAAAAAGTGTCCAGCTGAACATGCTCTCTGGGGATATGGTGAGCAGTTGTAGTAGAGTCACTCTGCAATTGCATATAGAAGAACTCCTTGGGAGCAGAGTCCCACATTTTTCTTGCAGATTACAGCTACCACTGGATCTGCTCTACTGTATCATTTCTCTGTGAGGAGAAGTTTTTCCTTTCACTTCATCTTATCAGCTGTGGTGAGCTGCCTAGAGTGGTGTGCTCTCAGGACAAAGCATGAAGGGCCCCGTCCATCCTCTGTATTGTATGCCAATTCCATTTCTTCTCTACATTTGTGTGTGTGTGTGTGTGTGTGTGTGTGTGTGTATGTGTGATTCTTCTGGTTCCCAGAGAGCTGCTTTTCTCTTTGTTTCTTCTCTCAGTTGCTTCCACAGTCTGGATACCAAATCTTGGAGAGATTGTTGCTTTCACTACATCGTTTTTTCCCAACTCCTCTAAAAATAAAATTTTAACTTTCAAGAAATTGCTCCCATAATCCTCTCTGTTTGATACTTGAATACTTTTTGAAGCTTATTGTTCATCAAAAATTTAAGTAATATTTGCCCTCCAAGGAAAACTATATATAAAAGTCTTCCCCTAAGTATTTCTAGCCTAAATCATAAACTTAGAATTTCAGGTATTAGTAGTCCCTGATTTGAAAGTTTTTTTAAAGTTACATTTAAATTAGTCTATGTTCAAGCTTTACAAGTTGTGGAATAAGGTGAAAAAAGTACATAGCTTCAAAAGATTTTTTTTGTTGTTTCTTTCTCTTTCTTTCTTTTCTTTCTTTTTTCAATACTAGGAGTCAAACTTGGGACCTTGAGCTTGCCAGCCAGGCATTTAAGCCACTGAGCTATATCCCTGGCATGTTAACATAGCATAGCATAGCATAGCATAGCATAGCATAGCATAGCATAGCATAGCATAGCATGGCATGGCATGACAAAACATGACATGACATGACATAAGTTAACTAACATAATGATGATTGCAATGTGTGGAGTCTACTACAGTTTTTTTTCTGGATTGAATAGCTCCTGATGTATATTAACAACACCTAGCCTGGTCTGTTGTCTCAAACTCTCCTTGTCACAGAAGTTAATAGTGATGTCTAACAGGAATTTCAGTGATGATGTAGTTCTCTTTCTGGTTGGTCCAACAAGATAGCTATGTGTAGCTATTGAGGATTTGAAATATCACTACTGCACGAGGGACCAATTCTTTAAATCTAATTTTAATCAATTTCAACTGAAATAGCCACATGTGGTTAGTGGCCATGAGACCCTCAGCTTGATTGGGTCAACTTGGTTGATTGGGATTGGCCTGGGGCATCAGCAGGTATACTTTTGGGTGTGCCTGGTGGGAAATGGAGGCTTAGCGTTGAGGTCTTTATCTTGTCCCTGGGCCCTTCTTTTCTGGCATTGCTCCCCTGTTCCACTATGAACTGAGCAGCTTTGCCCACTATGATCCTTCCACCATGCTGTTCCTGCTTTGGTGATAGCTAAACATGGGCTGCATTCCCTTCAACTATAAGCCAAACTCACTTATTTTTTTTTCCTTTAAGCTGTGGATGTCAGGTATTGTGTCCAGTCATAGAAAAAGTTGACTAATGTAGTCACTATATCTGATAGCACAGCTCCAAAACATTAGCTTTACCATCTTCACAGTATGTAGCATCACTATGATTTTTAAATTTCCATGTGTTTATGGAGTTTTTGTGATTTCTTTTGTCAGTAATTTCCAATTTCATTGCACTATGGCCTAACAATATACATGGAATAATTTTGGTTCCTTTGCAATTACTTAAGCATGTTGTATGGGTTCATATATTTTAGAGAACATTCTATGTGCAGCTAAGAAGAATGTATATTCTGATATTTCTTTGATGCTTTTTTGTCTAGTTGACCTATCTCTTTGTGACAAAGCCCCCTGTTATGATTGTATTACTGTTTATTTGGTTTTTCATGTCTGTTAAAATTTGTCATACATAGTTGGGTGGTCCCATATTGGGTACATATATATTTATGATTATTATCTCTTCCTTTTTCAGTTTCCCCCTAACAAGTATGTAGTGACTTTCTTTATCTCTTTTGGTTAGTCTTGGTTTGAATATCACATTGTCTTGCAAACAGAATAGCTACCCCCATTTTTTTTCTGAGTTCCTGTCACATGGAATATTGTTTTCCATGTTGTTTTAGTCTATGAATTTCCTTTTGTGTTAAGCGTGCATCTTGTATGCAGCATATTGTTGGATTTTATTTCTTGATCCACTCTGTCAATCTGTTTCTTGTGATTGATGAATTGAGTCCATTTGCATTAATGATTATTACTGATATGTATTGGCTTATTTTTGTCATGTTTTCCTGATGTTGTTTCCCTATATTTCTACTCTGTTTAATTGCTTGCCCTATTTGGTGGGTCCATTCTATTGTTATTCTTGGAATTGTGGTCATTTCTATAGCTATCAAGAATATCTTTTAGTACTCTTTGTAGTGTTGGCTTGCTGGTCATGCATTTCCTCAGTTGTTCTTTGTCATGGAAATATCTTATTTCTCCATTCATCTTGAGAGATAGTATTGTAGGGGTACATCAATTTATGTTGGAAGTTGTTTTCTTTCAGGGCCAGAAATATTTCAAGCTCTTCTTGATTGATGGCTTGTGTTAAGAAATCTTCCACGATTCTGGTAGGTGGTTTTTCCTTCATAGGTGATGTTTCTTTTTACTAACAGTTTTTAATATTCTATTCATTTGCTAGATTTATGGAATCTTTATTATTATGTGTCTAGGTATAGATTTATTTTGGTTATGGCTAATTAGTTATGGCTCTGTGATTATGCCTCCCTTATCACTATGTCATATTCTTTTCTAATGCTTGGGGAATTTTCTACTGTCACTTCTGAAAATAGTCCTTTTAATGTTATTCATGCTGACTCCTGACTTTTTGTTGAAACCTATCAGTCTTATGTTGTTTTTCTTTGCATCATTTTGAAGCTGTTGAATTGTTATTTCCTGGTTTCATGTCATTTTAAAGAGAACTTTTCTTTTGTTATTGCTAGCTACAATGCTGTATTCAAGGTTTGGAAGTCTATCTTCAGTTTTGTTCAAGCAGTTTTGCCAGATTTCAATGGAATATTTAATTTCTTGGATATCTCTTTGAATCTGTTTTACACTTTATTTCTTTCCTATAATATTCATTCATAAATTTCTTCAATTTTCTATGTCTTCTTTGCTGAGCAATTCATTCATTATAGTTGTCATTTCTTTTATTACTTGAGGGGTTATTTCTGATCTGGTTTCTTCTATAGCTCAATAAAGTTGTTTCTTTTCTTTAGTTGAAATCACTTCAGAAACTTTAGGTTCTTTTATGTTGATGTTTTCTCAACTTGTTCTGGATGGGTTGGAGGTCTGAAATTGAATTTTTCTTCTTTATTTTAACATTTTCAAAGCTTCTGAAGTTCCCTGGTGTTGAGCATTGCTCCTGAGATGGTGAGAGGGGTGGTGGGGTGCAGAGACTCTCCCCTTCTGAGCTGCTCACCAGAGCACCTTATGTTCCTGAGGCTCCCTGAGGCTTATTGTTGACCCTGCCATGGTGGTGGTGGGGTGCAGAGTCTCTCCCCTCCAGAGCATCTCACGGAAGCTCCTGAAACTCTTTGGGGTCCAGTGTTGCCCCATGGTGCTGTGGGGTGGAGTGGAGGTGTGCAGAGTCCTGCTTCTCCCAGTAGCCCACAGAAGACCCCCATTGTACTTTTTTAAAAATTGATTTATTTCCTCATTGATTAATTGCCTTTTCTTTATTAGACTGTAAGCACTCAATATACCTGATTATCTTTTAATTGTTACAGTCTTATGATCCAGAATAGAGTTTGGTATGCAATAAGTACCTAATCATTTCAGGGGTGCACAGACACTACCAATGTGCACTCTGTGGGTGAAGAAGAGCAAAGAGGGAACTTATTTTTCAAAAGGTGGCAAGGATTTGAAAGCAGGACTCTGACTCTAACCCTGAATCCTATACCGCATCAGTTAGCCTTCACTGACCTACAGCTGTGCTTCAGACCTCTGCTAGCCAAGCCCTGAAGACTGAAACTGTTTTGGTTAAATTGACACCAATTATGGAGTACAGGATCTTGATGTAGTTTTGTTGCTATAATTCAGGGCAGTAAATTTTTAAGCCTTTGGGTTAAAGCACTGTCTCAGACACTTAAAGGCACATCTTAGCTCAGTGAATTAAAGCACCTGCAAGCAGGTGCAGGAGTTAGGGGTTCAATCCCCAGGCCTGTTGTGCCAGCCCCATCCCTTGGGGCATGCTGAGATGGTGATTGAGACTGGGTATGGTGGCATGCACCTGTAATCCCAGCATTTGGGAAGCTGTAAACAGGAGAATCACTAAGAGTCTGATTTGGTAGTGAGACCCTGAACACCCTATAACCCTTCCCTAAAATACAGAAAAAAAAACATACTTGAATACATCTTGGTCTTCTAAATGTGTGCCATTTCTAATATCATATCAGTTATTGCTGTGCTCTCTTTAAAATAATGTTTTAAAAGGTAAGAAAAGAAAAAAAGAAGAACAAAAATTTAAGGTTTCTTGAAAGCAAGCAGTAATATTCAATCATATGTCCAATTTTATACAACTATATCTGTTAATCTGAGCAACAGATTTGATGATAAAAATAGATATATCAACCACTGTTCATAAGCTATTCTTGTTTTCAAAATCTGTAACATATGCACTGTTGTATGCTACTCTGTTTCTGTCTTTGTTTCTGATTTTTTGTTCTTGCCTTGGTTTTTACTCTTTAAAATAAAACAAAATTAAATTTAGAAAAGAATTCTAGTGCTTTCTGAGGTGCTATCAGTTGTTTAGCCAAGTTGTGATGGGGTGTGGAGAGTTCTATATATATATTTTTTCCTAGAATATATTTACAATGTGTATTTAAGAGACAAATTAAATCCATTTCCTTAACTATTCTTATTATTTTGAAACAACCAGTTTTAGAAAAAATGTGTCCAAAGGAGCCTGAGGCGTGGTGTTTCCATTGGTGCTGACCGAGGGCTTGTAGGTGGGTCATTAGGTTAATGTGGGCAGCGTGCTCACCATGCCAGTCTGTGTCGCTGGTGTGGCAAACTTGCAACATGTTTTTATCTTATCACAGTGCAATGGATTAAACATGCATGCAAACAACACCCATGTATCTATTCCTGAAAGAGAACACCTTTAAGTAAAGAGCATTCAAACTGATTTAAAAAAGCAAAGCAATATTTCAAAGACACTCTGAACAATTGTAGCCTCTGCTTTCCTAATAATAGAGAATTATGCTTTTGATGGTGAAACAAGGCCATTGCAGTGACTGCATGTAAGTCACACTAAGTATTGGGAAGCCTCAGTGCTAGACGCTTGCCTTGCTAAAGCTGCCTGCACAAAGCCAGGATGTTGGATGTCATAGTGAAAGAAAACTATGGAAATTGACTTGAGGCTTGGGCTAGTGGGCACTCTGACATGAAAACAGCACATCATAAAATATAGGACTTTTTAAATAGCAAAAATGCAAAAAGGAATGGTTTGTTCTGACTTTGACCTATATTGATCTTGACATTTCCTGATGTGAGTATAGGATGCTGAGGTGTAGCATGGGGTGCCCCCTAACGATGGCTGCAACCAGACCAGGGGTGGTGCCCTTCCTGGTGGTGTGGGAGGCTTTGCATGGCTTTACATGGGGTAACCAGAGTCTTTACTGTTGGGCACAGTGTCATCCACTGTACGTGGTGCCCAGCAAGGGCCCACCAAGAAAAATCTTGCTATGAAAAGGAAGAGTAATCTCAATAATTGAAGAGAACCTCATGTGTAAGACTGTCACACATAAGGAGAATAAACAATTGGAAATAAAGTACCTTGAAAGGATGGGCCAATTTATGGGCTTGAGCTGCCATTTTGATTGAAACAAAGGCACAAGAGTGTCTGTGTTGGGATGCGAAGTGTGCCCTGGAATGAAACTTTCCTCCTTTTCTCACCATGGGGTGCAGACACTACCTCTTTCTCACCATAAGGGCATTCCTGAGCTACACTTTCTTCTTTTTTTAAATAATGCTAATAATAGCCCCAGCTCTGGGGGAGACATGCAGGCTAAATGATTATGAGGCTGTAAGTCATTCAGGCAGAGTCTGACACAGGTCAGTGGTCCATAAATACGGGCTGCTCCTATGAAGGCAAGAAGATTCTGAGCTGCTGTGGTGAGCCAAGCCAGGTGATGGCAGGGTAATGGAGTAGGTATGAATGCACTTTGGTCAGACGGACCTTGAGAAGTTGCAGGGCCTGCCTCTCCATCAATAAAGCAGCAGCGATAGTGACATCACTGGCTTGCTGTGAAGCTGAAATTAAATACAGACATTCCTCATTGAATGACCAACTTCATTCCTGAGACCAGATCACTCAGTGAGTTGCTCACTAAATGAAGAAACATACAGTGTATGTACATTTCACCATTCAGAACAAAGAAGTAGTCAAAGGAAACTCCAACTTGGCTTTGTTTTTATTTGCAGAACTCTTATATGCAGTATTATAATGTATAACAGAACATAAAATGACCTACTTTACTGTCTGGGACAATAAGCAAAAATTACACTACTATTTAAGCATGATCACTGTTCAAAAATAAAAGACATTGAGCTCTACAAACAAGATGCATAGAACTATACAAAAAAGATGGGTGATAACTTCAACCATTCCTTACATGAGGAATATCTGTAAGTCATATAAAGTACTTTGCATCTGCTGCCTGTAAACGTTGAAGCTCTGTAAATGGAGGCCCGTGGCTTGATGGTTTGGGATGTTCTAGGCACAGGGCGGTGAGTTTCAGTGTGAAGGATGATGTCCGCACTCTGCAGCTTGGCAAAAGCTAGGTGTGTGCTGGCCCATGACCCAGAAACCTGATTTT
Source organism: Octodon degus (assembly GCF_000260255.1). Lineage (NCBI taxonomy): Eukaryota > Metazoa > Chordata > Mammalia > Rodentia > Octodontidae > Octodon > Octodon degus. The sequence continues at coordinate 1,452,019 of NW_004524604.1, read as the reverse complement.
TCAAAGTTCTCCACTTGCATTTACCACAGTCAGGCCCTCACAGTGGCCCAATGGCACATGCGAAGGCGGCACACTTGCTTTGTGTGTGCAGGAACACAGAGCATGTCACAGGCTCCTCCCTCTCTCCTCTGAGGACTTCACCTGGGTCCTCGGATGCCCTCCAGCAATCTGTCTGTGTCCACCCTGGCTTGAGCGTTCACCTAAATCACGGAACTGAATGCTATCAGTATTAATAAGAGCCTTAACATAAACTACTGACTTCTGTTTATGTGACATAGTTTGATGGTTTGGAGTTGATTTCCTTTTAAAAACTAAAAACAACAACAATAATTTTTCATTCAAAGTATTTAAATTATAGTAGCCAAAAGCCTTTGTGACTGTGATGTCATGGTTGGCATGTGACTGGCTGGCTTGCAGCTGTCAGAACATGCTTGCTTTTGTGGGTTCTGCTGCAAGGTTGTTGCTGTTGTGGGTCCCAGGCTGCCTTCAATCTTTTCCATCTCATGTTCAGATTTGACTGACCCAACTACTGGGTCACAATCTTGTGCCAAGTCAGTGTGTGCGCGTGCATGTGTGACTGTGTGTATGTAACTGAATTCATTTGAGACTATGCATGTGTGTCACTGTATGTATATGACTGAGTACATGTGTGTAACTACATGTGTGTGTAACTTAAAATGTATGTGATGGAATGTGAATGTGACTGTGTGTGTGATTAAGTGTGCACGTGTGTGATTGAACACGTGTTGTGACTGTATGTGCATATGACTGTGTGTGTGACAATGTATGTGTGCTTGAATGTGTGTGACTGTGTGTGTATGTGCACACATATGTAAGAGGCCTAGTGGCCTGCTTTTCCAATGAAACCTTAGTGATTCAGTCTTCCTGACCGATTCTCGATCTTTCTCCATCGAGCCCTGTTGCCACTGACATTGTGTAGTCTTCTGCATGTTTTTCTGTGCATATTCCAAAACCTTAAAGAGCATCCCCCACATGTGATGTAGAAAGGAAGAGTGCCCCAGATGGCTTGTGCATCTCTTCTGAAGCGTTCTTTTATCAGTATCAAGCTTTCCCTATATTTCTATTTTATATTCTGAGTAACTATCCCCCTCTGTGTTAGTACTTAGTCTGAGGATTTTTTCTTTGTAACCTAGCTCAAATTTCTTCTCCTTTGCTTGGGGATCATTACTCAGTTACTTTGACAATTACCAAGCAGTGTGTGTCTTCCGGATTCAGAAGGAGTGTTTAAAGAACTCATCCATCTGTGAACATTCTCTTTTTGCTATACAACTCCTGTTCTCCTTTGGGTTTCATAGTTCCCATTTCTCTTTAGGGCAGCATGCACATACATAATTTTAAACCAGAAAAAAATGCCTATTAATGTAGTCTTACTTTCTTTAGTTATATTGTTTATATTGTTTTCAGTTGTCTGGGTCTTAGTGGATATCCATGGCTTGAGTGCAAAATAAAACCAACTTATTGAAAATGTAAATTATACAATGTACATGTATTGAGGAAAATGTAAGGAATTATAAAAACTGTTCTTTTCTGTAGTTTATAATCTAGATAGAAAGATGAAGGGACAGTGGTTTGGATGGACTGAAGGGTGAGGCTGAGAGGCCTTGACACACCTGACAGTAGGACCCTGAACGCTTATTTTCTTTTCAATGGATTCGTTTTCTTTGTTTAACATTTAAACTAGGCTTTTCAACATTTCTTGTTTGAAATAAGCTTTTCTCCACCCTTTTCTTCTCAGCCGGCAGCAAGGCCAGCCACAATCAGCCATGTTTCCTGTTTCCATGGTGCTCAAACTGTGGGCATCTCTGGTACCAGGCTCTGGATTTTGGTGAAGCATTGTGAAAGCTCCCCAGAGAATAGAGCCAGGTTGCCTGGAGAGGGTGAGAGGACTTTGCCTTGAAGGCAGTCTGTCCTGTGCTGAGCAGTGCAAGAGGTAACTGTCCTGGAGGTTGACATGGCATGCTGCCCGATTTCCTCCTTCGGGCACAGAGTCTCAGGTGGTTACTCATTCCCTTGGGCTGTGTCAGAGGCCCACTGTGTTTTAATCCACAGGGGCAGGTCAGTGCCACAAATCACATGCTTTAATATCCAGTCTCAGTAACGACAAATGAATTGGGTGTGCTTTGCAATGTGCTGTGTTAACATGTTTAGGCTTGGTCTGGTCTGTCTCCTTCTAATATTGAAAACCTTCCTGTTTTTTTAATTTTTCAAATGAATGAGTAATTATGAAATGTAACAGAAGTGTTTGACACCAAGCAAGTGCTCAAGATCCTAATTTTTATCATCACTGATGCTGCTGCTGCCATTCATTGAGGCATTTGGAAGTAGGAGGCCTATGTGTCACCACAATCCTTGTGGATTTGATGTAGGGAGGAGGGGACATCCCTTTTTCATGACTACTATGTTTCTTGGTTCCAATTGGCCAGGGGACTTTAGCATAGACAGAGATGGGTAAGTATTTAAATGAGTTCAGTGTTAATTGGGAAGAAGCAGTTTGCAGGAGACATTTTCAGATCAAGGACTATGAGCTCATGTTCCTGTTAGAGTTCTGCTGGACACTAGAGCTGAAGGACCTAGGAAGGTTGTTGCACTTTCTTGAGTCTCCATTTCCTTAGGGATAAATTGGAAAAATCAATCTGGATGACTTCTATAGTCTTAACCCCTTTTATTTATTTTTTTTAATTTTTTTTATTTTAACATTTTGTGTGTGTGTGTGTGTGTGTGTGTGTGTGTGTGTGTGGCCAGCTCAGCCCACCAGGGGGCACGGCTGGCTGGCATGTGGTGCTGGAGGATTGAACCGCGGTCCCTGTGCTTTGCCAAGCTTGTTCCAAGTAGGTGCTTTAGACCACTGAGCCATCTCTCCAGCCCCTTAACCCCTTTTAAAGATATTTGATTGTGAAATTAAAGAAAGCCAGGATGCTGCTGAGAGCTTGCCTCATGGGTTAGAAAGCTAAGTCTCCAAAATAAACTCGGCTTGCTGTTTGTTGTTCTGTGATCAGTGAGCTAAGGATAATCTCTCAGTCTCTTTGCAATGTTAAATGATATTTAAAATGGTTTCTTGAATTCCTCTATAATGTTTTCAACTTTTCCACTTGGCCTACTAATCTTCTAATTTTTTTAACTGATCTAAGGATAAGGTTTGCCAACCCTGTTCTACATAGAGTTCAAAACAGAAATTCGTGTGATGACCTTAGATTACAAAACAAAGCTCTACTCTACCCTCTGCCCTCCTGCCCTGTATTTTCACAACAGTTAAACTGATGCATTTGCTTTTTTAAAAAAATGCTTTATAAAGTCATAAATTTCTACTTTACAAGAAGAGCAAATCTTTCTTTGACAGTTATTAAGAATTTCAGGTCATAAAACTTCTATGTAACTCTTTGGGTTGGGAATGACCTCGCCCTGTCCATTCCTCATTGGCCATCTGAGGAGCGATTTTTAATTGCTTTCAAGATTTAGAAAGCCCAGCTGGCCTTCTCCGGGAAGCAGAGTCATTCCACGGCCCAGCCCACTGGACCTAACCCAAGACCCACCCACTACCACAAGTGGGTGAGAGGAGTGAGTCCTGCCCAAAGGAGGCTGTGGCCCGCGGCAGAGAGGGAGGAGCGTGAACCAATGCTGCCTACACCCTTGGACTCAGGAATTGGACTGTGAGGGTGCCCTTTTCTGGGGCCTCTTTCGTGCCAGATCCCAGTCCCTTGGTTTGCCTTCCGAGTCCTTGTTGACACAGTACCTCAAGCGGGAGCCCTTCCTCGCCTTTCCCTGATTCTCTACTGCTTGTCCTGCCTGGTTTTCGTTCTGAGCGTGTGTCTCCACATGAAACAGGGTATATGTTTCCGTGATGTAAGCCAAATTTGTTCGCTATTTACACATTTTCGTGGTGATTTTTAGCATATTTGATACAGAAGAGAACTGCATACTTTTTGAAGGCTAAACAGAAGATGCGAAATATTAAAATTTGTCCACTTAAAAAACCCTGTTGAAGGTTATGTGTGCACTTAGTTATTAATTCAATGCATATCTTCAGGTTTTTTTCTTGTAAACATCCAGTAAAGCTATGAATATTATTTTTATGAGTTCACATTTGCTGTACGTGGTCACCACGTTCCTCACAGAGTTGGCACACGGTCCACAGGAGAGTTTGACTCTTCTTTTCTTCTCCTTTTCCTCCCTTCCCTTTGTCCCTTGGTTTCCTTTCATTTACAAAAATGTTTCTTGCTATTTCCTATTAACCTTCTTTTCTTGTGTTCTCTATTTATACTTTGGGTTTCTCATATAAGAGAAATTATGCAGAATTTTAGTGTGCTGATTTATTTCATATAAGATTATGGTCACAAAGTACATCCATGTTCATACACATGACTCAAGTTTACCCTTCTTTATGGCACAGTAGTATTCCACTGTGGGTAACTATCACACCCCCACCCCACTCAAATTCAGGACCTTGTGCTTACCAGGCTGGCTCTGTGCCACAAAGCAATAGCCCCAGCCAGTCACATTTGCTTTATTCATTTTTCTGTTGATGGACATATAGGTTGCTTCCAATATTAAGCTATAACGAATCACACTGCTAGAAACAGATATGCGATGTGTCACTGTCATAATTTGTCACTGTCTTTAATGTTTTTGGGAAGACAGCTAAAGGGAGAATATCTGGGCTGAATGGAATCTACACATAGTGGCTTTCATGTCAAACTCTCCCAGAACCCTAAGGATGAAAAGTACATATAAATGTTCCCACTTTATCAATATCAAGGGAACCCCAATGTCTGGATTTACTTATTTTTCTTGAGAAGCTCCCCAAAAATTGAACCTTCTCAGAACATAAAGCAAGTGTATACTGTGCTGTGAATCAGAAAGCATAGTGATATTGTAACTACATTTATATGTTGTTGAAAAGCAATATTTTATTTGGAAGACATAAATATATGTGAGATAGGTTTTACCTCATTTGCCTCCTTTTCACAAAATAGAAAATTGAATTCAATGTGGAATAACATCATCAGAAAGGCTTCTTTTATTTCATTAGGAAAACAGATGAAGTGACTGTTTCCTCAAAGCCGATCTAATCTCTCTTCCATATAAGACAGTTGACATCATGTGGGCCTTGAGGGAGAGTGCCCAGCAGTGTGGTTTTCTGTGAGGTGTACCTGGGGAAGTGGTGCTGACCTGGTTTGTGATAGTGTGGCCATTCAGATGCAGCTTCTACTCCCGGGTGCTATCTGCTAGTTGTCTGATAACAGTAGGAACATTGATCTCAGAGCTCCAGGGTTGCTGGGTCCAGATGCTTTGTAACTACTCATGAGAGTGAGGCTGGAAGTCTGGGTCACTCAACACTCCAGCCAGCACGGCCCATTTCACCAGCATTGCAGAAACACAGATTGGCCAGATCGCTTTCATTTTCCAGCCTAGCATAGTTGCACCAGGTAGGAGGATGCCTCTCTAGGTTCACTGAGGCTCCATCCTCATTCCCTGTTCTCTTCCCTGTTCCAAGGTCCCCACAATGGCTCCAGAATCCCAAGGGCTTGTGCTTTGATGAAGGTCAGCCCAGTCCTTGTGAGCATAGAAAGAGAAAACTGCTTGGTGCTGCCAGCTGGGAGCACCGCTGCTTTGAAGCCAACCCTCTGGTGTTCCTGTTGCTGAACTTGAGGGTCCCAGTGGTCCACATTGTGAGGTGTCTGCCTGCAGCCATAGGCTTGAGAGCCTTGGGGTCATGTCTCGTGCCTCTTTCCAGATCTCTGCTGTTGTGCATACACAGCTCTTATGTCTCACGCTACTGGACTGTGTATGGGAGGCTGTGTAGCTGATCTGACTGAGTTTCCAGACTCAGCTGCACACCATGAACCCTGTAGGCCGATGCTTATCCTGGATCACCAGGCTGGCCCCGTGTCTCCTCCTTGGTGCTCCTGTCACTTCTCCCTGGGATGCTGTCCTCCTAGTGTGCCTGGCTAGTACCTCTCCATGCCTTTGGATGGATGCTCTTCATCTGAAGATCAGGACTGGGACTAGTGCTTGTGCCTCCGTTCGTATGTGCAGTGAGCATTTGCTGTGCACTTCTTCTGTGCTAGGCACCCAACAGGTACCGAAACAGTCTTTGTCTACGATTCATAAGAAGGTGGAAACAAAACAGAATAAAAATAAATGCATCAAATGCCAGTTTTTCCTAACTGCTGAAGAGGAAAACAAGGAAAGGAGGAGACAAGGGGCTCTGATGCCAAATAGATGACCAGGGTGCAGTGCTTTGAGAAAAGGATGTTTGACGAAATGTGTGGAGGAGTTGAAGATGTCATCAGTGTACGTAGGGAACGCTGAGGGAACAGAGATCAAAATGCCTGTGACCTGGATACCTGTTGAGCTTTGGGAAGCACCAAGGTTGGTGGCTGGGGCCTGAGAGGATGAGCTGTGGGAGATGAGTTCTGAAACAGCAGGAGTGAGACTGCAAGTCCAGGTAAATGCGGTGAGGACCTGGGTCTCACTCACAAGCACTGGGGAGCTTCTGGGGCTTGGAGCACAGGAAGAGTGGGTGCTCTCAGTGTTAACCAAGCAGAGGTGCAGCCGCTGTGTGAGTGCAGGTTATACCCACTCTTTGGAGCACAGCCCCATGGGTCCCAGGAGGTTAGGCTGGAAGACTGAATGGGGGATTATGCAGTCTTCAGGATGAACCATGGGACTAAATATGTGCATTTACTTCGAATCTCTCTTGGAATTGGCATGTATGTGAAACAGAAACCCGTTGGAAAGGGGGAGGGTGGCAACACTAGCAATTAAAATGTATGTAATTGTGCACATGGGAAGCAGGTAGGGAATTGTGACCAGGGACCATTCTTAATGAGAGAAATAGTTCCTCATTTCATTTTGTATTGACTAATATTTTGAGTGAAAATAAAAATGACTTTTTAACAGAAAGTAAATGTACATCAGATCTTGCAATTTAGCACAGATTTTGTAACATAGCAGTAACATCTTGCAAGGCAGAAGACCACGAGGGCTGTGTACTGCAGGGACCCCCTGGGAGAACTCAGCAGTCCAGGTAGCTGTTATCTCGAACTTATATGGAGATGGAGGGAAGAGTCCACACAGAGGAGACAGATCCTTGGGCCTCATCCTATGGCTCACAGGAGAAGATGTGGCTACTTTCTAGTGAAATTGTACCAGTGGAGTGTACACATCTGCCTTCCCAGGGGTCTGCTGGCTGGCTGTGTCTTGTCCAATGCATTTAATCTCTCCATTGACTCGCATGCCCTTAAAAGTTAGTCTGTTGTGATGTGCCTGCTGTCCCCTTGGGTGGGGCGCAATCTGAGCATGAGTGCTAGAAGGGGCTGCTGGTATTGCAGCGTACCCAAGTTGGGTTCTGAACAAGCAAGCCTTCTGTCTCTTGCGTCTGACCAGTAGAGAGAGGGTCACTACATGCACCTAGAGGTGAGAGCTTACCTTAACTAATGTCCGTCTTTTCAGGGGTGACAGATTGGATTTCGTAGCCTGAGACAAGCATATGTATGTTCTTTTTTTCTACTTGGATATCTCTGTGTTGTGTATGTTCCTAGCTGTGCTCATCCATTTCAAGCACAGGACCATCAGGCATTGATTCAGGTACTTGAGAGATAGCCTGCATTTTTTAAGACGCGGTGGTCAGAAAGGGTCACAACTCTTCATGAAAGGTATGGAAACAGCTTTGAACTGAGGGCTTTGCCCAGATTTCCTGGGCAGGAATGCTCAGCCTCAGACCTCTTGGCTGAGTACATTGTCCTCTGGGACACTCTGAGGGCCCTGCCTCTCACGTGCAGCCAGCTGCCTTCTGAGATGACTGCCACTTGGGAACCATAAAGTGGCTTATGACTTCGTGCTGTTCCACACTCTCCCTGAGTCAGTGTGATTGCAATTATTCCTCCTGGGGTGGTTTTGAAGCTCATAGATTCCCTGAAAACTTAGAATGAGGTTGCAACTTAATTTCTAACGGGTATGAGGAAGACCCGCAGGGCTGGGCAGCTGCCTTTGCCTGTGCAGAGCAGTGGTGTGCCCAGATGTTGCCATGGCAACCCCCCACAACACAGAGGGTGTGGGGATTTGGGGGCTCCCAGGGGACACTGCAGTTCCTCACACAAGCCTCCATAACTGGGCATTTTCAAGCTTCAATCTCTCAAAAATCTAGTCCCATTGTAGTCACTAGAAACAAGAATATAAACCTTAATACTGTAATAGAGATTTTTGTGCATTGTGTGTGTGTTGAAATGAAAATATGGAGATTTCTAATATTCGTATTATTGTCTTATAAGGTAAGAACAGAACCCATGCATCCATGTCATCCACACATGTCCTAGAATCCCAACCTTCCTTCCTTCCTTCCTTCCTTCCTTCCTTCCTTCCTTCCTTCCTTCCTTCTTCACTCCCTCCCTCTCTTCCTTCCTCCTTCCCTCCTTTTTTCCCCTCTCTCCCTCTCATCCTTCCTCCCTGCTTGCTTGCTTGCTTTTTCTTTCTTTCTTTCTTTCTTTCTTTCTTTCTTTCTTTCTTTCTTTCTTTCTTTCTTTCTTCTCTCTCTCTCCTTCCTTCCTTCCTTCCTTCCTTCCTTCCTTCTTCACTCCCTCCCTCTCTTCCTTCCTCCTTCCCTCCTTCCCTCCTTTTTTCCCCTCTCTCCCTCTCATCCTTCCTCCTTTCTTTCTTTCTTTCTTTCTTTCTTTCTTTCTTTCTTTCTTTCTTTCTTTCTTTCTTCTTTCTTTCTTCTTTCTTTCTTTCTTTCTTTCTTTCTTTCTTTCTTTCTTTCTTTCTTTCTTCTCTCTCTCGCTCTCTCTCTCTCTCTCCTTCCTTCCTTCCTTCCTTCCTTCCTTCCTTCCTTCCTTCCTTCCTTCCTTCCTTCCTTCCTTTCTTCCTTTGAGATGGGGTTTTGCTAGTCAGCCCAGACTGGCATTGAGCTCATGACAATCTTCTTGACACAGCCTCCTGAATTCGGGAATTACAGATAATAACATTTTTAGCAAATTAATCATCAGAAAGGTGAAGTTTTCTTTGCTTTTTATTATTTCCTTGGAAAAATTTCAATGTTAGTGTCCAAATTTTGATAATTTGTTTAATTTTTTAAGCAATTTGTGTGTTTGATAGTTTCTGAATACTCATGTTATATATAGAATTATACTTTATAGTTACTTCTCATTTATGAATAATACTGTGGAAGGAAAAAGAATTAATTTCTTCTGAAGCTGTGATGTCTTGTGCAATTTCATCATTTAAAATATGTAAATACCTCCAGAAATCAGGGGTCTGAAACTGATAGTGTAGAAACAAGTATGTCAATCTATAGTGTGCAAGTGAAGGAGAGTTTGTATCTGTTTGGTAATAAACTGCTCTGTACACCCACACACTGAATTGAACAAAAATCCCACATGTCAATTCACATCTGGACATTGAGCCCAGCCCTTGAGCAGGTGTGGGACTGGCAGGTGGGCGGGGCAAAGTGATCACAGTCCTCTTTGAAGCTCTGTCTGAAGCAAGGGAGGCTGCAACTGCATAACTCATACCCCTGCAGCTTTGGAGAAAAAGATGCCATCAAAGGAGCTGATGAAGCAAAAGAAGCAAGTGTTAGCCAAGCAGAGGTGCAGCCGCTGTGTGAGTGCAGGTTCTACCTGCTCTTTGGAGACTCGTGAGTTGCATTCTCATGACCTGTACTTAGATAAAATCCATGTTAAAATAACTAAATATACAGAATAATGCTACAAACTTTCAAGTATGCACGTTAGCCTGAGTAACCATTGTACGGAGGATTAAAATGAATGACAGTTTTTATTTTCATTTTATTGGACACTAAGCAGCAGGTTGTGTAAACACACTGAGGTCACGTGTGGCAGGCAGGAGAGGGGCACAGGCAGGCATGTGTAGGTGGAGCACGTGAGCGCTTGCTTAGCCTGGACCAGTACAGATTTTGTACCATGACCAGAGGGAAATGATGAACCTCACATTGACTCTGAAGGAATAGAACAGTATCTGTCAAAATCCCATGTGGACTAAGACCTAGAATAGAGCAGAAAACGGAAAATGTCACTCCTTTCATTAAGGATCTGATTTTTTGGAATACAGACAATTATCCAAAAAATATACAAATAGTGATGAATGAAAATTTCTGACAATGCAATATCAAAAGGACACAGGCTGCAGTGGCAAAGAGGGGGTATGAGAACCTGACAAACCCTACCTTCTTCTTCAGGAGACCCAGAACAAATGAGTTGGTGTAATGTAAGCAAAGGTGGATAGTCCGAGAGACAGCCCCAGGAGGTACAGTGGCCTCAGAAGTGTCATACAGGCAACAGAAGACTTGAAATGACTGTTCTCAACACCTCAGAACTTGAAATGTCTCTAGTGAAATGGGATTTCTGGAGACCTTACTCCACATACTATTTAGAAGTAGTGTCTTAGTTTTGCCCCTACAGAAAATGATTAACAGAGCTGGTTTCTCCTTTCTCTAGTAACTTATTTAAAGATTATTATAGGTACAATCATTTCAAGGTACCAGCATTCATTAATGATTTGACTATGCCATGAAGTAAAAACAGATTCCTATTTACTTAGAGCTGTTGTGACATTGAGCTATTTCTAGTGTTGGAAATAAGCTCTCAGACTGAATTTTTCAGTGCAGATAATAAATCACTTAGATGTCAGGAAGTCGCCCTGCTTCTGCAGAAGGGCATAAGCACACCCAGCAACAAGGCAGCAGGCACATAGGACAAATAAGTTTCTCCCTTTATCCCTAGTGTTGAAGAAGCAGCTGACTGTGAAACTCGTTAGCTGCATTCAAAGACTCACAATTTATTGCAATTGGTTACATCAAGTGGCACAAATAGGGGTGCATTGCTGAGTAACTGGGAGAGGAGGATGGGGTTTGAAATGAAAAGTCCTCAGTTCCTGTCATGAGGGAGGGTGTAGTTAGAGAGAAGGGTCATGTGGTTTGGAATGTGCAGTTCTTGGTTCCTTATCTTGGAAACCAGCTGAGTTTTGGGAAGAGGTACATAGTCACTATTACTTGGAGCTCAGGATATTAATGGAGAATGGCAGTGGTGGACAGTGAGTAAATGGCCAGGTCATTTAAACCTAAGTGCAGTTGCTTTGGGTTTGTGCTTGGACTGAAAAGACAAAGCCTGTTTCTTACAACTTCCCTCTTCTTATATATTTGCATTATTTTCATCCAACTTTGTGAGCAGTTTACTTTCTCTGTCATGTTCTTCCATCATAAGCATGTTAGTAGACAAGATGGGGGAGACTGTTTGGTAAGGAGAGTCTTTAGGCAAGAATAAATAAACTTTAAATCATCTATGACCAAAGCATGAGAACCACAATGGAAAAGCAGATTTGGGAAGAAGGCACATCTAGATACTGTTTTTATAGGATTGGAACTGCAATTATAACTAGTTGGCTATTAGACCTGTATACAGTTGTACCCAGAGACTGTCAGCAGGGGTCAGTGGTTGGAGCCCCTTTTTGATGGTTCTTATTACTGCTTTAATGTCTTTGATTATATAATTGTGGGTATCAAAGACCAAATTAAAGTGAGACATAGAGTAACCAAAACTGGCTTTCCTACTTTTTGCCAAATACCAAAATCAACTAAGATTCTGTAGGAGTCATTTGTGGGACGACATGTAGAGTTCTTTAGCCCCTCTGTCAGTGTTAGTCTCCAGTATTGATCATTGTCTTGCTTGATCATATGGCTTCCTCTGGAAGCATAGAAAACTTTTTTCTCTTTAGTGACTCTCCTTTGTAGTACACTGTACCTTAGTTGATTCCTGTTCTTTAGGGTTTAACAGTCTCTTTGCTCAGAAGGTAGGGTGGCTCACCAAAGTTGTGCAATTCTATAGAAAAGTACCTTCATGTCCTGGATCCTTCTTAACCTTGATGGGTCAGGAGCAAAATAATGTTTGTTCTCCTAAGTCAGTTTCCCTTTTCACTTGATTCTTTAAACCTCAGTTGTTAAACACTCAGCAGATCAATTCTCTCTTTTAAATATCAAGTGCCATGAAATATATAGTATGACTAGGGAACTGTTATTTTTTAGTAATCATGGTAGTCTTAAAATTTAAATTCCTAGGGCCGAGGAGATAGCTCAGTAGAATCACTGCTTGTCTGGCAAGTGCAGGGTCCGGAGTTCAATCCCCAGTATTGAATAAAAAAATTAAATTCTTGGAGGATATTGACAGATAATAGTTATAAAGTTTTATAGAAAAAGCCTAAGATCAAGGACAATATAACATATCATAACAATCATGATGACATCATTATATTAGAACAATTGGGTTTTATTTTATCTATGAGACAAATTTAAATTTTTATAATTTTTATGTTAGTTATCTTTATCTACTTATAAGATATTAAATGATACACAAAAACTTTTACCTAATTTGTTATATTTTAAACATTTTTGTTACCAGTGTGACATTTAAGTAGAATGCACTTTATAGATTAATGATGTCTACTCCCTAGTCATTGTAGTGATACTGACTAGATTATAAGACGTAGGCACATCAAACTATCATTACACAATTATATAATAATCACATAAACATAAACCTGAAAAGTCCATCATTCTGTGCCACTGTAGCACATGAAGGTCATCAGTATGACAAGATGTCTTTTTTCAATCTGTATCTTGAAAAACATATAGATTTGCAAAAACACAGATGGATTTAATATACTATCAAATTATTAATAATTATCATTACATCTATATAGAAACCTTAAACCCTTATTGCTTTAGACAGAAAAGCTTAACTTTTTATTTATAACCAACTGAATTATATTGTAATAATTTATTTAACAATTAGTGAGATTTGGCACCATAAGACCCTGGAAAACTGGACAAGCCACCAATCAGTTTAAAAACGTGGACAAATTTTGGTCTAGGTGGCTGTTTTCTCAACCACAGAGAGGAATCTTTTCTTTCCCATCTTGATTGTTTATTTTAATAACAATTTAGTTCATCTAAAAAATGAATGACACCATAGATATATCTCTGCTCACTTACTTTTATGACAGAATAGCCTGTGAAAGGTGCACATGATAAAAACAAATGAAGTTAAACATGAGTCTCAAAAGGCAAAAACTGAAATAAGGCCATGGTACAGCTATGTAAGAAGCACAATAGCTGCATGATAGTATTTGTAATTTTACTAAAGTATCCACAGAGAAGAATCTTGTTCACCAGTTTCCCAAGCTTAAGGGATCCCCAGTTAGTTACCTTAAGTGTTGTTTTTGATGACTCATCATAATAGTTAACACTTTAAATAGTTTACAATAATTTAAGGGTTTTTCCTTGGCCAATTTATAAAATGAACTTTGGACATTATCTTGATTATATAACAATCTGTATGGAAACATGTTACCAATTTTTAAAATATCTTTGGAATTCTTAAAAATGTAGGAAACAGAGTTAATGACTATGCCAGATTACTCAATAAGTGTGCATCTCATTTATGCAATAACAAAATGATTATTTAATTAAAGCCAATAGATGTAGGTTAAACTTTCAATGGCAGGATTAAATTTGAAGAGATGTAGAAGCCTTAAAATCTTTAAATCATGTATAAATTTTATGTTTTTAAAACCTAAAGCTTTTAGTTGCCTGTCTTGTGAGTTATCAGCAAGAGTTGGAAGGGTGAGGAGAGCGCTTTGAGATTTTGTCCTTTTAGCTTTTAATTTGCCTTTACAGCAAAAGATCAGCTTCTAATTTAACTATAGATCATGTATCAAGGAAAGCAGATGACATGAGTTTTCATTTGCCCCTCCATGTAGTGCCAGGCAGTAGGTTCCTCTGCTTTATAGCTTCCCAGCGTTTTGGTAACCAACAGAAAAAGATAAAAAGGGTCTTAATTGTCCCCTTTTTGTGTTTAACCAAACTTTTGATTTATATGCTTTAAAATGATTTTTGTTATTGTTTTTCTTTGGGTGGTAAAGACCAAGTCAGATGGAAAGCAGAGCTGAGAGCAGGGAACAGGTGATTGATAGGGTCAGGATCATAGACACCTAATACCTTTAAGCAACAAAAAAGCTTTTAGAAGGAGCATTCTGGACTCCATTAAATCAACAAGTGAGCTTAGTTTTTCAATAAACTCCTTGCTCCACAGGGTTTTCCTCAACATACTTGAGTCTTTCAGTTTTGTCATTATCTCTCATTCTAGCAGGGCAAAATATGTATCATACAAATTCTCTTAAATAAGAAGTGTATCTGTTATATTTATAGCCTTCTTTATATATTTTTCTGTATTCTACTTACTATAAATTTTTCCATAACAAACTTGGCTGTGGTTGCTTGAATGTCAGGTTGTCTTCTCCTTATTTTGCCTTTGGTCTCATTTTAAAATTTGACCAGATACCAACAGTTTTTCATGTAACTTTGGATCAATGTTTTTATTTTAAACTAGAAAGCAGAGAGAGAAAAAACCCCACAAGTTACCCTGGATTAGTAGTTTACAAAGCACAAGAAATATTTTAAGTATATTAATTAAACAGAAATACCAACTTAAACTGGAAGCCCAAAATAAATTTATTAGCTAAGGTTTGTAACATGATTTCTCCTTTGTCCAGGGTAATTTTCCTCAAGGGAACAAAGGACTGAACCTTTTTTGGTACACTTTCTAGTCTTTGGGGGAAAGAAAAATTTTGGACATATTTTTGGCCCTTTAATTTTTTTCCTGAACTAAAGATCACAGTCTTTCTCCCCTTGTACAGCTACAGCTGTCATGCCAGGGACTGGGTCCTTCTCAGCTGGTACCAACTCCTGTTGGGACAGAGCCACAGGTCTTGGGTGTTGGGGATTTAGATTGTGCCTGGGACTCCAAAAGGTCCCATGTAGATGAACAGACCAGAGATGAATCTTTACGTTTTTTCTTAAACCTTGTGTTTTTAGGGGAAAGAAGACAGTTGGTTCTAGTCCCCAACACAGACAGTAATCTTTTTTTTCCTGAGATCTGTCTTTTATCATTAATATATTCAATTAACAATTGATATACCCAGTCCTCATTTGATCTAGGCTTTGGCCAGAGGATAGGTAGGGTGAAGACTGGCGTTTGTGGTCAAATGAAACAGTATTTTATCATTTGAGCATTCTTTTTGTTTCTTGTCTATGGGTTGTTGTCCTAAGTCTCTGACATCAGTCCAAGGGGACTATCAGAGTTTGTTCTCTGACCTCCTTGATTCCCTTTGCTGTCACAACAAAACGGTGTATTCAATTAATTTTTTATTCTATTTATTCTAGAACTTTAAAGTTTAATCTCCAGTACATACCATATTACTTTGCCATCAACTACTTTCAGTTTCACTTGAAATTGACAGTTTCATCTGAGATCATCTTGACCTCATCCAAGGTTGCTCATCTCACCTCAGACCATCATACCCATGGCCTTCCTTACTTTTTTTTTTGCACAAAGTTGCCTACCTGCCATGTAGTTGCCATGGTTCTTGCCACCAGGTCTATTGTTCACTGTTAAGAAAAATTTATTGGGTCCTCAGTCCTTGGGTCTGGGTTCTCTTCCCAGAAGCCCCTGAAACTAGGCTCTGGAATGCATCTTCCACTGATGTGAGTCCTCCTGCTCTGATGGACTGGAGCCCCACAGTTGGGCACCAAATTGTTGGAAATAAGTCCTCAGACTCAATTTGTTAGTGTAGTACTGACAAATCAGCAATAAAGCACTTAGACATCAAGAAGTCTCAACAAGGCATTTTACTTCTGCATAACTTTGATAGCACACCCCAGCAATGAGGGAGCAGGTATATAGGACAAAGGAAGTTGCCCCTTTTACCCCAAGTGTTGGAGATGAACCTGACTTTTCAATTCATTGACTGAATTCAAATACTCACACTCTATTGCAGTTGGCTAACTCCAGTGGTGTAAGAGGGGGTATGTTGTTGAGTAAGTTAGAAAGGGGCCCTGGGGTATGGAATGGACAATTCTTGGTTCTTTATATTGATATCCATCTGTGTTCTTGGAAAAGGAATGGCCAGGTCATTTAAACCCCAAATGGAGTTGCTTTTGGCTTGTGCTTTGACAGAAAAGACAAAGCCCATTTCTTACACTAGAAAACAGTTCACATAAGAACTGGTGTAAAAGTTACCCATTTTTCCCATCTCCACTTCCTGTTTTGCTATAAAATATACATGACCTATGGCCATGATATGATAGAACCAAACACTGAGATATTCAAGACACCAAGTTTCTACTTAGACACATGGCACTTTCAAAATTCATTTTAAAACTATAGCATAGTATTTAAAAATAAGAAGTGTGTGCTGCTAGGAGCCTTCACCAAAGCAGATCTTAAGAAAAGTGTCATCCTGACATCAATAGGTTGGTTTTAGAGGTAGCAATGTCAGAGGACTAAAAATCCAGAGCCATTAAGAATGCTTCATGTAACACAAGATGTGAGGTGTGTGAACAGCGCTTGGCAGGCTGTTGGGACCAGAGCTCATGGGTTGTTAAGCTGTGGTATGGCTAACTGCCCCACAACAGGAACTGAGCATTTCAGTTTAGAAAGAGAATTTCTATTTGATGATGCAGAGGAATGGATCAGTTGTGTCATTGTGTCCTCCCTTTTTTCCTTCTCCTTTTATCTTCTTCCTTTTTATCCTCCTTTTTGTGGTACTGAGGATTGAACTTAGAACATTTATACTGAACTATATTGTCAGCCCTTTAAAATTTTCTTTTTGCTTTGTTTTGAGCAAGAATCTTACTAAGTCATTATTTTTCCAGGTTTGGCTGGAACTTTTGATCCTCCTGTCTCAGCCTCCCAGAGTGCTGGCATGACAGGTATATACCACCATTCCCTGCTCTGATTCTTAACAAGAATGAATAGGTGGACAGGAGCTTAGTTGTGGTGGTAATAGTGAGTTGATGGCCAGGTCTACTTTGGGGTTGAGCTTCTGGGATAACCAGGGCCATCACTGTGTGAGTGTCAGGCAAGCCATTTCACCTTAGTGTGCATTCACTAGCACGATCAGGAACTTGGAATGATCTGCCTGCATCCGCCTCTGAAGTGCTGGGATTATAGGTCTATACCACCACACCCAGATCCTTTTCCCTCTTCTACATCTTGGCTGCTATGATGAATTCACAGGTTCAGAGTGACAGGGTCAAGGGACCTTGGACTAAACCCATGAACCAGAATATAGCTTTCTTCTATGTTGTCATCTTGAGTATTCTGTCATAGTGTTGGATTGCTGGCCAACACAGTGGATGATGGCAAAGGTGGCAGTGACAGCCACCTCCTGGCTCTCTCCCCAGCCTGTCCTCAGGCTAAATGTTTCAATGAGATGAAACCCTGTCAGCAAACTGTAACCATGGCCTTCTGAGTCCACAGGTCCTCTTAAAGGACTTTTGTTTATAGCAGGGTCACAGGAAGGTCTGAGTGATGGCTCGGGTTTTTCAGAATACCTGAGTGAGAACCAACACAGATAAAGGTGAAAGGAAATCTCTACCCTCTCTCCTGAACTGCAGTATCCCTAGAGCCAACAGTCTTTCACAAGGAGAAATAGGGAGAAGTGAGACAAAACAAGGCAACAAAAAGCTTTCAGAGAAACAACAGAAATAAGAAGAAAGATACAAAGCTGGGGATGGAGGAGCTTCATTCCCCTGTCACTCTGTGGTTGGGACTCTGCAGGGCACAAGCAGACCAAGGCCTAGCATTCTGGACCTGGGGAAGCATGACAGGACAACCAGACTGTGCTGCAGGCAGAATAGAGCTCTGGGACTCTTCTGCCTGGAAAGTGAAGGTGAGTCTGACTATTCATCCTGAGTCTCCAGAGACCAGAGGCCTTCCTGATCATGTAGCCCTCCCCTGGGTGGTGGATTCCAGGCTCCACCTCCATCCTGTTCAGTAGAAGCTCTGGGCTCAGGGCCCAGGGGTGGTGCATAGAACGAATGCCCATAAACCTGATGTACAGAGTGAAGCTGGAGAGTTACTAGCTTCTGGGATAACCAGGATCATACGCTATCTTTGGTCCATTGTCCCATCTTGTGACTAGTGAAAAATGAGGGAACACAGAAAGGCCCCAAGGTGAACCCAGAAAGTTTATGCCACAGAAGCCTTCCTTCTTGGATGTCTTCTTGAACTAGTAGAAATTTCCTACCTTCCTCATCATGCGACCTTAGCAGATTTAGAGATCAAAGGATTACCAACTGCAGGAATTTACTAAGCTCATGACTGGGGATGAGGAATGGATGGAAGAAAGATACAAGGCATTTTGTAAAGATGCCAATATCAGCTCCAAATTTATAATATTTAGGATAGGTTACTGTAGCTCCTACCCACTCATTAAAACCAAGCACAGCTGAACTCAGTATAAAACCTGGACACAGCCTACTTAGCAAGGGTTGCACAAGAGGTATTAAAATAGAAGCATCAGATTAGCAGGGGGAGAGGAGAGAGAGAGAGAGAGAGAGAGAGAGAGAGAGAGAG